>NC_136492.1:64635150-64805150 GCF_053919585.1 Euprymna scolopes
TTCATATTATTTGGATTCTTCTGACTACTGTTCTCATCTTAGGTGTTATTTTCACAACGTTTCAGTCGATGTAACCTCCGATCTTCTTCCGGTATATCTTGTTGAACTCCGGAATCTGCACAGCATTTTGAACAGAACTTTTTATTTAATCCACAGAGATAATACGCTCTCGTTCCATCAGCCATGAATGAGCTGAAGTTCTAAGTAATTCGCACTTTCAGCCCTTGTACCCCCTCGACGTAAATACCCTAACAAACCCGACACATAGCAAAATCCCACCCCTACACAGTAGAGATCCCTAGATGCCGGAAAACCGTTTACTCTAATAGTTTCTTCTCTCAAACTGTTAGATTTTAGAATTCCCTCCTGGGTTCCTGCTTCTGTAACACGTGTTAATTTATGATAACAGAAAATCCCTTTTCTATTTTATTTTCATTCATTGCGTGGGTGTGAGTTAATTTGATACAATAAAGAGTCACCTTCTCTGTGTAAAGCTGTTAGGGTTATCCAAATGCCACAAGAATCCTGTACCAAAGAAAAACAAGTGCTAAATAGATGTTTTCTTTTACAATCTAAGTTTATGTGCCTTTGTACATCTTTGTAGGTGGTGTTGGTTTCATTTTTACAATGTTCATCTACTTTGATTTGCAACCGTTACCAGGATGATTTCACCTGGAAACACTCATCCTTAGAGCATCTTGAAATCTGAAACATACGTTTGAAATCAAGAATAAACATCCAAGCCTGAAAATTAATGTTTCATCAGTTATCTTCAAGCTAGCATGGTGACCCGACGTTGTCTGGGATTGAATGATGATCGACGAATGTTTTATGCTCCCATATTTTTTCTTGTCATTAAAATCAGTGAAATCACCCATTCTTCAAACAAATCGATTGCTTGTCTACTCTTGGGAGAAAGCTCACATGCCTCGTGCAGTGACTTAGTCTGCAATACATTATAGTCAACATTGCACTGTAGAGAACATACCGTTGATTTTGTAAAATTATTTTATATATAATGACTTGAATTTCAGTTTATAATGCAAAAGTATAGTATCATACTTCAAGTGTGCTAAACACACCCTTGCCATAATAAAGTGGCTACTGTTAATTTTATATGTTGAGCCTTTTGGTTGTGTGGTATTAAAACTTCTCAAATGCACTTTTGATGTTAGGCTGTGTAAGGTATTAACTTTGATCAAAATCGCCTGTTTCTTCTTTCGGATTATTTCGATTATCAATACTTATTGAAAACATCCCAATACAAAACCTATCTAAGAACACTATCAGGCACATAAAGTACCTTTGTGTTAAATTTCATAAAAATCGACCCAGCCGTTTTTTAATATATTCTTATCCTACATATGTGTATACAATTGAATATTGGATAAGAATATATTTTTGATGATTCGATGTACGATAAAATTGCATTAAATTGTTAAGATAATCTCATTTCTAATTATTGTTATATATTATGAAAAGAAAAAGTAAAATGTTAGACTAATTTGGCGAATCGTTTAAACTAAACTAAATTCAAACAAATTATTCCATCAAGAAAATGACTACTAAAAAAGGACTCGAGGCCAAAAGAATAATTGATGCCTTGTTGAAACCATCCAGTGACTATAGAGATGCGTTTTATACTCTGTCCGCGTACAAACACATACACACTTTAACTGAAACCAAATATTCAACATCTAAGAGTTATACAGTAGAACCCCAGGATATCGTATTAAAAATTAGTAACAAAATATAGTATAATATATGTATATAATCAAATAACATTATAAATAACACTGCAAATACCATAACCAGGGGCCAGAAAAATATCGTATTCCACATTGTAACCTGAAAAAAAAAAAGTATCCTGGGGCCACCGTATCCCGGGGTTCTACTGTATATTAGTACTTTTGAAACCTACTGGAATCAATTTATCTCCTTTCTTTCCGTCGACAATTTACCTTACTCTCTACCTGTACCTAAAACTAAACAAAAATTCCATAAGCAAAATTTCTGTCCTAGAACTATCCATCTGTGGGACACAATACTACAGGACTGCTTCTCGGCTGACTACAACATGGTTGTTTTCAAATCCAATGTAAACAAGTTCTTGTTGAGCCGTTCTCTTAAATAAGATTTATACTCAATTTTCACAATTACCGATAATCACGGTTCTTTTTTATTACATTTTCACACCAAACAAGGTACAGTGCCACTTTGATGTAGGTGGCTACTATCAAGGACATAAGTTGCAGGGATACTGTGGTAGGGAGTTGAGCAACAAGATGTCTGTTCACGTTGCACTTGAACTTCTGCATGTCAGTACAGTTGGGGAAGCAGGAACCTGGAAGGGAATTTCAAAATATAGTAGTTCTAGGGAAGAAATTATTAGAGTAGAAGGGTTTATTACATTTAGGGATCTCTACTGTGTAGGTGCATGACTTTGCTGCTTGTCGGGTTTGTCGGGGGTATTTTCGTCGAGGAGGTACAAGGGCTTGTAGTTCAGAACATCCACCATTAAAATACTTGTAAAATAGAATTCTTATTCTCAAGCGGCCTTTGAGCCTAGACAAGAGGTTACTCCGTTAAGGATTTTTATCCTGAGCCCCCAAAATCAACCAAGATTAGACCATTCCTGTAAAGATCTGGTCCCTGTCGAGTTTGCAGTGAGAGTTTACTAGTTCTAGGAGGTCCACCCTCCCGGGTCTTGCTTTCTCTTTTTGAGAAGGGATTAGTTTATTACTAATCGCCTGAGGTGCCCTTATCAAGAAATGCCGAGGGAGGAGGGGGTCTGTCCGGAGACTTTTTGCAGGTCAGAGTGTCACTCCTTAGAGGCGCTGACTTCTCAATCCCACTTTCTGACTTTGGTGTCTAAGTGGGAGATAACTAAAAAAAACTTCTTTCTCGCATTTCTTCTATTTACGTTCTCTTTCTTTTTCCTGTCAATTGTTTTTCCTTATTCATTTGTAATGTTATCTAATGTAAAAACATCTCAAATTTTTTCTCATAGTTTTTGCATATGTATAAAAAAAAATTTTTTCAAGTCATTTTTATATCATATATAAGCAATGTTTTGTTTTCTGACTCCTCAAGCTATGGAATCCTGTAAGCTAAGATGTGTTTTTTTTTTTTCATCATGCTAATTTGCCCTCAAGGAATAACATGAGTTCAGTGGCCATGACCTCCAATCTCCTTAGAGGTCAATTTAGAAGTAAAAAAATGAAAAGACTATTTTTGCTAAATTACAATAACAAATGTTTTTATTACAGCCTCATATAAACGAGCAAGTGTTGTGTTTTTGCTATTTGTGGGTGTCTATGTTTGCATCCTATCTAGATAAGACTCCTAATTAGTTATTGTTGATGCAGTGTTAGAACTTCTTCCCTTTTTATTTCATAATGGCCAAACTAGCTGGATAAACAAACGTCCCCCTTTTTTTTACACTCACAGATTAAATGGACTTAAATCCTATTTCAAATGTATCCAAACATCGAATAAGCTCTGTTCATCGGTAGCATTTTGTTCGTTTTTCAACCATTGCTTTTTTTTACTGAAGGATCACCACTTATCAAGTCAAAAGCTACTCAAGGATAAGGGTTAATGAGATGGAATAATTACCAGTTGAGGGACCAAGTTTGTTTCGCAGTTGAAACCTGTTGACATTAGATCATAAAACGACCACATTGTAATCAATAGGGAAGTAGTCATGTGATAACGTGTTTCACAGATGAGAAGATCCTGTGAAGAAACCTTCAGTTTTAAATAGTATTTTCTTTGGTTGGGTTTAGCATATGGGTTGTATGGATAGAAATTGTATGAGAATAATCCCATGACTGTCTAATGTTAGGCAAGTTTAGATCTGTTGACCTCAAAGGATTTTGAGAATATAGGAAATATGTATAGAACAGGAGATTGCGATGGTATGGCCACGTTGGAAGAATGGGTGAGAGTTGTTGAGTTAGTAGGTAGATAAAGAACCCTAAGGGCAACTGACAGCAGTAGACCAAGAAAAAGAGACGGACTGGGGAGAAAGAGAGATAAGTAAACAGTTGGTCAGAGATAGATTAATTTCTAAACGCTATCCAACACATGCCAGCATTAGTTATGAACCGCCCAAGCTTGGTTCACCCCATCATTTGACATTGAATCGAATACGATGATAAAAATGTCATACTCAAGTTTGAAATAATATTTTCTATTGCTTTTTATGCTTAAGTCTGAAATGGTATTTTCATTGGTCTGCTGCATATAAGTTTGAAATGGCATTTTTTTTCTTTTGGATTATAATGCTCATCTTTGAAAGGGAATATTTTTGGTCTGTGGCTTTTATGCTTAAAAAAACAAACATTTTCTTTAGTCCGTCATGTTTACTTTTGAAATAGCATTTCCATTGGTCTGTAACGCTCAAGTTAAAAATAGCATTATTTTTAGTCTGTCATGTTTACGTTTGAAATAGGATTTTCTTTAGTCTGCCATGCATCCACATATTTCTTTAAATGGCTGTGTCTATCAGTTCGTCAGCTGGTCCGACAGTCTGTCACACTTGAAATAACATTTTCATTTCAAAACACGCTGATGTAATGAATGTATTTTAAATATATCTGTTCTTATTATTTTACCTGATTTTTTTTTTTTTGTGTGTGTGTGTGTGTAAATTTCTGCTCATTCTTGCAATACAAAAATATGGATGTTAAAAGGAAGAACATGCTCGAGTTGATTCAAAAGTAGTATATTATGAAAAGAAATATTGCTAATCTGTACTATATATTTTTTTTTTCTCTTCAGTAAATTTTTTTTCTAAAACTTTAATACTGTATTTCAGTTATTGTAAATGTTAATTTGTGTTCAATTGATCATACACAATGAACCATTAAGCATCAAAACTGGGTTCAATATAAGCCACAAAACAAACATGCCAAAATCAAAGTAGAGATGTAGATTAAATAAGGGAGACAGAGTTTAAGGTTTTATGCATCAATTCCACAGACCTGGTTTCTAGAAATTTCAATTTTACAACAAACTTTTGGAGTGAGACAATCTTTGAAAATGAGTGAGTCTCATACCGACATCACCTGTTCTATAATAACAATAATAAGGATCAAATGTGAATTTATATTTGTGTGTGTGTGTGTGTGTGTGATACTTCAGTATATATATATATATATATATATATATATATATATAATCTAAGTTGTTTCAAATAACAAGCTCAATGAAGTTATGTTTCTTTGGTGTCATGTCTTTTCAGAAGTCTGTTCTCGGATTGTCACTTTTAAAGTCAATGTCTCACGCGTTTTACTTATTGTTCTTCCTATCTTTATCAAGCACCTTTCTTCATTTTATTGTTTTGAACATTGTGTCGGTTTTTACTGATATTTAATCGTATCTGATGAGCGGTTTAATGGACTAAAGACAATGTTTGTGATTGTGGACTGATTATTTCGTCTAGTCATTGGAATGTAATCAATAAATCTCTCTCTCTCTCTCTCTCTCTCTCTCTCTCTCTCTCTCTCTCTAATATATATATCCATCACGCAGGTAAACATTTTTTAGAAGACATCATTTCAAGTGTTTAGGAGAAGGGAGAAAGCAAATAGCAAGCCAGAAAACTTCTGTTCTCTAAAATGAATTCGGAAAGAAAGCTGTTCATATAAGATTCATTTCAACAGCTAACACATTGTATCTTCTTAATATGGTTCATAATATAAGCTCTAGCTTGATTTTTCTTTTAATGGTAAATCAATAAAAAAAATCTCTGATTCGATCATGTAAAAACAGATGGAAATACCGTTTGTTAGTAGGGTATACATTTCCACTTATGGACATCATATTGACACTGTTTTTCTATGCATAGGGGACACACATTATCGTTGTCCACATTAAGTTGAAAGGCACCAGCATAAAAAGTGCATCACTCGTCACTAAAAATATCAACCCAACTTGCAGTACTCGGGAATAAAATTGACACAAAAGAAAGAATTGTAGATTTATAAAGAGAAAATATTAAATTTTGTTTACATCGAAATTTTATTGAAATACCCCCTAAAACAAATGAGTTATCACAAGTCGAAATTGAAAAAAAAATATTCGCTAGATTAATCAATTTTTATACAGTAAACTTGTCAGTTCGTGATACCTACTTCAACCCTGGTCTACGAGAAAGGCTGCTAACTTGTAGACTCTCCTACCGAGAATACAACAGATTATTCTATTGATAGATAATGAAATGACTGCCATTATTATAGTCGAAATAATAAGAGACTAAAAAAAATAGAAATGTACTGAACTCGGTTGACCAACTTTTCTTATAAAACTAGCCATAATCTCGTGTTATTTACTGTTGTCTTTTCTTGGAAATTAATTTCTAGTTGTTCTTCTCTGTCAGAGTTATTGTGAAGGAACGATTTTTCTTGTTCTTTCCTAATTAACTCTACTTTCATCTTATCCAGATGTTTTGTCCTCTAATTAGTCTTTGTAAACGTTTTCCTGTGTTAGAAAATTTTCATTAGTTGAAAATAGATATGTTTTTACAAAGAATCATTTTTCAAAAAAGAATTCTTGATATATGTCCATTCAATCTGAATTGTGATCGACAGACTCACATGCAAACTCTTTAAAGAGTCTGTCTGCTGGTTAGTCTGCCAAGGTTAAATTAGAAAAGGACTTTCCATTGATTTCTCATGTTAAAATTTGGAAGAGCATTTTCATTAGTTTTTAATACTTAAGTTTGAAAGAGTATTTTCATTAGTCTTTAATGCTTAAGCTTGAAAGAGTATTTTCGTTAGTCTTTAATGCTTAAGTAGCATTTTCGATATGATACTCAGAAAATAATACTTGTTTATGTAACACGAAAATACGATGGTGCATCTTTATCATGAATGGAATCTTCATACTATTTTGTCTTTTATTTCTCGAAAATATGAATCATTTCTCAAAAAAAATAAAATAATAATCTAAAATGTAATTTGATCAAATATATGAAGCTAATATTTTCCATCAAGTTTTGTTTAAATTTTTCAACTGAAATAATTCGACTAACTGCCAATAAATCTCAGGTTTCAGCACACATGCAGTTGTTGTGGAAAATGTAAAACAAAGTTTTCCCATAAGAAAGGTCCAACCAGAAGCGCACGGTGAAGGTGCAAATGAACTTCAACCCTACAAGTAGGTCCACATCAAACATCCTACAAGCATTATATTTCAAAGAGGGGGAATGTATTAAAGCGAAAATAAACTCTAAAAGAATAAGGTTGTCTCCCCTGGTTACACTTGGACAGAAAAAAAGCAAGATGGTGGACTCTCATTAAAAACAATATCGTTCTTGTAAAGTTATCATTTTTTTTTATTGTTAATAATTTCATGCTTATACGAAATGTTTTTTTTGTTACTTCTTATAACCAGCAACAAATAACATCATTCTCACGAACACAACAATTCTATTGATAGATAATGAAATGATTGTTTTTATTATTATAGTCGAAATAAGACACAGAGAAAATAAAAGTGTATTGCACTGCTTGACCAACTTTCTTCTAAAACTAGCCATTGTTGTTATTGGTAACCGTCCGTCACGGGAGATGATAGTGTAGCAGTGGAGCTACATAACCTGGGCAGGGCAATATGGGAGGATAGCTGTTGCTCATACAACTGTATTAACTCTGTCTTTTCCTTGGATTATTTGGCTTCGCAAAGAGGGGGGGACTCTTTGTGAAGCCAAATAATCCAAGGAAAAGACAGAGTTAATACAGCTTGGCTCTAACGGTGATGGCAATATAAAGTCTTAGAAATTCCATCTTGGGATCTTCTGTTGGAGGTTACTCCCTTAGCCTTTCCCTTGATGGAATAATTCCACAAGGCAGCGGAGGTTTTGAATCAGTGTTTCCTTCTCCTAGATGAGCCACCATCCAAAGTTGATTGGCTCCACATGCCTGAAGTGACTGGTTTTAAGGCACCAGTGGATCGCTTTTGCCCCTTCTCCCAGTTAGTATAAACAGTTTTGCTAGGCTTAGTAGCTAAACCACATGAGAAGGCCAGGAGCTGGACTTGGTTGTCGGAGGCTATTTAATACGCACACTATGAGGGTAGTTTTTGAGCAGGGAGAGTTTATCACCACTATAACCTTCGGTTGTGACAACCTTTGAAACCTAAAACTGGCCATCATCTCATGTTATTTACTGTTGTCTTTTCGTGGAAATTAATTTCTAGTTGTTTTTCTTTTTTTATTAGTGGAAAATAGAAATGTTTTTATAAAGAATCATTTTTCAAACCAAAAGGAATATTCTTAAAATATGTTCATTCAATCTGAAGTGTGATCGACATGCAAAGTCTTGGAAGTCTGTCTGCTGGTCAATTTTGGGGGGTTAAATTATGGAGTGCCTTAAGATTTGAAAAAACATTTTCATTAGTTTTTCATGCTTATGTTTGAAAGAGTATTTTTATTAGTCTTTAATGCTTAAGTTTGAAATAGCATTTTCCTTAATCTTTAATGCTCAAGTTTGAAAGAGCATTTTCGATATGATATTCAGAAAATATTTATTTATGTAATAGAAAAATACGATGATGCATCTTTATCATGAATGGAATCTTTGTACTTTTTCGCCTTTTTATTTCTCAAAAATATGAATCATTTATAAAAAAAAAAAAAAAAAAAAAAATAGTAATCTAAAATGTAATTTGATCAAATATATGAAGCTAATATTTTCCATCAATTTTTGTTTGAATTTTTCAACTGAAATAATCCGACTGACTGCCAATAAATCTCAGGTTTCAGCACAGATGCAATTGTTATGGAAAATGTAAAAAGAAGTTTTAATTTCAAATTAATAAAAAAACAACAACAAAAATAAGTCAGTCTTCATTTTTTTCTATTTTATAAGCTTTACAAAATGTCACATAAAGTTACTAATATTGATAATTTAGCTTTGCCGTGTAAAATCGGTTGATATTTAACATGATTGTTATGGATTTTACAAAGAGGATTAGAGTGTCATGCAGAGGTTTGGTAATACTTGGAACCAACTCCTTGATTGAATGCCCCAAAGACTCAAATATAAGTCCTAGTACCTAAAAATAATGAGAAAGGGAGATAATTTTAATAGTATTGAATGCATTCCCATCCCATTCTGCACGCCACTAAATGGTTAGCATATTTGGCACTTGTTAGGAATAAGAATGTAAATCAAAAGTTGCAAAATTGAATTTCTATTAAAAACCAATGTTATCTACTTAATTATCATGTTGCAATTTGTAACATATTGCTGCATTATTACTTAAAACATGTACATTCACGATTCATTGATCCACCATTATTTTAACTTAAACAAGGGAAGTAATTCATAGTTTGGAATTCTGTTTATTATATAAGTATAACTTGTTTGTTTGGATATTTTACAAATTTCGACATGACAATCATTTAGATACCATTGGTTTTAATTGAAATTCAATATTTCGATTTTGGTTCTTATTTCAAACAAGCGCTCATATTTTAATTTAAAGAAAATCTAAATTTAAGATTCGCTATCATACTTTTTTTTTTTTTTTTTTTTTTACATATTTAGCGTAATGTATTTAAAATATGGTTCCGTTAGTAATTCATTGTCTGACAAAAATTACCTCCAGAAAGCTGGAGAGTACAATGACAGAAATGTTGTGAACATGTGACAACAACAAAGATGAGTATAGCAGTTCAAAACATGTAAATAGTTGAAGTGTTGACGTTTAATATTTCAAATGATTAATGACATCGATTGAAAACCTCGGTATGTCAGGTTTAAATCCAGTTCATTCCACAGAAACACTTTCATCGAACCAACATCAGACCTTGTGTCTAACTTTATAGAAAGGCGGTAAATATATATATATATATATATATATATATATATTTATTCTCCCAGTCGTGTCATCTTTCACTTGGCTGTTCAAATGTATGTCTCGCAAGAAACTTTCGACAGAGGCGACGAATTTTCATGAGATCGGTATCATTTTGAAGCTCGACCCTTTGGACGACAAATATCGAAAAACATTAATTCCTTCACCCTTAACTGGGTACTTTTCTAAAGGGAGAGGTCGCTTTTTTCCCCGATATTTTCGAAAGTCATCACCTCTTTTCGATTGTCTAGCCTTAATTTGAACCTACATCATTCTGGTTTGACAATGGGCGCAGCAGCTAATGCATCATTTTTTTTCTTTTTCACTTTCTTTTCCTCCTTCGTGGTATGGGTTCGAGGTTGCCTGCCTACTACAACTTTTTTTTTTTTTGTTCAACACACACCTACAAACACTCGGGCAACACCGGGCACCCAAGTTAGTTTATATATATAAAAGGCAAAATGGCTGCACGTTTCCGTATGTCCAGCAAAGGCCTTTTTTGCGGGGGTTCTCGAGGGGGGGTTACTATTTTTGAGAACTTTTTATATACTCCCTAGATTGTAATATTTATGATTTGTGAACGGATATCGTCTCTATCTTTTATTTGAGTGACTTTTACAAAGTTCACGCTATTCCGTCCTGTCGCGTGTTTTGTTTGGCTTTTTCCTATAAAAGCGAAACTAATCGAAAGTAAATGGAGCTTCCTGGCTTTCATGCCAAGGACATCCAGAAAGCAATTAGCTTTGATCACTTTGGGGGAAACCCCTCATATCAGACAATTGCTATTCATTTGGACACTTGCTTTTTGTGTGGAGTTGGTTTTCCCAACATCGTGGGGAAACAAATACAGCTGGTGGAAAGCTGAAAGCTTAACTAGCTTGCAGCCAAACTGTGTGTTTAACTTTCACTTTCTACATTTCTGTTTGCTTAACTTTCACTTTGTACATTTCAACTTTTTTATCGTTAAATTTGAACGCTTTTTCACTTCCTGTCGCGTCTTAGTGCAGTGATAAGATCTCAGCTTTTCTTTCACTTTCTGTTCTGCCTTCGTCTCAAGGCTTCGGGTTCGAGCTTGCCTGCCTACCACCACTTTTTTTTTTTTTTTTTTTTCAAACGCACACTTACAAACAACCGGGCAACGCCGGGCACCCCTGCTAGTATTTTGTAAAATCCTGCATATGACACTAAACTGTATCTAATAGTGACGGTAGAGTTTTTGAGGGTGTAGAGGTAACTTTACCCCAGGTTTCCTCTGAGCAGGAATGGTATTACTTGTCAGGATCTAAATAGTTTTGACTTTGATCCAAATTATTGACTATTTGCAATATATACGATACCTAAAATGTAATGAATCTACAAACCATCTATAATATAAATCTTGCCTGTCTGTTTAAATGTATGTCTGTATGTCTGCCTAAAACTTTTGACAGATGTGACGGATTTTCACGAGATCGGTATCATTTTGAAGCTCGACCCTTCGGACGACAAATATTGCAAAATTGGCTGAAAGCATTAATTCCTTTACCCATAACTGGATACTTTTCTACAAGGAGGGGTCACTTTTTTCGTCGATATTTTTGGAAGGCATTCTCTCTTTTCAATTGACCAACCTTAATTTAAACCTTCGCCACTTCCAGTTTGGCAATGGATACAGCGATAAAGACGTCACATTTTTTTGTTTTCTTTTCACTTCTTTTCCTCCTTCATGATACGGGTTCAAGCCTGCCTGCCAACTACCACTTTTTTTTTCACACACCTCCAAGCACCTGGGCAACGCCAGGCATCCAGTCCAGTTCACATAGAAAATGGGTAGTTTTGGCATAAATTGATCTAATAAGGATTGATATGCTGTAAAACATAATAACTAATAAACAATTGTATTTGGTTCAATTCAGAATAATGGTTCTTGTCTGGAATTCCCACTATATTAAAAATAAAATTATGAAGAAAAATTGAAAAATCTATGATGTATGTATCGCTGATGAAAGGAAAATATCATATTCGAAAAATTATATAAATTGATCAATTAGTTTCATTTATAAACGATTAATGGGAATTTGTAGGCATTACAAAATAAATTTCGCAAGTTTTGAATTATTGTTGAGTTATCTCCTTTTGTTTTTTTTTTTTGTTTTTTTTAAAGATCTTTTTTTGAAGTGGTGGACAAGACAGCTACTCTTTTGTTTCTCAAATTTGACTTTCTTATTTAAAAATCAAACTACTTGATTAATTTGTTATTTTTGGAATATGATATTTTCGTTTCATGATGGGTACATACATCACACAAATCTTTATTTATTTTTTGGTTTTTAATATGGAAGAATTCTGGACAAGAACTAAAATAAGTACTACTGTTGATGAGCCGTTCCACTTGTTAACAAATTTACCGAATTTCCTTTACTAACGATTACTATATTGACTACTGTACACTCTTTAACCCTTATCCTCGAGTGGCCTCTTGGCCTTGATAAGTGGTGATCCCTATGTAAAAAAAAAAAAAAAAAAAAAAAAAAAAAAGCTGAAGTTGGCTGAAAAAGAAATATGACACTCAACTCAATTTTGGAGTCTTTCAGTCCTGCATTAGAATTCCAATCTATGATCACTCCTTGACAAACTTTCACAAAAAAAAAAAAAAAAAGCACTCAGCTAGCTATAAATACTATCAATAGTTTCTCCCACTCTCTATTAGTGCCTAAACCTAAACGTGGATTTCATGAACAAAGCTTCTTTCCTAGAACTGCCTACCTTTGGAATTCTGTTTTGTTGATCTGCTTTCCATCTGATTACAATATCGCCGTGTTCAAGTCCAATGCAAACAAGTTCTTGCTGAACTGTCCTCTTAAATAATCAAATTATACTAAATTGCTACTACTAACGATTACTATACTATTGGCACAATGACTGTCATACAAATATTAATCCTTATCCTCAAGTGGCCTCCAGGCCTTGATAAGTGGTGACCCTTTGTGTGTGTATATATATATATATATATATATATATATATATATATATATATATATATATATATATATATATATATATTGCTGACTTTGACTAACTGCATTAGAGATAAGAAGTTGGCTGAAAAAGTCTGATTCTGAAACCAGCACTTTAAAATATTACTGCTCAGGCACCTCTCACATCGCCTTTATTTATGCCCAGTCCTTCAAATTTCGATTCTCCTTATCTTAGAATCTTAGACGTCTCTTTCTTGTTATTTATTTTGCCACTTTCGAAGACGAGGCCTTGTTTCCAATTAAACTAAAGCAAAGCTGAATTATTGGTTAAGTTTGTATGATGGTGAAAAATCTGAAACAAGTGATGACTCACCCCAAGCATATTCAAAATGTACTTCTTTTAATAGGAAAGTGATAATGAAATTAGTCATTAATGACTCTTTAATCTGTGTGAAAAATAATTAGATTAAAGGCATTACTGATTTATTTTTTTCTTCAAATTCCATATGTGGACAGTCAGAGACAACTTTTGCAAAAGTCGTTTTTTTTTTTTGTTTTTTTTTTTGTTTTTTATTTTAACCAAATTAGGAGTTGGATGTGTTTTTAGTTGATCCCTGCTCCAAATCAAATTAGATTTGATTCCATATATTTTAAAAAGTTTTGTTTTACTTTTTTCATCCCAAACAAGGCATATTGCCACCTGTACATAAGGAGTTACTATTTGGGATCCTGTCTAACAGGGGACTGTGGGGATTTGAGCAGCAAGATGTCTTTTCAGATTAGATTTAAACCGCTGTATGTTTGTACAGTCGAGGAAGCAGGAAACAGGGAATTCCAAAGTCTAGTGGTCCGAGGGAGGAAACTATTAGAGTAGAAAGATTTTCAGCATCTAAAGACTTCAACAATCTTCAACAATTTTGCTGCTTGTCGAGTTAGTCGGGAGTGTGTACATCCAGGGGCACAAGTGCTATAAGTTCATCAGAGGACATCCCATTAAAGTCCTTGTAAAATAGGCATAAAGATGTAACATTCTAGTGATGAGATAGAGGCTGGAGCTTGGTCGATAGTGTGGGACCTATTAGATTTGAGACTCTTTTTTGGATCTTGTCTAAGAGGAAGAGAGATTCTATAACCATTAATTTTAATTTCATGTCTTTGACTGATATTATCATTTATATTGATGTGCCGTCAAGGATGAACTGACCCTCACCGTCTAAGCTGTGACATTGTCTCTAGTTTGACCTAATTTTTTTCTTTGTTTGTGATTTCTTTCATACCAGAAATGTCGCCTCTCCTCGCAGTATATCCTGCCTTCTAACGCTTCGTCTGTGCCTGCAAGCACCACTTTAAAATATTACAATCTGGAGATTCCAGGATTCTTTCTCTGCTATATTTATTCTTATTCATAATTCACATTGATTTTTGGAAGATCTTTTAATGCAAGATATAATAGTGTCTCCGTGGCATTCCTCGTCAAAGAGACATCATATTTCCATTTTTTTTTCTCATTCCTTATCTGAAATAAGAGTTCTCTGTCTACAATAAAAGAAAATATTGTAGCAGGTATTTTTCACTTGTAGAAATTTCATTGAGAAATATGAGTCTGTTAGAAAAAATAATCTTCTGTCGTATGCTCATATTTCTTGGAATGCTTCCATTCTCAGGAATTGCGACCCCCCCCCCTCTACTTTCTAAAATAACAATTTCCCGCTGATTTCTCATTGGCATATATCGTAACAGGTTTGAATACAGTCAGTAATAATAACTTTTGTGGCCCCTTGGAAATTCCATGGTGCTTACTATATCAATTTTTAGATTTTTTTTTTTTTTTTTAATGAGAATCGATTCGGACAAGCCAGTTGATGTAAGGTGCTAACAAGAACGAAAGATGGTTATTACAAAGACAGGAGATGCCTATTGATCTTAGTCTTGAAAAGACCAAGACTCTAGGTAGAAGGAAAACAGTGAGCAGGAAGAGAGTTCCAAAAGCTTAAAATTCTTGGAAAGAAGCTATTGGAATAAGCTGTATTACAATGAGGTATCAAAATAGTACATTGACAGAGACCACTAGACCAGTGAGTCAAATTAGCTGGAACAGGGGAAGCAGGCACACAGAGCAGACAATTCTGAAGAACATATATCATAATAGTATTTATAGAACAAAGACTAAGACTAGCAATATCACATCTGTGAGAGAGAGGTTGCAGAGAAGAAGAAAGGGTGTGGACCAATCAAATTACAAATTCGTTTGAGCACTTTAACAAGAACACTCAAATATGACAAAGATCAACCAGCCCAAATATGACAACAGTATTCCATACACGGTCTGATAGTAGATTTGTAGAGATAAATTGTTTAGAACGGATTTTACGAGAATCGGATTTACTATAAATATTTCTTTCCACATAATAAATGTCTTTCAAGGATTAATACTATTAAGAAAATATGGCGTTTTTGTTTTTTTGTTTTTTTTAATCAAAATAATTGTACCTATTTACTATGCCTCCCCACGGGACAGAGTTAGACACCAGGGTCGTTTTTTAACGTGGAGAAAAGGTACAAAAATAAAAAATTGTCTCAGTCGTGAAGGATTTCTCCTCCCTGCAGAACAAGAAATAGAAGTGCAGCATCTGAAGAACAGATACTACACTTTGATCTTGACCAAAAGGCCAAGGCGAATCAAAATAATTGTAATTATCGGCTAAATATTTGTAAATAAACAAGAAGAATATGTTTTATTTATTTATTTAAAATTACTTTTAAAACAATAAATATCCTGGCATCTTACCGGAAAAATAAATTTCAACTAAATAGTTTTCAAATCAATAAAGCGAATATCACTTTCTGAAACGCATTTATTTAAAATTTTACTCTTTTAGATAACAGGGTAACATAATTTGATATGGGAGCAATTCTTTTTAAAATGGGTAAAGTCAGTTTTTCTTCTTTTTTTTTTTTATCTTAGCGACCTCAAAATGATCACCACTTACCATCTGTGCTAATTGCATGATCTTGCTTTTTTTAGTGGAGGTGAATGTGTGGAAATTCCACGATGCTTTCTATATGAATTTAGTATAATTTAGTATTAATAATAGTGTTGGGACAATTAATCCGTATTTGAGAATCAAAAACATCCCAACTTTGGAGTATCGGTATCAGAATGGGAAAAATAAATTTGTCTATTTTCCGATGTCGAAAACGATTCCTTTTAAGTGTCATTTTTTTTTTTATTTGATTTTGTTTAAAACAAAAGTTTTCCATTGTTGGTAATAATAATAAAATAATAAATATTTAATGATTTTAAACTACCAGTATAACTAAAATCTACAAATCACCCCACCCCCAATTTTGTTTTTATGTTTGAGAAAATATATACACATTTAATATGTTTTTATGTTAATCGGGGGGGGGGGGGAATAACAACTTTATAGTTAAATATTTAGAGATTTATAAAGTATCAGAATCGGGAATTTAGAACGGAATCGGGAAAAAATATCGGAATCGTCCCATCACTAATTAATAATAATTTTCTTTTCACATAATACATGTCTTTCATGATTATTAAGAAAAAAAAAAAAAACGACTCTTTTTTTGTTAAGATAATTGTCATTATCAGTTAAATACTCCTTTTTTTTTCTTTTTTTTTTTTACATAGGCATCACCACATTATCAAGGCCCAGAGGCCACTCAAGGATAAGGGTTAAAGAGTGTACAGTAGAAATTGGACAATATAGTAATCATTAGTAATGAAAATTTGGTAAATTTGATAACTTATATGGAACGGCTCATCAAGAACTTATTTACTTTAGACTTGAACACAACCATATTGTAGTCAGCCGTAAAGCAGGAAAACGGCATAAATAAATAATAAAAAAAATATGTTTCTTACTTAGTTATTTATTTATTTTTGTTCTACTTGGGTGTCACCATTTATAAAGGTGCGGAGGCCACTCGATGATAAAGGTTAATCAATGTAAGCTGGAGTAATCGTTAATAGTGCGAATTGGGTAGAAATTTATTACATATGGGGACGGCTAAACAAGAATTTGTTTACATTGGATTTGAAGGATTTAACCGTGAAGCAGGCCAGTGGAACAGTGTTCCACAGATGGGCAGTTCTGGCAAAGAAGCTTTGTTCATGGAATCTGCATTTAGATTTAGGCATAGTTAGAAAATGAAGGGATATTGTATATAATAGTTGTAGCTAGTGGAGTGTTTTTTGTGTGAAAGTTTGCCAAAGGGGAATGATAGAATGGAGTTCAGTCGGGCACTTACAATTTAAAACTGTAAGAATATGATTCTTTTTAAAACAATAAATATCTTGGTTTTTACCAGAAAAATAAGTTTCGCCTAATATTAAAATCAATGTCACTTTTTGAAATATATTTATTTAAAATTATACCTTTTAATCGATTGATTTGAAATTTAAAAATGAGTAAAGTCAGAGTTTTTTTGTTTTTTTATATATCTTACTGACATCAGATTGATCACCATCATTAGACGATTTCATTTTTTTAATTTATATATATATATGAGAGAGAGAGAGAGATCACTTCTGATTTCTGTTTTATTTTAATTATGTGTGAAAAGTCTGTTGGTTCTGTTTTGTTTGGATGATAATGTTGAAAGTCATAAAGAACCCCACCCAGCCAGTCGTACATGTGCAGATCAGACTGGTTGATTTGCAGCTGGTTACGCCACTGTCGAAGCTAATAAAATACTAACAACAAAAAAAAAGGTCTACACACTTCATTTATTTTGGGTTATTTTTTTTCTTAATTTTTAATCCAATCTCTCAATTGTGCAAAAGCTCACAGCTGGTTTCTTCTTATCGTCACCAAAGAATTGGATTTCTTTTTTTTTTTCCGCCTCTTCCTCTTCCTTCCTGTACAACTTTCCCTATGGAATCCATTTATTCAGAATAAGAGTCTACTTCCTCTTTTGGATTTGGTCTTAAATGTTTAAATACGTTTATTTAAAAAAAAAAAACATCTTTCGTTTCTTTAATTCCTATTTTACAAGATTTCCTCAAACACTTCTGCCATCTGTTTGTTACCCCCACTTCCCAAGCTTTTTTTTTTTTTTTTTTTTTTTTGTAAAATTTTAGTGATTTAAGAAAGCCTTTCTGCGACAGACATAATGAAGTCAAATGGCGGAAGCTGTGAACAATTAAGTTTACTTTTGAAAACGTGCATGATGCTGCATGTTTTAATTAGAGTGCATAGATGCATGCTACAAGTTGGCAGGTCTGTCAAGAAATTTGCGTACTTATGTAGTATAAGGACTGTGCTGTTGTGGGAATCGTTTCGGCAGTTTTACGCCGGAAGATGCCAAAACGTCGAGCAGCTTAACCCTAATGCAAAAATTTATAAAGAAAACATTTGTTTGCTATCATTGGTTTATTATTGAAACAATCTAAATATTTATCTTGATTTGAACAAAATAAACCATAAAAAGATTTTTTAAAAAATTTTATGTTTTGTTATCAGTTGTTTGTTATTCAAAAAATAAATATTTATTCATGAAACTTACCTTAAAATGTTTTCATAATTTGAATTTTAATTTTCTAAAAGTTTCATAAAAATTGTCCAATAATTATTTAAGAAGAATTGTATTTTTCATTTAATTTTTCATCGGATTAGCTGGTCCCTTTGAAAATGCCTTCTTGAAAATGGACGTTCATGTTAAAAAAAATCAGGCCATTCGATTATGTAGAATTATTGATGACTCCAGTTTTCATGTCCAGAGATAATTTTCAAATGCGATTACTGTGTGGCCTACTGTAAATGACAGTAATGTCTATATATTCTGTGCCAAAACAGAAGAGCAGAGATTTGGCGTTTTAACCCCAAACAGACCATGATTAATTGTTGTCAGTAAAAGTGTTTTGTTTTGGTGGTGCTGTTGGTACAGTTAGGAATTTAACTGGACCAGTCTGTTTTGTGTTCTGTTTAAAATGACTGTCATTCTGAATGAAAGCCTGTCATTAAGTAAAAAAATTTTTTTAAATTAAAAAAAAAATAAAAAGTTATAACTTTATCATTTGCCAGGGAGAGTGGACTAGGTTTATACGTATCGTGGGGACGCTTCTGGGATGGTTATTACGTAATAGGCATGGCAACCAGGTCCCCCAGTGTGAACCACAATTAAGCAAGAGGCACGCCTCATTTAGATCAAGGGGTTAATAGGATGTCAGCTACGTCTGCTAATGGAGTATTTTTTGAGTTCTCAGCGAGACCTTTGTTGTTGGAATCAAATACTTGTATGAAATAAGGGAACAACAAATCTTTTCTTTTTATAAAATTAATAGTTCCCTATTAGATGCAATCTCAAATAGTAGCTCCTTACGTTCCAAGTGGCAATATGCCTTGTTTGTTTGGGATGAGCAAGAGTTTTTTTTTTTTTTTTTTTTTTTTTAAAGAAGTGTTCCACTGGCAAGTATGTTTTTCTCTTAGCATATCACATTTTATGTTTTTAGTTCTTATCTATTTCCATGAAAGATGCTCGATTGAGTTTGTGGTTCCTCTCTGTATAAGACATTCACAACAAGAACTTGTCCTATTACTACAACCCAAAAAAAACTCCCCCCCCCGGATGACAAGCCTCAAGTGTAATTTCCATGAACAGACTTTCTTTCCAAAAACTTTTCATCTGTGGAACACGTTATCATGGATTGCTAGTTTTCTGTTTATTTTTTCTAATATTTCTTTGCTTATTTTTCTTTACTTAGTTTTTGTAGGATTTATTAATCTGTTAGATAATCTATTTGTCAAGTTATCTTTGTGGTCTTTCAACGTCATGAACGCTTTAGACTTTGCTATACATTTTATTCTATTATCTAATTTTTGTTTAGATGCAATTATTTTTGCTTCCTTATTCATAGTTGATTCTGTTTCGTAAGGTTTTTCTATAGAATTTCATGTGTTGTTTTATAGTTTTTATACATATTATTATTAATACTAGTAGTCATTAGTTATTCTCACACAGACCATCATCAGAGATTATTCACTGACAGCAGATAGTAGTGTTCTCTGAATTCTGAGTGACAAGTCTCCCCAGATTTCCAATACTCTCCACCTCTTTCGATTATCTTTGCAAATAAATTTGCATTATTACAACAGCTGCCTGTCATCGACTTCTCACTGGCAATAACCATTGGTCTTCACTGGCATTTGGGTAGCAACAAACCTCTCCAAGGTCCCAGCCCTTTTTGCACCTATTCAGTGGCCGTTTGGTTAGTGCTATCCCTCCTTGGACTTTCCAACCTCTTTGACGACTATTTGATGTGGCGTCAGTCAATGCCGACTCCATTTTTTGATGGATGGGGTAAACATAGTTAATTTAAAATTTTGCGGTTTCAGTTTTCTTGGTTCCATGTGGTGTTTATTTTTTTTGGTTTTATTTGTGTTGCAGTTACCATACTTTCTCGTAGTATGGCTTTACTAATATCTTTTAAGAGTTATTTATCGTTTTCATATAGTTTTTAATTTGTTTTGAAAAGAGTTGATTATTTTTCTAAATTCTAAAATTATATAACATTCATTAACTCGTTTCCGAATTCTGCTAATTCATTCAATTTTGGTGAACATTTCATGGTTTTTAATCTGTATTTATAGTATTGTATTTTTTTTTCATTATTACCATCATTATCGTTAGACAGGAAATAGGAAACCTTTTCGTAAAGTTTTCTGTTTTCTCAGTTAATTAAATTTTATAATTCTAATGACTAAGCACTGCATGTCTTTTAATTTAATGGTGGTCGATGTTCATTTCTTCCATGATCGTTATATACCGACTATTAAGTACAAAGAAAAAGGGGGAAAAAATCGATATATATATAATCTTGGCTGAAATTTGAATGCAGCTTTTTATGAATGTCATATCAATACAGAAAAAGTGAATACTGATACCGGAGACAGATTTCTAACTTGCACCAATTTTTTTTGTTTTTAAAGCAAATGAGTTAGAAATTTAGATTTTGGTGTCTATACTACTCAACTTTCTCTGTATGAGCATATTTGATATTCAACCCCAAAATTAAACGCCCTGAGTATGATCTTAAAAGACATCCTTTGGTGAGACCTATTTGAGGGCTGTGGCGAATGTGGAGTTGCCCCTTTAGTTATCATTGCTCCCAGTTCCACTTTAACCCGGAGTGGTAGAACCTGTTGGAGCATCAGGTGCTACTAAATCATGCTGTCTGAAGATAATAACTTTCTGATAAAAAATGCACCAAACACTGATGTTATTATTTTTTTTGTTTTCTTTCCAGAACTCGCTCATGTTCTGCAAAGTCCCTCCAAGAAAACAAAACAAAATAACAAACAACATATTACTTCTACAAAACAATCAAACCAAACACCATAAATATTTGAACATATAAAGAACTTACAGAATAGAAGTTTTATTTTCCAAAATTACTGGATTCAACATTAAATAATCCCCAAAAGGTTGATATTCCATTAAACAAAGACAGCAAAATCAATTTACCCTAATATGCACAAGGAATTATTAAAAAACAAAAGTTTTTTCAGAGAAATAAGAATTCCACATGAAATTTGATAAGTTAACTCTAAAATCAATCACAGCAGAATTGAAAAAAATCTTTATAATGATCTTTTTATTGATGTGAAGATATTTGTAATTTTCCAATAATTTTAATCATCAGATTAAATGATGCTTGTTTTTGTATCATACATTGATTGACATTTCTGGTGCATCGCGATGTAAAGTTATTGAAATGCAAGAATAAATAAATAAATAAAAATAAATTAAAAAAATGCAACTGTTGTCTAAATTTGAAAACAGTTGTCAAAAATAATTTATATTCAATGTTTTCTTTAATTTGCAAAATATAATGTTGAAAAAAAAAAAACACATGAATATCAGACTAATGAGCTATGGAGAAGTTATGCTATCTGACATTGTTAGGATTTGGCATCAATGGAGTATTTCTAGTAACGGAGGCCATCATTGGTGCTGTGCCATCAAAGGATGAGTTTTTTTTGAAGAGTGGGGATGGGGGCAATTGAGACAAAAAAAAAAAAAGAGTGGAGATAAACTTTTATTTTTTATTTTTTTAAGAAGGAATTCGCCCGAGTACCGCTAGAGGATAAGGATTAGTGAGTGCCAGCTGGTTAGTGAGACAATACCATAATAATTTGTGGTGGTAGAAATGGGGTAGAATTTGACGATTTTAAAAGGATGGCTCAGCAAAAAATTGTTTACATTGGACTTGCAAACGACCATCTTGTAGTCAGCTGGAAAGCAGCCTTGCGGTATTAAATTCCAAAGGTGGGCAGTTCTAAAAAAGAAACTTTGTTCATGGAATTTTTGTTTAGTTTTAGACACCGGTAGTGACCACAATGATTCATGGGTTTCCTCAACATTATATTTTTCAAATTAAAGAAAACCCTGAACAGAAATAATTATTTTTGACAACTGTTTTCAAATTTAGACAACAGTCGCTTGCTAGAAATATCTAGATTTCATTATTTTTGGAATTTTTTTTCTGTGGATGAACTCCAGTAAGGACAGTAGATTTGTTGTTTTTGTATTTCTTGACATTTTAAAATTACCCTTTGCTTAACTTACAAAAAAATAGTTTAATGAATTGAAATTTTTTGTAACTTTGAAGTTTTATGTTTAAAAAATTATTTGAAATACATGACACTAATTTATTAAATATATATATTTTTTTCAGGTAAGTGTGCATTCCTGGAATTTGCTTTTTACCTAACTTGCTTATTTCTTCCTGGGTTCAGAGAGGTAAGTTGAACTTCTGGATCAATTACATTTCAGGCACCCCAGAACCAATAAATATAAAAAGGATGCACTTGGTTTGACACCGGTTTCTTTGACTTCTGGTTGAACCTGTTAACAAACAATATTCATGCACACGTCATTCTACCTAAAACTAAATTAAACTTCTATGAGCAAATTTCCTTTCCTAGAACTGCTTGTCTGTAAAGGATTTTCCCAGCTGACTACAACATGATCGTTTTGAAGTCCAATGTTAACAAATTATTGTTGAACTGTTAATCAAATTCTGCACATTTTCAACTATAATTACCAATCCCTACGGTGCTGTCTTGCAGACTACTGGACAAAATAATTAACTCTTATCCTCAAATGGCTTTTGAGCGTTGATAAGTGGCGATATAAAAAATAATGTCTGCGACCTTCTTCTCTTCAGCACCAGCAAGGTAGAAGCAAACTGATTTAGACTAACAGACATCTATATATAGCGGTGACCTTCATAGATCAACTATAAGTGATCAACAAGCCAAGCACCACCATTCCTATACAAATTGTAACTCAATGGACCTTTCTTTTCTACAGATATGAATTGTTTAAAAGTAAAAAATTTTAATTTTATAAACTCTGGCATGGCTGTAAAAATAGAATAGTCTGCCTCATCCACAATCCCTCCATGGGCAATAGGTAATAAACCTATTACTCTTCTATAAGATGGAGACAAAAGATAAACATTTTCTCTTCTCTGAAAGTAGGAAATGACGCATGGTAAGATTACCCCCCTCAGGCAAAGCAGATAATACACAGCTGGAGAGTCCGTTGGCTATATATTCTATTTCTCTTAGTCTGTCTGTTATACTTTTTCTCAAAACTACTTGGCCAATCTGGCTGAAATTTTGTATGGATTTTTAAGATGAAACAAACTAATCATTATGATATCCTTTCGATACACAGAAATCAATAGGGATCCGTATTTAATGCAAAAATGAGCACAAATTTAACCATATTCCACTGTCAATTTGACATGAAGCACTCATTCTAAGTCTCAAGCTATAACTTTGCCCATTTGCTAAAAAAAGTCTAGTTATATCCTATTCATACATAAAGAAAAAGTCCAAGTGTCCAAAGCATCCTTTTCCAAGTTTTCTAGTTGTCAACAGAGGAAGTTATCACTCCTTTTCCATGTGTAAACTCAATTTGTCTTCAGTAATCAAAATGCTTAATTTATTTGTTTGGAAAAATGTAACATTTCTCATCATTTAAAATTTTTTTTAATGAGAATTTTGGTACTGAAATGATAACAACTATGGAGACATTAATAGTCTTAGTTAATAATCTTAGTTTTTGTTTTTTCTTTTTAAGTAGGCTTGCATTTCGCCTGTAATGTAATAAAACATAGAATGTGGTCCATTTCCTAAACATAAAGCCATAAAAGACCATATGGATAGATTTCAATTGCCACACCCAAAGCAAGCAAACATATTCGCTGCCTTTTGTTTTAATTTACTAAGATATATCAGATTGCAAAAATGAACTCTATTAACATTTAGGACATATAGCAGCTTCCATATTCTGTGCACAATATTGGATTAATAATTACTTTAAATAACATAAATTTATGTACTCGAGTCATGAAAAACTGTGATTTCTAAATGCTTACAATAGCATGATACTGCATCTTTCATGACAGTTTCATCTTCAGGGACCATGAGTGACATAATGGATGCCAATGTAGACTTTGGAATTAACTAAGCCGAATTTAACTTGAGTCAAATCTATTTTGTTCCATTTATACTGTAATACTATTAGGAAGGGTATGAATGACTCTCTGAATAACGACTTTTATTTACTGAATCTCTTACAATTGGCATTTTGTTTGGCTATTAATTTACACTCCAAGGTAATGATAGGCCATAAAACAAAAACAACCATCACATCTTCAGCAATGTGTGAGTCTTGGCCAACAAGAACTGCAAACCTTTGCACACTAGCAATCTTTGATTACCACTGTCTGCACCATATTATTTGAATTCTTTGACAGCAGTTCATCTCAGATGTGATGATCCACATGTGGTCTGCATTATAAAATTGGCACTTACCGACATAAAGTGCTCTAATATATAAAACAAGCAAGAATTTCCTAATAAATTATCGACTTATGAACTAGCAGTCAACCAGTATTCTGAGAATGAACTTGCCCATCTGAGCAGTGTGTGTGTGTGTGTGTGTTTTTAATTATTTATTTATTTTTTTCAGTTTATTTGTTTGTAGCTCAACTGATCAGACAGTTAAGCACCGACTACGAAATTTAATATGGTACTGCAAACAGGATGCATGCATCCTGAAGGTTGGGAACATTATAATCGGAATTGGAAATCAAAAATATCAGAACTTTTAGGCTATCGAAATTGGAAAGATTTGTGCCTACTTGTTTAAAACAAAATTTTCCACTACTGGTAGTAACAATAAATTTTTATTGATTTTAAACTACCAGTAAAACTAAAATATATAGATCACCCACCTTCCAAGTGTGTTTTTATGTTTGAGAAAATATTTGCACATTTTACATGTGTTTTTGCAGTAATCGAGAAAAATAGCAATTTTATAGTTAAATATTTAGAGCTGTATAAAGAATCAGAGTCGGCAATTGTATCAGAATTGGGAATTTATTATGGAATTGATAAAAATATAGGTATCGTCCCATCACTAACATTACCTTATTAAAGTAGAGAACTCTGCCAACTCAGTCAAAATATATGCTGTCACATTTGCAAGTGAGAAGCTGACCAAGGAGCACCTACAAATAATTGACCGGGGCCATGTTTTAAAAATTAAAAAAAAAATGACAAAATAAGGGTAACACTAATGGGAGACATGCTTAAGCAAGCTAAGAAACCTGTTGCCCAAGCAACGTGCTAAGGTATCAGCAATCAAGCTACCTCAACTCCATCTCAAAATGATCCTCTAATAATTCAAGAAATTCAGGATTGATTGGGAAATGTTCACCAAAATGACAGGGATACTGACATCTCAGGCTAATATTGAGTTATGCAATTCTGCTGATGAGTCCGTCCAGAACGCCATAATCAACACCTACTCTAAAATTCTTTACTACTTATTCACAAGGTACAAGGGATAATAGAGGCATTGGTTGCTCAGATGTCAAATCTCACTTTTGCCTCTGTCACATAATAAAACTGTGGAGACTCATAAATAAAAATGCACTCCCAACCGGATGTTAATTCATTGACTGACACAAAATGTTTTAAAAACGTTGGTGTGCAGTCAGGCTCCACATATTCTTTCTTCTGGCAAAAAGAAAAATAGTTATAAAATTAATTTTTAGCCAATAAAAAGTTTCTCTGACACCAAATAATAATATGGACAATTAAATCTTTTTCAAGTCTACAGATGGATATAAAAAGCTGATTTTTTTTTGTGAAGCTAAGAGAGAAAAAAACACACACACAGAAATCAGTAGAGAGAAAAGTTTTACCTTTATCTGCATAAAAGTTGACCTATTGTGTGTTTTTATATAAAATATCAGGGCTCTATGGACAAATTTATCTTTAGTTGACCTTTGACAACTAAATATTTTCGTTTACTAGCCAAATAGAAAAGTTACTAGCCAAACCCACGTGATTTTTGGAATATGACATCTTCATTCTGTGACGATTATGTGCATAATAAATTTTTTTTGTATTTTTTTAATAAGTGTAATTCTACATATACAACAAATTTTATGTTGATACTTGAAGGTATAAACATTCTAATTTCTTCAGATGTTTTTGTTTTAAACAGCCTTCGTTAAAAAAAAAAAGTATATTGTTCTATTAAACTTTTATTGTTTAAATAATTTGACTTTGTTTATTTTATTAAAAAAAAAAAAGTTGAAAAGATATTTTTCACTCAGTAATGAGCTTTGGAAGATTGTCAGTGAAAGAAATGCAATCGCTAAAAGATAAGTGTTTCATTATTTCTAGCTGCCAGTTTTAAAAATCACTCGCAAATACGACTGTTTCACTCGCAACGTAGAGCCCTGTAGATTAAATAGCCCATAAAAGGTGTTATAAGACTAAGACAATACAGAATTATCTTGCTTGTTTCTCAGCCACAATCCTGAACTGCAATTTTTTATGTCCTCTTTGTGAGCATGATCTGTCTGACATGTACATCAAGAACCAACTCATTAACAAAACAGTGAACAACACACTCCCAGCTGGCCAAAGCAAATCTCTCAAAAAGAATATTTGTTGATCTGAGGCATTCGAATTAGTATTATGAGACCAAACCTCAATGGTCAATAGCTATCGCTTAGATGTCTGCATACCACAAGCAAAAAAACTAGTGCTCAACAAACTAATAGCAGTAATGTTTGTACCATCACCTCATCTTAGCAAGCTGTTCTCATTTTTGCTGGTTTGGTCATACTTTTTCATGTCGATGCATCAAATTCATGAGAAAAGCTATCGATCGAGATTTTCACATCAAAGATGAAGAAATCATGTGGTTGCTAACTTGAAATGTGGCAGCAGGATGCAGATTGATTATCTATGGTGTTTGCTAGTGGAATCAAAACTGGTTGTTGCTCGTCTCAAGACTGGCAATGAACCGCTGTGCTTGGTTGGTCTTTATTTGGGATGCAGCGAATTCATTGGAAGAAGTCAGCTCAACCGACCCAGGGTGAATGCTGTTACAAGTTATCGAAGCGTCTTTCATAGCAACTACCACTTAGTTTGTATATTTCAAAACAATCAGAAAGACTTATGTCGACTTTTCTATGAATGGCATGTAAAACCAATTTCTAAAATCTCTTTAATTTTGCTCTAATCAAATTTAAAATCCATTTTATTAGAAGAGGTCGGATATGAAAAAAACTTCTAAATATCTTAAAATTGAAACATTTGTTTTGTTTTTAATTTTTATTTATTTTATTTTTTTTTTTGTCCTGTCATCCGGAAAGAAAGTAACTCTTGGAAACAGCCATTGTATATTGCTTGCAGCTTCATGAAACAAGATGTCCAATTGTTATGGATGAGATATTTACTGGTTATAAATATAGAATATATGTGAATTTGTCGCGTTCAACATCAGATAGAAACTAAGAACAAACAAGAATCAATATTTTCAACTTCATCTATTCAATATGGTGTTTAGCAATAAATGTATTTCCAGACAAATGTGACAGACTTTGTTAAGCTAGTCAGATTTTGCATCGAGCGTTTGGATTGTCTGGGTCTGCATGACGTTTTCCTAGTTGATCAGCTTTATTTGTTTTTTTTTGTTTTTTTTACTGTGGGAGGGAGGGCTTTAGTAGGATTTAATTATTTAAGAAGACAGCCCCAAAAGAACTTATTGCATTAGACTATGTTATAATTAACCTCACAGTATTGTATTTTACAGACATACACTTATAGGAAAGAAAGTTTGCTCATTAAATTTTTGTTAGCTTTAGGCACAGACAGACAATACAAGAAATTCTTGACTGTTGTTGTAGCTAGACGAGTATTTATTGCAAATGTTTTGCAAGGGGGTGGGGGGGATATAAGTTAATTATTAACTTGTAGGATGGTAGATGTTTACCCGATGACACTAAGAACAATGAAGCTCAGGTGTTGCATGCAAAGTCAAGGAAGGTTTGGTGTAGAACACACAAAGGAATGGTACAAAAGCGATGTTGCCATTTAACCTCTATTGATTTGTGATTCCACATCTAACATGTTTTTGCCTGCCATATGCAAAGACATATATATCTTACTCCATCCACTTTTCATTTTTTGCAATAACACTAGCATCTACTCTATTCTGAGCTCTAATGATATCACCAAGGTAACAAAACTTCTCGACAACCTCAATAGTTTCGCCATCCAGAGATTCTTTGTTCACATTTGGGTTCTCATCCATCTCTTATACTTCTTGCACACAAATTGGTTATCCTCTCTCAACCTACCAGTAGTTCCACTGCACTTGCGTAACCAATGCTTACAAGTACCACAAAATATTTCATTGTGTCAGATTCCCTTTCCATATATTGAGCAAAGGAGCATTCCTCCTTTTAGAAGCTTTCCAACACTACAACCATTGATCACCACTTTCATTTTGGTAAGATTAACTTTCAGATCTTTACTTTCCATAGCATTCCTGCAAGTCTTTAATTTAACAAGTAGGTCATCAATTGTTTCACAGGTAAATACATCATCAACATACAGCATTTCTTCCGGAGAACGCATTCAGAACTCTTTAGACAATGCTTCTACGATATAAATGAAAAGGGATACGCTCTATAGAGAACCCTGGTATACTTCTACTTTAAATTTAAAGCTGGCACTAAATGTGCTGTTAATTCTAACATGACTTTGATCATAAGTACCTACATACAAAGATGTAATTATTTTTATTATTATTATTATTATTATTATTATTATTATTATTATTATTATATAGATACTTATCTATTTTTATTGAAACAAAGAGAAAACCTCACTATTCTGTGTAAATATCTATTTTTAGCTGCCATTTCCATTGAATAAGAAACTACATATTTCAAAGTGCCAAGATTACAAGGTGTTAATCATTACACTGACGACACCCAAGTGTAAAAAAATCATGAATAACTAAAATTATGCATTTACACATAAAGCTATTGTCTGCATTTCTCTATGTTGGAAAAAAAGAATTACAAAAACCTTTAATATAATTACGATTAATGCAACTTATTTGATTAGTCATCACCATAGCATTTAAAAAAATTTTTTTTTACTGTTATTTCTACTAAAGCTACAGCATTGACTGCGACAGTTATGAGCAGGGCTTTTGGAACTTTCACAGTTAAATTTAAAAACATCTTAATACTTTTGAGATCTCAAGATGAACCAAGAGGTGTGTGATTTGTCATCTGGTTGATTCTCTGTCTGTGAGACATGGCCAATGAGAGTGGTCGATCAACAAAAGTTAAATATCTTTGGCAATGACTGCCTCCACTGCATTCTGCATAGTTGGCTGTGTCTCAACAAACATCTCAATCTGGAGTCTCTTGTTGCAGTGATGTCTTCAATGGTTTGGGCATCATCACTAAGAATTGATTTACAGTGTAATCCTCTGGTGATGCAAGCATATCAGACAGCTGAGATCCTGGTAAACTACCATCAAAGAGAAGTTGACTGAAATCTTCTGTCCATAGATGGTCAGTTTTCAATGGTGGAATTGTGATTATTTAGCTATCTGATGTGATCATGCTCAGGATGGCTATAGTGCAAGGCAGAAAAAAGTATCTCAACACAAATGGGATAAAATTCTGTTACAACGTTAAATATATATTGTTTCTCACCTAATGATTAAGGTATATAAGTTTTGAGATGGGTTCAAGACCTCTCCATTGTAGCCAAGTAAGAAACTCAGTTGTATAGTTCCTATAATTAATGTCTGTCTGTCTGTCTGTCTGTCTGTCTGTCTCTCTCTCTCTCTCTCTCTCTCTCTATATATATATATATATATATATATATATATATATATATATATATATATATATATATATATATATATAAAACTCAAATCATCTTGCTTGGGTATTGAAACCGTCCATCCAGTTTACAGTTTCCAATTTGAAAAATTCTGCGCATGAAAGCCTTTTTTTTTAAATCAACAATTTTTTTGCATTTAAAATATATGCAAATAAAAAGAAAACAGTAAATGCCATTTGGGTTTTTTTTTTTTACATCTGTATTTTATGAATTTTATTTGTATTTTCATTGCAAGTTGGAATCGTTTTCAAACAAAACAAATATATTTACGATTTCAATTATTTTAAAGTCTTTTATATATTCTGTAAATGATAGTTTAAAGACATTAAAATTATATATATATGTATATATATATATATATATATATATACGATTTATTTTTTATTACCGTATTTGCTCTACAACAGTATTGAGCACTTTCTTCAGTTTTTATCAATTACCATTTCTACTATATATATATATATATATATATATATATATATATATATATATATATGTTTATTTTTTTATTACCGTTTTATCTGTTTGGTTACATATGTTTCGGATGTTGGACCATATTTACAATCCAACAGCCTTGTCAGACCTTACAGAAATAGTTGTTAGTATTTAGAAGAAGTGTTTTAGAAGAAATACGAGAAAAAAAGGGAGGGTAAGATATAATAAGGGGAGAGAGACGGGTATCGACAATATTTAAGTTTTGAAGGTTAAATTACATTAAATTGAAGTGCGTGTGGGGGGGGTAGCAGATTCAGGTAGGCGTGGGTGGAGATATATGGATGTAGGGAGATGGAGGTGGAGAGAGGATGGTAAAGAAAAAAGAAAGGGGGTAAGGAGAGGAGGGGAGAAGGTTTTAAAATTTTGACTGCTTTTTGCTTGTTTAGCCAAGTATATGAAGTAGATGAGAGAGGGAGAGAAAGAGAGAGAAAGGGTTTTTGTAGGTGTCATATGTGTTTGACAAGTAAAAGGTTCTATTTAGAATTTTTGTAGTCGCTATAAGTCGACTTGTTCATTTCAGTTGACAATGAGTTGTTTTTAGTTAGTTTAGGATTAATACATACGCTAACGCACACGCAAATATGCATACATACATACACATACATATACACATTTCTATACATCCATATACAGACACATATGCACATACACATATATATATAAACAATGTATATACAGACATGCACACACATACACACAACTCCTATACACATATACATACATATATATATATATATATATATATATATATATACACACACACACACACACACCTACATATATACATATATGTGGAGATATAGATCTCCAGTAAGTAGATGTATATATACATACATACACACACATGTACCCATATACACGTATATACAATTATAAATATACATATTCATAATATATATATATATATATATATATATATATATATATATATATATATATATATATATATATACACACACATACATACACACACAGACATGTGTATATTTATACCAAGTAAATAAAGTAAAGTTAGGATAAATAAATAAATAAGTAAATACACGGGTGTAGTTAATAATGCGAGGTTAGGTAGACGCATTGTAAGATATGTTCAAAGAACATGCTGGTTTAATATTTAGGGGGTCTGTATTGATTTGCTTTGCTTATTGGATAGGGTTTAGTTATAGTGTCTAAAAAAATTATAGGGATCTAGGTAAAAGTAGTGATGAAGATAGGAATAGAGATGGAATAAATTAATAGATTGAGAAAAAAAGGTTTACAGGTTAAAGATGATGAGAGTGGTGGTTAAGTTATACTGAGCCAGGAGTTCTTGTAGTGTTGTTAAGTTCATATATATATGGGGTGGGCTCCTAACATGGTGCTTTAGGCAGTGGTTATGCTTAACTTTATTTTCAGTGTCAATTGTATTGTGGATATAGGCATATACATACGTACAAACACATATGCATATAAACTCAGATATAGCTATACCTGTATACATATGTTCAGCCATGCATACACATAGATACACACATACATACAGAAACTAACACCCAGATGTACGCAAACACATACATGTGTACATAGATATAGATATACCAATATATATTCATGTATATACACACAACCCATGAGCACATACATTCATACACGCATACATAGAAACATATATATAAACACACATAAGGATATATATATAGACCCAATCATGCCCGCATATACACATACATGTACGGATCTTCAGTAAGATGTAGATGTACATATACTACATATGTGCATACATACACATATACACGTATATACAATTATATACCATACCCATATACACGGATATACAATTATATAAATATACATATTCATAAAAATATAAATATATACACATATATAAACATATATATATATATATATATATATATATATATATAGAGAGAGAGAGAGAGAGAGATGTGTACATTTATACTAAGTAAGTAAAATTAGGATAGATAAATAAATAAAGAATAAATAAATAAGCGGGTGTAGTTAATAATGCGGGGTCAGGTAGACGTATTGTAAGATATGTTCAAGATACATGTTGTTGGTTTAATAGTTAGAGGTCTGTATTGATTTGCTTTGCTTATTGGATAGAGATTAATTTATAGTGTCTAGAAAAAAATTTTAAATGGGGTATAAAGGTTTAAAAGTTAAAGATTATGAGAGTGGTGGTTAAGTTATAATGAGTCAGGGGTACTTGCAGTTCCATTAAGTTCATATATATAGGGGCTGGGCTCCTAACATGGTGCTTTGGGCAGTGGTTATGCTTAACTTTATTTTCAGTGTCAAGTATATTGTGGATATAGGCATATATACACATACAACCCCATACATGCATATAAATCCAGATATAGCTACACCTCCATAGATACGTTCACCCATGCATACATATAGATACACATATACATCCAGACACTAACATCCACATGCACGCATACACCTACATGCGCACATAGACCCAGATATACAAATATATATTCATGTATATACACACGACCCATGAGCACATATATCCATGCACATGCACATAGAAACATATATATAAACATACATAGGGATATATACATAGACCCAATCATGCCCGCACATACACATACATATTTCTATTTAATAATTTGTCTCTCTCTTTAAAACTGAATATAAAAATTTTTTCATTCAGGCAGAGGAGACATGGGGAGTCTAAAGATTTACATACATTAGATTTTTCAAGGATTTCCCACGTAATGGTTGGTGTAAGGTTATTTTGGATTAGATCTAGATATTAGGAGATTAGTGAGGTTTTCTTAGGGTGGTTGGGGTTTGTGAAGGAGCATTTATGTACTCTAAATCTATCTTTAAAGGAGGTGCCTGCCAAGCCAATATAGTATTTTTTGTCGTTTGGGTTTTCTTTAGGTGCAATTGTGGCTTTATAGACTACTTCTGTTTGTAGGCATTGTTGATTAATTGGGCATTGGGATTTGTTGGTGCAGTTACAATTATTTCTGCTAGTGTTATTTGTGTTTTTATCTTTGTTAAGTATTTTCCTATTGTGTATCTTGATTATTTGTTCTAGATTATCAGTACAGCTGTAGCTAAGCTTAATCGTGTTTTTTATTAAATATTTTGTGTAGTGTGATTGGGTGGAAAATGGTCGTTTATTAGTTGAAAGAATTTTTTGCCTAGTTTCATTTTAATCATTATATTGAGGGGAGGGGTTGAACCAAATTATTTTTCTGGCCCTATTTTTCTTGTTTGCGGTATTAGATGGATTAAGTTCAATGTAATTAAAGATGGTGTTTGGGTGGCCACTTTCTTTAAGGGCATTTTCATAAAATGTCTTATGTTTGTTGAATATTTCAAGTTTAGAGGAATTAGTACTAAGTCTTTTTTCGATATATGTAGGGACATATTTAATGATATGTTTTGGGTGGTTCGATAGTGGGTTTATATATAGTGGGTAAGTATTGTCTTTAGTGTAAGGTTAATATGAGTTATTTGAGAGGTTGAGTTATATCGAGAAAGTTAACAGTTTTTACGTTAGACTTAATGTCCAGTTTTAGACCTATTCTGTTCATTTCTTTAGTTAAGGTTTTTTTCAATTTTTCGCATTTAGGGCCATTTGAATTTTCAACTACGATAAGGCCATCGTCTCTATATAGTCCTATGTTTTTGTTATCTATAGTTTTTGTAGGTCGGTTGCTTCTGCTGAATCCAGAGACCTCATTGTTGGTTCTTCTTAGTCCATTGGGTATCTTGGCTGATTAGTACTGTTTTCCTAGATTTTTTGATAATCTCCATTTCAGATGGTTGTACATCAGAGAGTAGTGAGGCAAAGTCTAAGACCTTGTCAAACAGTTCTTTTGATATTGAAGGATAGTAGCTTTCAATGTTGAACTGGATGAATGTGGCCTTCTTTTTGTTTTGGATATTATTGAACCATCTGATGGTGTCATTGGTGTTAATCATATTTGGTTTTAATTTGTAAATTCTTTCTAGTATTCTTTTACTTATTCTTCCTATTTCTGGCTTCGTGGGGTTTATAAGTTTTGTTTGAGGTTTTATTTCAAAGTTAGGTTTATGGTCCTTAAGTATAATGCATGCCTCCTTACTTGATAGTTTTCCTACTCTGTTGCTAATTTTGAGTGTGTCAGTGATATTTTTGCTATCTAAGTTGATGTCCTTGACTAGGTCTGTATCTGATTTTTTATAGTTTGTGATAATGTTTTCTTTAAGTAGTTTTAGGTATTTTTGTTTGTGGAGTTTGTAGAAGTTTTGCGTCTTATCAGCTTTGACATACATTAATTTGGAAGTGTTAAATATTTTTGATTAGTTTGTCTATGTGATGTTGGAATGAGTTTTTTTGTGGTGAAAGGATACTTTGTTTGTAAGCTCCATAAGGTCTGTTTCAAAATTGCGGAGTTGGTCAACAGTTGGAGCTGTATCTTGATTAACAAATCCGTGGTAATCCGTTTGGTTGTGTTTTGTATTTTTTGCCTTCAAAAAGAAATATGCCTCCCATCGCATTCTTCTAATTAATTTATAATAATAATTATATATATATATATATATATATATATATATATAACTCAGATTAGCTTGCTCAATCATTGAAACCGTGTTAATAAAAATAAACTATTTAACTATTAGAATATAATAATATCTAACTTTTTTTAATGGAACATAACAAAAAAATCATACAATAAATAACTGTTACCAAAAACAATAAAAGTGATATCTCATAGTTAACCAGTTGGTTAAGACACATAAAAAAAAGAAATTAAAACCATTTAACCGGTAAATCCTATTTCAGATTGCTTTAATTTTAAAAGCGAATTTCTTACTGTAACTGTAACCAAACGCCATAACAATTAGCTTACTAAGAATTTGCTTTAGTTTTTTACGATTTAAACTATTTTTAAGTCTTTTTTCATTGAATTAGATTCTATAATTGGCAGTTTAAACACTTTAAAATTACTTGTAAATGTTTATTAAGACTTTGAAGATTATGCAAACAATAAATAGTTTTGGTAAATTTTTACTTGGTTTCCACCTTAACATTTTTCCTTGAAAATCGCGACTTTTAAAGATTTTTGGGTATGCTGAAAATGAATATCGCATTTAAATTTTCTACAAATAAGTAGTTTTCCGGATATTAAACAGTGTAATTCCTTATGTTAAAAGTAGTGGCCAGTGTTGCATGTGCAACCATGCATATTTTTGGCATAATTAATATACTCCCTATTCCATAGCTACCTATAACATATACTGATCCAATGGGTCACAAGTAGTCTAGTATATATATATATATATATATATATATATATATATATATATATATATATATATATATATATATATATATATATATATATATATATATACTTTTTTATTTATAAAAACATGTACTTAAATGACACGTTCATGGAAATGTTTTGATACTGTGCTCTAAAGAAGCTATGATTTCATCGAATGAGTAACGCATGTCTGTTTTTTTACTTGTTTATATTTAAGAAGAACCGCACACACACACGCACACACACACACACACACACACACACGCACACACGCGTGTAAGAACTTTGATAATGTATCCACATATAAAGACAATTTTACAATTATTCTGATTAATATTTTTTTTTTTTTTGCTGACATACATCTTTGAAATAAAAACACTGAGGCTTTTGATCAATTTAGTCATTTTGGTATGAAGAGTTTCATTTGGTATCCTCTATTTATGGTCTGTATTATTTTTGGCAAGTATTGTAATATTAGGATACAAAGAGAAAGAAGGGGGAGGTAAAGGGAGTATTAGTCAAACAGTCTCATCATGACCAAAACTTTATTGATTTCCAATCTCATCTTTTCTTGTTGGAGAAATGAATTGGAAGATGAAGGGAGAAGGAGGGGGGGGGCAAAGAAAAAAAAAAATGAAGGCTCAAATTATGAGGATACTTTTCGCAATTCTAAGATAGCTTCCACTGGACAATCAATAGCAGCAAAACAGAAAATTCATATTAATTCAATTCTGTTTCAGTTTTGCTTATATCTCATGGTCAAACAAATGCTTTTCTTGGTCAGACACTTTGCTTGAACAATTTGGAACTTAGCTGTTACCATAGTAACAAGTACTAGATGGATGTGGAATGCTTAGTTTGATGTGGTTCTTTTCGCAAGCAGAGTTCTGCTTGTGTTGGGGCTTCTAAATTAAAAAAATATATATATATGGAAATCCCTACCATATTCGTTTTAAAGTCCAATGTCAACAAATATTTATCGAGTCGTCTTCTGAAGTAATCAGACATCGTTTTTAGTCATTTCATATTACTTTTCCATAATCCAACTGACAATCTCATTCATCCTTATCTTTGACTGGCTTTTTGACCTTGGTAAGTAGTAAACCATTAGTTAAAAAAAAAAAAAAAGAAGCTAACTAAAACCAGTTAAAAGAACTTTAGATAATAAATATTTTCAGTTATTTTATAAAACCTATGTGCAATAGATAAAAGTAATAAGTTCTAAGTGATAGTCTACTAGGTTTAAAGTTCAATCCTCAGCAGTGGCAGTATTAAGAATACAATTACAAATTACATAAAGCTCCTACCCGATCATGGCTAACAGAACGAAAGCAAACTACGCCCATGAACTAAATAAGAGGTTTCATTCAAAATTGTATAGATTCCTGGAGTCGAAAAGACGTGCAAAGGAAGTCGGAGGTTACATCGACCAAAACGTTGTGAGAATAACGTCCAAGATAAGAACAGTAATGCGAATAATCCAGATAATACAAATTATCAATCCCCCATCTCAAAAATTATGAAACCTTTTATATTGATCCAAAATGTTTTTATGTAATAATAGATGAGTAGATGATGGCTATAATTCGCTTCCTTTAAGCACTCGTTAATAGATGGCAATGTTTAGTTTTAAGCCAGGCTAAAGTATGGAATTTTTTTTTTTTTTTTTTTTTTTTCATTACTTTGTGGCATTTGACCAGCTATTTTAGTACCATTTATCTTGGCAAATGTAAAACAACTGTACATAACAGTAAGCAGGCAGTTAGAATAAGCAACAATTTGATTACTCTATAAATTACATACTGGCCATCCTCTATCTAAATGTCAGTGCACCTATTTTATCTTTCTCTCTCTCATACATATCTTAACTTATATATATCAATACGTATGAAATACGTTTATAAGTCAAATTACAATGCAATATTATGTAATATAAACAAATATTTATTTGTTTCAAATTAATATTTTAGCGATATATATACCATCATCAGAATATTATGATTTTTCCCCGTTTTTATTTTTCCTTGCCATGGCTGGAAATGGAAGGATACAGTTATTAAAGAATCCGTATGTTGTTCGTCAGCGGTGATATTTTCTAATGCTGGAAGATTACTCTTGGCGTGCATAATATGAAAGTCGAAGTTGTGTTTTCCATGATATATATATAAAAAATATATATTTCCGTGATATATATATATATATATATATATATATATACACACACACTAGAAAAATACTCATTCTAGAACGGGTAAAATTAATTCCCTGAACAGAACAGTTTTGCACAACTTTTGTCTCTTCATGAAGATTAAAATCGAGATATAACTATCTAAACCTTATATTTATATTTTTTATTCTAATTTGTATGAAAGTTTATGACATGATTTAGACCGTAGAAAATGTCCAAAATTTAAAGCTTAAGCTTAAGAGCTCTTAAGAAATTCATGTTCAGGAGATCTAATGAGTATGGATCAAATTAATTGCAAATCTAACATATATGAATTTTCGAATGAAAGATTTCCCTTTAAAAATATGCATATTAAAATCCCCCCTCACAAAAAAAAACAAAAAAAACGGAAATTTAATAAATATTTATTGATTAATGTCGAATACCTATTAAAATTTCATACAAAAAAAAGATATCTAGATTTTAATAAAGGATTTATTCCTCCTTTTACATGTAACTCAATGTAATAGAACCACCATTTGGACCCCTTACATCTATCAGCTGTGTTCCAAGATTTATAATGATCAGTTAATTAGTTTAGGAGTGAATCCAGCCAGCTAGCCAGCCACATTCACCCAAGATGGATTGAATCAACTTCCTCTGAAGGAGAAAGTTTCATGGGAATATCAAATTCACAAGCAGTTCCCAATTGCATGTATATCGCGGTCAAGGGAAGATGACGATGTTAGTGTTTTGCTGTTGCAATAAGGTGCCAGTGTCCTATATAGAGTGCCTGCTATTCTTAAATAGGCATCAATCTGGCACTGCTTAACTTTAATAATCTTACGATTACCAGTATGTCAACGTGATTATGCAGAAATGAATTTTGTATATATATACCATACTTTGGGGTAATTGCGCCAACTAAAAAAAAAAAAAAAAAAAGTGCTCTTTATATGCATGGTTGCCAAAAGAGCACTTTTAGCTAGTTGGCGCAATTACTCCAAAGTACAATACAGACATAAGTAATATATTACACTTTATAAATGTCTATTTACTTCTCTCTTTCTCTCTCTCTGTTTGATTAAATACGACAGAATTTTCTCTTTTTTTCTTATTTTCCTGGTTATTTTTTTTCGATGCTGTGAAAAATTTTCCTGGCTTGGTAGATTACATAATGTGGCTCCGAGTGTTTTTATTTCAGCAGTTACTCAAGTGCTTCCAATCTCTTGATCGTCATCAGGAGCTAGGTATTTCGGAAATAAATTTTGTTCGTTTGATTTTATGCGTGCGTATGTTTAAATTCAAATGTATTGAACTAAAACGATCAATATTCCTTCCAAAAGTGCTCAATACATGTAGAGCTATTAGAAGTGAAATTACATAAACGTCAGAAAAACCCTATGCGAATTAATCAACGTTTCGACAAGGTTACTCATCTCATCAGGGCTTCAACAGTTAAACCTCTGACGAGACAAGTATATAGTATTTTATTTATTTATTTTTTTTATTTTTCAAAGTGGGCTGGCAGGGGTAAAAGGATAGAGAAGGGGTGTAATTGAATTTATTATTTATTTATTGTTGTATTTATGTATTGATTTTGTTTATTTGTGTTGTTTGTTTATTATGTATATTTATTAATTATTTTTAATACGTTTAATTTATTAGTTATTTATATTACTTTCTTAATATTAGGCTGTATTTTTTAATAAGTATTGCTCCAAGTAATTTTAGTCGTTGCATATAGTAATTTTATACATAATTTTAGGATTTGTTGTAAGTATTTTCGTTATTTCCGCTGACTGTAGTATTTTGTTGTGCAAGATGATGTGACGTTGAATGGCACTAGCTTCACAAAGTCACTGATTCGAACTCTTTGACTCCAATAATATCCCAGCCCTAAATTTGCTGTAACGTCACACGGAATACCAAGGAAAAAAAAAAAAAAAAAAAAATGGTTGCATCATTATTACTGACTGATTTAACTAGTATGTTGCCTATTGAATGAGTTGAATACTTCGGCTTGTTAATAAAGAATTCAATTTTTCTCTCCGTATTATTATCGATGTCTCACTGTCTGCAGTGTATCCAACTTTCCTCCTGTAACTAGACAGATTGCTTGAGAAAAAAGAAGAAAAAGAAGGCTCTGGTAGAAAATTGCCGATTCTCTGTTCAAGTTAATATTTTGGAGAAGAAAAAATATATATAAATAGATAAATAAAAGACAAAGCGAAATTCCATTTGCATGGGGCAGATCAGAAATAAAATAAAAGTGACTGAATGACTCTTTTTTTTTAATTTCTAATTTGGATTTTAAAATTTGTAGCTTCAAGATCTTCGGATATTGTTTAGTTATGTAGAGAGAGAGACTCACAATGTATCTTATGCGATGGGATACTGTCAAGATCATTCTGTGAGTTTAATAATAGTAACATTTTAATGGCTTTTAGAGAGGTACATCTTTTTAGGTACTCTTGCAGAATTTGACCGGCTTTCTCGGAATTCTCCATCAATTATAGTTCGGGCTCGACCGGCAGTCACCGGATTAAGCCGAGCAAATTAAACGAATTTCAAAACAAACAAACCGGGGGAGGGAAGGGGAATACAATAATAAAAAATAACAAAAATCGACTGTAAATTTACGGAATATATATATATATATATATATATATATATATATATATATATATATATATATATTACTTTTATTATTATTTTTTTGTAAGTTTTTATCAACAAGTGGTGTTTTTTGCAAGAAAAGATGAATGTTTTTTAACGGTAAATTGTTGGCTGAAACTACAGTTTTTTTTTCAAGAAAACTTACATTTTTTTTTTTTTTAAAAAGAAAATTAGCAATAAACGTTTATGTATTTTATTTATTTATTTATTTTTGTAAACAGAAGTTGTTTTTTTATAAGAAAAAATTAATGATTTTTATAAAAACCTTAATTGTTAGGTGAAAGTACAGAAAATTTTTTTTTTTTTCAAGAAAATTTACAAATTATTTTTTGTCAACAAATGTTATAAAAATAAACAGTAAAAAATACTCCCCCCCCCCCATCACCCATGAAATAATTAACAAATTACATTTTTTTTATACAAAAACAAATGTTGATTTAGCGTTTCAACATTTGAACAATGCTCGGCTTAATCTGGTGATTGCCTTTTAGAGAGGTACATCTTTTTAGGTACTCTTGCAGAATTTGACCGGCATTCTCGGAATTCTCCATCAATTATAGTTCGGGCTCGACCGGCAGTCACCGGATTAAGCCGAGCAAATTAAACGAATTTCAAAACAAACAAACCGGGGGAGGGAAGGGGAATACAATAATAAAAAATAACAAAAATCTACTGTAAATTTACGGAATATATATATATATATATATATATATATATATATATATATATATATATATATTACTTTTATTATTATTTTTTTGTAAGTTTTTATCAACAAGTGGTGTTTTTTCAAGAAAAGATGAATGTTTTTTAACGGTAAATTGTTGGCTGAAACTACAGGTTTTTTTTCAAGAAAACTTACATTTTTGTTTTTTGGGTTTTTTTTAAAGAAAATTAGCAATAAACGTTTATGTATTTTATTTATTTATTTATTTAGTTATTTTTGTAAACAGAAGTTGTTTTTTTATAAGAAGAAATGAATGATTTTTATAAAAACCTAAATTGTTAGGTGAAAGTACAGAAAATTTTTTTTTTTTTTAAGAAAATTTACAAATTATTTTTTGTCAACAAATGTTATAAAAATAAACAGTAAAAAATACCCCCCCCCTCATCACCCATGAAATAATTAACAAATTACATTTTTTTATACAAAAACAAATGTTGATTTAGCGTTTCAACATTTGAACAATGCTCGGCTTAATCTAGTGATTGCCAGTTGAGCCCGAGCCATAATTGATATAAAATCCTTACGATCCGGGTCAAATTCAGCAAGAGTACCCCTTTTTATGCTGACATTAAAAAAAAAAAGAAAAGAAAAGAAAGATTATATAAGAATACTGACTATGACTAGGATCAGTTTAGTATATGCATTATGTTCAGGATCAACGTATTGTTCTTGTGGATCAGTGTAGTATATGTGTGCACACTGCATAGGACAAAGAATCACTGACTAGATTCAGTGTGGTACAACTCTGTAAGGGAGCAAAGGGTTACTGCTTGAAGCCAGTCTAGTAACTGTGAGGTTTGGCATGTTATCAATGTGTCACTGCCTATATTTCGACTACTTACAAATAATTATAGCATCATCATGGTAATGAGCGATTTGCACCATTGCGTGAGGGGTCAATGGAATTAGCTGTACGTTTGTCTTATTAACATGTAGTAGTTGGCTCCTTTTATATCAACGTTCTTAGCTTTTTACCCTTTATTTTCCTGGTAGCTGTCGTAATGGGGAAGAATAAAAAAGAACAACAGATAACTCCATTATTTGCTTCTTACTTTTACTTTATCCTTTTAAACAAGTTAAAATTACATCGAGATGAACTGAAATTTCCTGACCCAACCCCATAGGAGTAGTTGTACTTAAAAAAGATGTCTGGTCGCTTTAACATAACTCCCATCCCCCAATCAATAATGCTTCTCTGTCATGTACTTCCTTCCATGATGTCATAATCTGTCGTGTAGTTCTAATTCTAAAACTTTTGGATTATTCAGATTATTGTTCTTATCTTGAGTATTATTTACACAACGTTTCGGCCGATGTAACCTCTAACTTTCTTTAGGTGTACCTTGTTGAACTTGCGAATCTGCACATGTAACTTATGGAGGTATGCTCTCGTTTTGTCAGCCATAACCGGGTAGCAGTTTTAATTAATTTGCAGTTGTATTCTTAGTATCGTATGTACTTAGGATTGAACCTTCAACCTCCAGAAATGTGTCACTTACAACTGAATTTTATCTAGTACCTTATCCGTTACGCTACAAGTCCCTGCGGACAATTCTAGAATGAATTTTGGGAGCCTTAAACCTATCCTTGTTTTTAGATGTACAATCTTACTACTCATCACTATAGATCTCTACTGATATATATATATATATATATATATATATATATATATATATATATATATATATATATATATAGATAGATAGTAAGTTATAAAATATATATGGCAATTAAGCTACACAGAATATTCCGATATATATATATATATATATATATATATATATATATATATATATATGTGTGTGTGTGTGTGTGTCTGATTAAACAAATCTTTTTTCCAATTTTGTTGGTAATCTTTTCTATTCCCAAGCAATCCTTCTTGTTTCGGCTGGTAGGTTATATAGTATGGCGCCCAACAACAAGAACCACTCCTGGGGATGATCGGAAGTACTAGAGAATATGGCCGAACAACAACTACTGGTAGGTTATATAGTATTACCATATAATCTACCAGCCAAAACAATAAAGATCGGTTGGCAAATAGGAAAGATTACAAGCAAAATTGAAGAAAGAGACGAACTCAGTCGTGCTTAATCAGACAAGCATAAATAAGGACTTGCTGTCAAAGTATACCAATATGTATATATATTTAATGATGACCGGACTTCTAAATTTCCAATGGAATTTTCCACTTTCTAACTTAATTTGAATCGTACATGGAAATTTCCAATTTGAACTTTACTTTTAAAAATGACTGCTACATAATGGAGAGCCTCATCAAGTATTCTGAAGGACTCTACTTAAAATTCTCAGCTCGTAAATGTTTGGAAAAAAACATCCATTGTTAGTTTTTCAACCTGGTCAGGATTTCAGTCTCTTATTTCAATCTTTCGTAAATTCTATTTTGATATATCCGGCCTTTATTAAAAGTTGTTTTTTTTTAATGATTTTCTTTAATTAATCCAATCAACAACAAAAAAAATAAATGCGAGAAAACCTTGTTTTATATTGTAACGCTACCAGTTGTTTCTTTGTTGCTTTAATCTTCAGTATAAAACTCCACATCGGAGTGTATATGTGTCTCTGTGATGCTTGTGTGTTCCCGATAGAGTGAAAGGTTAGAGAATCTACATAAAATCTGCAAGTGTATCTTTATGTAAAATTTATAGGGAAGACCATTAAATTATTCCTGAATACATTTATAAGGAAGTTCAAATAAGAAGAGTATAAAGTAGACCTTGAGTTTACTTTCGGCAGTCTCGTAATTCACTTCCTTTATTTTTCTCCTTTAGTTCTCACATTCCCTGAACAATGTTTCTGACAAAGAGTGAAGAATTGATATTTTCTAGGTTGGAATTTATCCATCTAATATATCGTTGACCAGTTTGAAGAGGCATTTTATTTTTTAGCTCCTTACATCAAGTGGCTTCATGTCTTGTCTGGAGCGATTTTCATTTTAAAAAAAAAGTACTATTTTTTTTTTATTAATTTAAAATCATATGTATAAAATTTTCTTGGGAAAACAAGGAAAGTGGTCTCGAATCTTTACATTATTCTCTATGTGCCGGATATCTATGTAACCCCATTTTTAGGTGACCAGTTGGAACAGAATCCCTCTTAAAACTTCCAGTATGCATATCCGACTTTAATGAAATTCGAACCACAGGTATAAGACACCGATTCAGAGAGTTTTACAACATTTTATCTTCTTCTAACTATCTTAAGAGATGAAATGGGAGAAAGAGGAGCAGGAACGTGGTGTTACAAGCATAGTGAAACTGATCCTCATTGAATCCCGAGTGACGTCTGGTGTTCGTTCTGGTATTAAATAATTGGTATTTAAAATAAAACTAAAGTACATCAAGAGCCTTTAAGACACAAATCTTATATATCTGAACGTGTGTGATCAAGTTAAACTACAGTGAATCATAATTTTAAGTAGAGTTGAAAATGTCTCAAGTATTTTTCTGATTCAAAGGCTTGATAAATAAACATAAAACTCATCTAAAAATCACAAGACGTCATTGTATGTTTTTTTTTTTTCATTTTTCGTTCTTTTTGGAAAGAAGAAGAAGGATAAGTGATCTGACTCAGTCCTTTTTAAGTCACAAGAGTTACAAAAAAAAAAAATGTAAATAGTCGCCACCTCCCTAACCATCTATTCTAAAAGTGCGGTTTGTGTTTATTAGATTGAGGAAAGAGGTGGGCTGCGTTTAAATAATGATTTGGTATTCAAGAATATATTTAAAAAAAAAGAAAAAAAGAAAAAAAAGGACTACTATTTTCAATATAAAGAATATGAAAGTCCACAACCATTCTAGCAATGATCTGCAAACTTTCAGATGTGGTTAAAATACCAATCTGTGGGTTTTGAATTGGAAAAAATTTGTGACATATTTTTCAAGCTTATTGAAAAACTCAAACAACTTTTTTAGTTTTTCGATAAACTTGAAAAAAAAATCTGTCACAATTCTTTTTCAATTCAACCACTACAAATTGATATTTTAACTGCATTGATTGGGATAGACCGTAATCAGATGGAGCAATATCTGGACGGGATAAGCTGGATGCATGGGAACTCAACACTGTCCAATTATTTTAACATTAGCACACAACTGTTTTTTTAAATTTATTTATTGTACAAAACCTGCTATATATTATCTATCTATCTATCTATCTATCTATCTATCTATCTATATATATATATATATATATATATATATATATATATATATATATATATATATATATCGATCAATCAATCAACCAATCAATCTATCAAACCATGCAAATAGAAATGACTTCATTTTTTCCCACCATAATTCTGCATTCCGCCTCGGACAATATGAGAAAATAAAACAAAAATTTTCTGCTTTCACAAGAGAGTTATATCTCCGAAAGCTAAATTTAACATGAATTTTATTTATTTTAACAAAAAATAACACATATTTAAGGTTTTTAAAATTTGAATTTGCTATGAAAACGTTTTGAAAATATGTCTACCTCAATTTTGATTATACATCAGTTGGATTTTTACAGTCATGCCCAAATAGCAATCAGCCTGACATTTCTATTAGGTTAGCCTATTTTTTTCATTATTAGCACGAACACAGTTTTATTTCAGTTAAGATATTTTCCTGAAAATACTTGTTCCAGCTAAGAAAGCTGTTCAGGTGGAGACTTACTGTTGTGGCGTCGGTGCTAGTCAGAATAAACCCAAACAATATTGTAATATTTAAATTATCTTTTAAAATAATATTAGCAAGATTTATTCATAATTAGCGGGGGTGCCTGGCATTGCAAGAAGAAAAATCAGGTTTTGGGAGGTAGGCTCGAACCCGAAGCCTTGAGGAGAATAGCTTGGTGACTTACCATGACGATATGGGGGCAGGGAATTGAGAACTACTAAAAATAAACGTTTAAAAAAGCAGGTGATTAAACGAGCGTTAACGTTTTCTAGGTCAAACATCACGCCATAGTAGTAGTAGTAGTAGTAGTAGTAGTAGAGAAAATGAAATCACAGCGCGAATTTTGTAACATAAAAGTTATTGAAATAAAAGATACAGACGACGCCATTTCGTAAATCAGAGATATTATAATCTAGACAGTACATAAAAAGTTCTAAGAAAGAGTGACCCCCCCCCCCCGCGAGCGACCCCACAAAAAAGCCTTTGGTGGACATATGAAAAAAAAATACACACAAACACAAACGCACACATATTTTCACTATTATATTATAGATTTGCTAAATAAAAAAAAAAATAGAAAAAAAAAACAGTACAAATTAGACTTTTAAAAACATAATTTAAAATCCTTAGTAAATACATTAGTATTTATTTTCTACTGCATTGCTTCCACTTATTTTTACAAATGACCAACTAAGTATGGTATGTAGGTATTCAAATACATAGTTAGATTTAGATTAATATATCGTTCTACAATTTTAAATACTAATTTTAGTCATTTACTTATTTAACATAGCTTTTGTAAAACCAAATAACTTTTCAGACAAAAGAAAAACCTTCATCTCATAGAACATGTGTGTGAATAACAAATGTGTACGTGCTACTGTAAGTGCGTGCATACGCACACACCCACACACACACTTGTATATGTTTTATTTATGTGGAAATAGTTTGACTAAGCTTTACTTTATTGTAAGTATAGATTAAACAATAATATACACCTTCACAATAAATAAAATATCAACTAGTGAAAACAACATGTATGTACGTATTTGTGCGTGTAATTTTGCTTGCACACACATTTCTGCTTGTGTGCATGTATATGCAGTCATAAAAATAAAAGTATAGGACTCGCTAGCCCATACTGGATAGATACTTGGTGTATGCGTGTTGTTGAGCAGCATTAATTCATTTTTGTGTGATTATTGTTGGCATACGTTTCCTCGGTATCTTTCTAGTTAGAATTCTTTCTAGGAAGATATTGGGTACTGATGAAGGTTACCAACATCATTATGGAACAAAATGGATTTGAGCTTGACACACTGAAGTTGTCAGCCCATGTCATTAACCACTTAGCCACCGGCACTTCCAGTATATATGTGTGTGGGTATGTGTGGGTGTGTGTCCGTCCGTGTCTCTGTTTTTTTTTTTCAACATAATCTTAAACTTTCTTTCTTTGAGAATGAAAAGTTAATTCATTTGTTTCAAACAACATCGCCTAATTAATGCTGACTTATTGTTTGGTGTGAGTAATTTTCTTAGCCTGCACAAAACAAACAGCACATCGTTTCTTGCTTTCTTTTTTTTTTTATTCTATGATATAAATATAGTGTTATTAACTTCTGCGGCAGATTAAAGAAGAGAAGAATGAGAGACAAAGTAAGAGATAGTGAGGAGTGTGGGCAAATAAATAGAGTAAAATAACTATGGTATATAAAATCAAACGTTATCTAAGGAAACAAACATTTATAATGATCTGTTCATTAGTTATTTTGATGCTATTGTAGAAAAATACTGACACTTGACAAAAACAAAACGAAGTTGGCAATAAAATTAGAAGTTGTATATGCAGAGATCTGACAGTTTATTTACCATCTTAAAATAGGTGCAAAATGAGTCCCATACTTCATCGACGATGTCTTGTCTTTAGTAACGAATCCCTCCTCAATGGCAGCCTTCAGAGAGTCAAACCATGTTGCAGGTGTGCTTATTGGCTTTGATCGCGATCACATTACAATAGAAATAATCAAGAGGGGTGCAATTGGGTAAGGAGAGCAGCAACGATTTCAATAACCAGTGTTGAAGAAAATTTTCAAGCAACCATGCCTGGGTCGTTTTTGCCTTGCTGAAAGACATAGGGGCGTCCAGCGACAATCTCGTCTATTCAAGGTTTCACAATACTCCAAAGCACTCCTGGTATGCTGTTTACCTTTTGTCAAATGTCAGATTTTGTTGCAATACCTTTGTGTGTGTGTGTGTGTGTGTGTGTGTGTGTGTGTGTGTGTGTATACATGATGGGCCCTCCAAAAGCAATACCTCCTATTTTTTTTTTATTCTGCTCGAGTGGATCAGAGGGAATTGCAAATTACTTTGTTATGATAACTGAACTTATGCATTCATGACCTGAAATTTTCATTTCTCTGTTGCAGATATCAACGGTGTCGGACTCTAGGAAAGCAAACCCTGTTATGGACGTGCATCTGAAGCAGAGATGCGTCATTGAATTCCTGGAAAAATGCATTGAGAATGGTGGTGGCTATGTAGAAAAATAAATTCTAAAGCATAAAAGGTTGCTCATTTAAGTTTAAAAAATAGGAGGCTTTACTTTTAGAGCACTTCGTGTGCGCGCGAGCACACACACACACACACACACACACACACACACACACATATATATTTTTACATAGTCACCACCATTCTCAATACACCTTTTCCAGGAATTCAACGATGCATCTCTGCTTCTGACGCACTCCAGGGCATGATTTGCTTTCTTAGAGTCCAACACCGTTGATATTTGCAACAGAGAAATGAAAATATCAGGTCATGAATGCATAAGTTTCATCATCATAACAATGCTGTGTGTGTGTGTGTTGGGGGGCATACTATACAAATTACATTTCATTTTTCATCATACAGTACCCGGTTTTATAAATTGACTAGTCAGGATAAAACGTCTAAACATTCATCAACTTCAGAGGATTTCTTCAGTAAATTGCTCAAAAGGATCCCATCATCGCTGGTGCTTCCTAAATCTTAGCTGAGATAAATATAGTTGGATGATCTTCATTGTACCTCACAATTATATCCATGGTATGCTAAAAATATATTAGATTAAACATACAAGTGTGTCAACCTAATGAAAGAATCGTAAAAACATTTGCTATAAAAGGTGAATAAGGTTTACAACATGATATTTCGTTTAAAGCTAGTAAACTTTGCTATTGTTAATACAAGATACATCTGAAGATACATCGACTGAAACGTTGTAGAAATAGAAATATCAACGTTGATGGGGACAAATAGTCGAAAGATAATGGAGCTCCTCATCATTCAGACAAAACTGATGCTGAACTAAATCAATAATGCTTCCGGTATATAGAGTTGTTGAATCTCTAGCTGTTCTGGACGTATCTTGGATTATTTATTTAATTAATATTTTAGGGTTGACCTAGGTTGACCTTTTTGAATCAATATACACAGCGTTGCAAGTAAGAAAAGAAAGAAAATATTTATTAGTGTTCAGATGCGTCCTCGCATCTATACAAGAGGCTTTGGCTGTCAGTCAGTAAAATGGTCTGTCAGAGTTCAAATATTTTCATTACTAAACGTGGAGATTTTGTTTTTTTACTAGACAATCACTACTTATCAAGGCCTGAAGACTACTTGGGGATAACAATTAAATGTGGTAGTAATCATAAATGGTGTAAGTTGGGGACACTTTGATTATTTAAGGAGACGGTTCAACAAGAACTTGTTTACATTAGACTTGATGCCAATCAGCCAGGAAGCAGGCCAATTAGATGGATGTATCTTATTTTAGACACATCCACGTATCTCTATTTAAGGTTGTCTGTTGGTTACACTGTCAAGCTAAATTTAGGAATTTTTGTTGGTAAGTCACACTCGAGTTTAAAATAGCATTTTTGCTCGTTTGTGACAATTAAGTTTGAAATAATATTTTCATTAGTCTATTTATGCTTGAAATAGCATTTTCATTGATTTGCTATGCTTAGGTTTGAAATACTAATTTCATTGGTTTTTAATTTGAAACTTTAGAAAACCGAATGTTATATATAATTTTTTATTAAATGATTAAAATAATTTTTTTGTTGTTGCTCTCTAAGACTTTCATTGTTAAAAATCTTATTCATAGAAGACGACTTGGTGTATTTTTTCCCCCCATTTTGTTGGTGTTATTTCTCCTTCTCCTCACCCGTTCATTCAGTGTCTTTGTCTTAATTTTGACTTTCTTAGTTGAAATTGATTGGAGTTGTTTAAAAAATATAAGTTTCGCTGTGTTTTTTTTTTGTATATTATGGACTGATCTATGTTAATTTTTTTTTTTTTTTTTTTAATTTTAAACAAATATAACGACTATGAACATTGTTTTTACCACACTTCAGATTTTCCTGAGATATCTCGTATTTTGGTTCTTCTTGTTTTTTTGTTATTTTATTAATATGATTGAAGCAGTCTTTCTAAGGAAACAATACAAGTAGGACTTGTATTACTCATTAATTCATACATGGACATATTACAACAAATTACAATGGTTGTCCCTAACCATCGTCATATTGACAACTTTTGTTACTTCACCATTTATTTTGATCGTAAAGGATCATTTCAATGTTTTCAGCTAGTTTTAGGGGATGGCGTCTTCTCTTTGTGACGTTATTATAACACTCAAAACATGGCACGAGCGTGTTACTGTATAGATTACATAGATAGTATTGTGTGTTTTCAGAGGAGACATTTAAAAGAATTGGAACTTACTGAAAGTTATAGTAGCACTATGATAAAGAAAATATAACACTGAGCAATTACATTCTGAAATTGATCTATCATCACTGATCAGCATGAAGTTGATGCAGGTTCCAACAAATGGACTAAGATAGTTTGCTGTGGTTCCAAATTAGTAGATGACCCTCATCTTGAAAGCCCTCTAGAACTGGGTCTTGCATATCCATTTTCGCAAATGATTATCCATCTTTAATATATCTTATGTTCGGTTGTTTTACAGAAACCCTGTAGAATCAAATTGACACTTAATAACATGAGTGCTCTGTAGCAGATTGTCCACTCATGGACTAGAAGCCAATCAGTATCCCGAGAATGGACTTGCTCATCATATACCAGCCTTCTTTTAAACCAGTTTTCCAAGCTTCTTTCTCAGTTGAACTCAACTGGTCAGATAGCTGAGCACAAACTACTAAATTCAATATGGCGTTGCAAACAATGTATTTATAGCCATGTCGACAAAAAAAAGAAAATTGTTTAAAGTAATAAAACGATTTTAAAATCTTTTGTTACATATTTTCTTATTTTCTACTGAGGCTCCTGTATTAACATTTGATGAATGGATTCTGGACCATGCAGTAGCCTTTGGTGGAGCCTCTCAATGCTATATTAGTGGAAACTGTTACGATTTTTCCTTTTCATAGTTGAAGACCACGAAAAGAAAAAATCGTAAGTCTTACATCTCTCTTTTTCTCTCTCTCTGCTCTGCTTTAAGCTACTCTGCCGACCTCTTCTTCATATCCCCATAGGCCATCATGATAAATCTCAAGAAACAATACAAGATTAAACCCAGAAGCCCAACTCCCAATGAAGCCTCCCACTATGAGCCTCCTTCTTCAACATCAGGGGGCCTACGTTCCAACCTTCCAGACGTTGAAACTCAATTACAGGAGACCAAATCTGACCTGTTGTTCCTATGCAAAACTGACATTGGACCGATTGTTTTCCTAGATGAGTTCGTGATTAAAGAATACTCTAACTTTACATCAAAATCTGACTCCCAAGATCATCATGGCCATGGAATATGTGCCTACATTTGGGATGGCTATTCATGTGGTAGGAACATCTCCAAAGAAGATTCTAACTTGCTCTATATGTGCTTCTGAGTAGTACTTACAGCATAGTGTTCATATTTGTCCTCCGTTCTCACAATGGCAAGTTATTATCATTGAGAGTATCTCTGAGAAAATTGATCACATTCAATTCTGCTCATCTCTCGACAAAACATCGAAGTCTCTGGAGATTTTTGTGTTTACATTGTTCAATGGCTAGTCCATTCAAACAAGACAGATTATGAAGGAAGATTGTCACGATTTATCCTTTGCTTATAACCTAACACAGATTTTTAACAAACCCACTCTTGTGTCTGATGCTGACAGACAGTTTTCAAGTCTCTTAGACCTTTTCCATACACTTTGCCCTGAACTGTGTTCATGTCTCCACTGAGATCTTTCAATCACTTGGTTGTCTCAATTAAGATAAAAACAAAATGTTATAAATCCTCAGCTGTACCTTTTCACTGTAGAGTGTGTGGATATTGTATGGCTGACTGGGATAGTTTCTGAATGTTTATATCTGATATGCATCTGTGTTTACAAAGTATGTGTCTGCTATACTATTTGACCTGACTGACTGGTTAACCATCAGTACAGATCATTTCATACTCTCCAAGAAATTCTAATAAAAACCAAACTGCCATTGCGCACAGAAATTACACTTTCCATTGCGTTCAACAAAATATGTTTTGAAACTACAGACGTTTTTATAACTGTGAGCAACCACTGCAAAAAAGAATGTCATGCTCAGTCTGTCTTGAGCAGTGATGTGGTTCCCATAAGTTTTGATGAATTACAAACAAATGCATGTCTTCTATCTCAACCATCATCAATGGACCTGAGATAATTTTGTCACCATCTGATAAAGCCAAACTCTTTGCTGAGAACTTTGCATCAAATTCCACCCTTTGCAATCAGGGCCACCTACCTCTCGTGTTTCCTTGTATGACTGAAAACACGCTGTGCGGCATACATATATGTTGCCATGATGATGTTGCCAAACTTATCAAAAACCTTGGTTTCCAGCAAAGAGTGCTCAAAAAGTTTTAATCCGAACTAGCTCCCATTCTTGTAAAACTGTTTAAACGTTGCTTTAAGGAAAAATGCTTCCGAACAGCTTGAAAATTCGTCAGTCTATCCTGTATTTAAAAATTCTGGAAATCGATTATCTGCCTCTCTGTACAGACCACTCAGTCTCCTGTGTGTCATGAGCAAGTTGCTTGAATCATTGATAAAGAAGTAGTTCATCACCTCTGCTAAAACAAGCTATTCAGTGGAATGCAATATGGTTTCTGTCTTACTAGATCTATTGCTGATGTGCTAACTGTAATATTACAAAGAATTAGCGAATCTCTTGATGGAGGTTTCATTTCTAGAGCAATTGCTCTTGACATATGCAAGACTGGAAATATCCTCACAACTATTAAGTCCTATCTCTCTGATAGGTTTATAATAGTCATCAGTAATAGACAGAAATCAGGAGCCCTATTAATGCTGATTAGTATTAATGCTGACGTCTTTTAGGGTTTCATCTTGGGCCTAACTCTCTATTGATGCAGATGACACCACAATCTATGGCAACACTTCAAAGGCCCCTTTCTGATTCTTTCTCTTCTGACCATGAGCACGTGGTGTAATGGGAAAAAGGTGTCTAATTAATTTTAATGCATCTAACGCCAAGCTTCTCTCTTCCCATCACCAATGCTCTGATCCTCATCTACACTCAATTGAAATGAATAGCTTTCATTTTGAGGAAGTATTTTGCTTTGACGAGCTTCTGAGACTGCTCTTCACTTCTGATCTGAAATGGGACACATACATTAAATTCATTGCCAATGTCTCTAGAAAAACGGTTAGATCGTTCTACTTCTCTAATAGGTATCTTACGTCCAATGCAATCCTCTATCTGTTTAAGAGTCAAATATGTCCTAAGTACTGTTGCCACATCTGGGGAAGAGCTACATAGAGCATCGTTTCCTGCCTAGATAGGGTACAAAAGAAACTTTGAAATCTGGTGGGCCATATCGTTTTCTCTTCTCTGCTACCTTTTTCTCATAGGAGAGACGTTACAAGCATATCTCTGCGCTATCATTATTTTCACGGAAAGTGCTTGACTGAGCTTTAATCTCCTGTAAAGCCTTTGTGACAAACACTCGACTTGCTACAATTACTATTAGAAATTTCCCTCACTCTTTATCTGTGCCTAAAACTAAGCGAAAATTCCATGAACGAAACTTTTTTCCTAGAGCTGCTCGTCTGTGGAACACAATACTGTGGAGCTGTTTCTCAGCTGACTATAACATGGTTGTTTTCAAGTCCTGGAGACCAACGTAAACAGGTTTTAAAGAGCTAATGAGCTTGAAAAAGCTCTAAAACGAAAATACTTATCCAATTTCTACTATCACTGACTATCACGGTACTCATTAACTCTTATCCTTCAGTGGTCTCCAGGCCTTGATAATTGGTGATTATATGGTAAAACAAAAAAAATGTTAAAATAGAATCTTGCATTTGTCTTCTTTGGCTGTTGTAAAGTGTCTGACATGTTTCCCTATGGAAGCATAAATAAATAATTTTAAATGTTATTTTTAGAATATGTTTATATCCTGCAATTATCTATTTTAGTCAATTATATTTTCTTTTTGGTTTCTCTTTTTTTGTTGTTGTTCTGTTTGATTTTTGTTTTGCTGACAGGTTTTTCAAAAAGGAAACCGGTTCTTTGCATAAAATTTGTCATTCCTGACTTTTTTATTATTAGTATTCATGTCAAGAAAGATCACATTTATGGATCTTTAACATAAGTATCTCTTTATGTTTATTGATCATCATCATCATCATCATCATCATCATCATCAGCTTTTCTTAACCCCCCCCTCTCTTTTTACTTATGTTCACCCCCAAACAAGGCACATCACCACTTGGACGTAAAGGCCTACTATTTGGGATTATGCTTGGGGAAGATGAACAAGATGTTGGTTTACATTACATTTAAACTTCTGTATATCAGTACAGTCAGGGAAGCAGGTAGCAGGAAGGGAATTCCGTCTAGCTGTTCTAGGGAAGAAACTGTTAGAGTAAAAAGCTTTCTGGCATTAAGGGAGCTCAACAGTGAAAGAGTGTAATTATGTTGTTAAGTGGGTTTCCGAGGTATGTACGTCGAGGGGGGGCACAAGTGCAATGAGTTCATCAGAGCACATTCCATTAAAATACTTGTAAAACAGGCACAGGGATGCAACATTGCGACGATGGAACAGGGGTTGGAGCTTAGTTTAAAAAGTGGGACCTTAGATTAGAGACTCTTCTTTGAACTCTATCCAAGAGGGAGAGACTAGCAATAGATTCACCAGCCCAGATGTGGCAACAATACTCCATGCATGGGTGAATAGTGGCTTTGTAGAGATACAAAATACTTTCAGGTGTGAGTAATCTTCTAGTACGGTAGAGAAACCCCACCTTCTTTGCAGCAACCTTCTTTTTTTTTTTTATATATGTAAAAACAAAACATAGTTAAACAACTGATCTTTTTCCAAAGTAATTACAAACATTTTTGCTAACAAAGTTATGAAATAAAATGTGTATAGTGCAAATGCATAAATTAAAACTAAAAATGAAAGTATTACACATGATTTTACTATAAAATAAAGCTGTTATCTGAAATTATTTACTATTATAGCAATTAGGCCGTTCAGAAAAATTATTTGCAATGAATAATAACAGAATTACTTATGATATTACTAAAATCATAATAAATTGAATTTTCAGTTTGTCACATTCTTTCAGGGTAACTATTGAAAACAGAATAAATCATTTTTGGCTGCAAAGCTAAAAAAAGGGCATACTCTTTTGAGTATTAAAAATGAAAAAAATATGTAGGGTCCGTTTTGCAATGTATATTATATGATAGGGTATTGCATGAATAGCTGGAAATGTCCTCACAACTATTAAGTCCTGTCTCTCTGATAGCTTTATAATAGTCGTCATTGATGGGCAGAAATCAGAAGCCCATAGTATTAACACCAGCGTCTTCCAGGATTTCATCCTAACCCAACTATCCTCCTGATCTCCCAAATCACATTCTTAGATTATTTATAGACACTGATGCAGACTACACCACAATCTATGGCAAAACTTCAAAGGCAGGGAATCACCAAAGTCTTTCTGATTCTTTCTCTTCTGACCTTGAGCATGTGGTGCAATGGGAAAAAAATGTCTGATTAATTTTAATACATCTAAAACCATCAGCAATGCTCTAATCTTCACTTGGGCTTATTGAAATGAATGGTTTTTATCTTGAAGAAGCATCATATTTTGACAAGCTTCTGAGACTGATCTTCATTCCTGATCTGAAATGGAACACATACATCAAATCTTGCCAATATCTCCAGAAAAGGTGTAGATTTGATGAAAGTATTTTTTTTAATTAAAAAATTTTTTTTTAGTTTTTCGATTTTTTTTAAATCAGAAAATAATTTTTTTACTACTCACTCAATAGCTAACCAGCCTAATAATTCTATATAGTGCATGGTGTTAGATAAAAATGTAACTCTAAATTTATACCATATTTCTACTGAGGCTCCTGTATTAACATTAATTGATGAATGTGAACAAAACAGACAATTTTTTAAAACATGCAACAATAATCAGACTAAAACATGTGCAAAGCAAAAGTCTATATATGGTTTTTATTTCAGAGCTATATCGGTCAATGAAATAGGGGAAAATCTTACTTTTATTTCATATACAACTAGCGGGGGGGGTACCCGACGTTGCCCGGGTGTTTGGGGATGTGTGTGGTTTTGGGTAAATCAAAACTCCCCGGGGGGGGGGGGGTTAAAATAATAAAAAAGTTTTGGTAGGTTAATATGAGGAGCGAACCCTTGAGGCAAAGTTGGAAATTAAAGTGTGAAAAAAAAAAAAAAATGTGCGACGTTAACCATTGGGCCACCGCGAAATACTAACGGAACACGTTCGAATTTATTTAAGTATTTAGAATTGGCAGATGCACGTTTTAATGACTTAATGAGGTCAACTTTGACTGCATGGTAGTATTCCATTTACTGCGGGAACGCTTTTTTATTTTTATTTTTCCAAGATGTTGAGGGGGGAGGGACCAGCTCCCTATAAAAAGGGGATTGTCCAAATTGATTAGCAATTGTCTGATATAAGGAAAATATTTCCACATTGATCAAATCTGATTGCTTTTGGACATTTCCGGCAATCGCGACCGGAAAAATACCGCTAGAATTAGTGTCGCTTTTATTATACGAAAAGCCTAATCCACATGCGGCGAGCGATAAATGTTGAATATTTATCTTTTCAAATTCGAGCAAATTAAATAGACAGGCGACCTCCGTTGTTAACTCGTAGATATTATGATTTATATGTGATATAAAAAGTTTTAAGAAGTTGTGAGCCGATCGACCGCTTCTTGGAAAAAAAACCTTTCTTGGACATACACAAAAAGCGAACATACATACACACATTTTCGCTTTTATATATAAAGATAAAATCTCTGTGAAAGACAATGTAGACAGTAATTGCAGTATTACTATTAAAGTTGTGCAATCATTTTCAGTATTCTTGAATAAATCTTTAAGCATATGTGTGCACCACATGCACAATGCTGCATGTTTAGTAGGAATGCGTATATGTATGTCACAAACGACACACCTACAATGGGAAAGTATTTAGCTAAGATAGGTGACCACTCAAAAAATTAGTTAGTCTCTTTAAAGAAAAAAGTAATGGCTATTTAAAAACAAGGGTTTATGCCGAGAAAGCAAACATAAATGAAGGAGTGGGAAGGGTGAGTCGTCTTCTGATCACGTATTTTAAACATAAGCCTAAAATCAAAATTAGATGTAATAAGATATATTGCATTCTGCGTTATTTAAAAGGGGTGGATACACGTAGAAAAGGATCCGAAGGCCATTTTCAGCATTTAAAACAATTTTATTGAACAGTCTTCGTTAATGTGTAAATGAAAGGAGGATGTGAGAGAAAGGTGTTAGTAAAGGAATGCGTCGATGAGTCTGGACGAAAACAAGAAAGTTAGTGTTGTGGCCTTATTTTAGGGGTTCACAATATCAAACAGGAGAGTCTGTAAAGTCATTAGGCTGGCATGGAATCTCTGATTAGAGAGTCCAAAATGGCTGCCTTTCACAGCGATGGGAGAGTCCATGTGAAGACAGGAATAGGGGGTGTCAGTTACCCCAGAACAGTTAGGAAGTCTAAAAGTGCTGGCAAATAAATGTCCCGTCAGTAGGGAAGAGAGGAAAATTCATATATTAAGAGTAGAACGTGCTCATACATGAAGAATGTTTGCATACACTACACAGGTATTGTTAAAATCAGGGCTATGTAGGTATGTGTGTGTGTGTGTGTGTGTGTGTGTGTGTATGTTATATTAAGTTCATGTATGTGCGACAGTCGCCATATTGAATTCCTGAGTCTTTTTGTTGAAGTAAAACCAAGAGCTAGAGGCAGGGGAAGGTTTTGATTGCATCGCAAGAGAGAAGTTTCCGGGTTCTTCCCAGCCACATGATGAGTTGTGTGTGTCGTGGGTAAAAATAAAAAAGAAGGAAGAATCTATCTGGCACTCCCTTTTATCATCTCTTGTTATGTACTCAAGTCACTCTAGAGATTGCGTCTGATTGAGCAAGCTAGAAAGGAAGTTAAATGCTTGCACCAATCAGCGCCGAGCTTAAAAATTAAACGCAGATTGGGAATCATAATAGCAGCTGTTGCTGCTTGCAGCACCACTGGCACATACACACCGCAAACTTATGTGCCTTTGGACGAAAAAAGTATGTGTTCTCTGTCTTGGCACAGTGTACATCAACCTATGATCTTATCAGACCCTATTCCAATAAACAAAGTTTCATAATAAGTGGTACAAATGAGTGCTGCACCCACCTAATTTTTCTTTTATTCGGTATTAGAGATCCTCAAAGATATCCGTTCCCCATTTTTATTTTTCCCTACCCCAACCCTCAAAATAGTATGTATCTTGGAGGACATCATTTAGTTATGCCAAGAACCCCATACAGTTTTATTTATTGTCCAATAATCACCCTTTTCTCCCCACTTAGGAACTAACTTGTTTGTTTGCGACTCTTGAAACAACTTGCGGCCAAGATCACAGTGTAGTATCTGTTCTGATGCTGCACTTCATCTTTTCTGTCCTCGCTCATTGGAGGAGGAGGAGAGGTCCTTCATGACTGAGACAATTTTTATTTTTGTTCCTATCCAGAGTGCCTCTTTATTAAAAACCGACCTTATGGCTAACTCTGCTCTCGTTGGAGGCAAGTAAATAGGAACAGTGAGCAGAAACACATACATAGATTTGGGGGGGGGGGGCCATACTAACCTCCACACTTCAGGTCTTATTCACAAATGTATTTAAAAAATGGCTGGCCTATAAGCTAGTGCAAGTTGTGCCACTTAGCGAATGTGAGCCCGAGCCACCTGATGTTATGCCAAACTAAATTGGCAGATGGCCTTTACATGGCCCTCCACAACAAAGTGTGTAAATACCTCTATTGGAAGGTCTGTGTAGAGATGCAGCGTGACAAATCGTCGAACATCTGGGAACATCAAACGGAAAAGTGACAAGTGTTCTACGACAAAAACACACAGGCAGACAGGTACATAAAAGACAAGACCATCAAAAAAAGACAGGTACATAAAAGACAAGACCTTAAAAAAAAAAGACAGGTACATAAAAGACAAGACCATCAAGCCAGATACTGTAATGTTGAACAAACCGGAAAGGACTGCACTCATTATTGATGTCGCCGTTCCAAATCGCCTTAATAGACCCAAACGGGAAAAGATAACAGGATATCAAGACTTGAAGAATGATTTAAAGATATGATCTCAGAAAAAAATAAATATTATACTGGTTCTGATAGGAGAAACTGGCTTAATGAATAATAATAAAAAATTTAAAAAAAAAAAAAAAATCTTAAGAAATACTTGGAAACAAGCCATGGAAGACCAAACTATAACAAAATACAGATAACAGCCACAAAGGGAAGAACGTCCATTCTTAAAAGATTCCTCGGGTACAAATTCAAATCGTAATTAAATCAAGTGTTAGCTTCAGGAAGTTAAAGACGAGACAAAACGGATGACCCCCATCCTACGCCACCTAATTTTGACCTTGTGCCACATCTACTTGTTTTATGAAGAAAATTACTTTATTGTGAAACTTTTTGTAAAATTTTTAGACGCATAAATCGATCCAACTTTCGCATTTATTCATTAAAAGGATGCTAGATGTTCCCATTACTTTGTTCGATCCCCATAAATGCGTCAGAAAAACGGAAATGTTTTATGAATTTTGTATAAGTTTGTATCTTTAGAAACTAAAACGTTTATCTAGTTAAATTCGTAGATGCTTTTTAGAAGGTCCGTAAGTAAGGTTATTAGAAAAGTAATTGGGATCTTATCTCAGATGTATCCCTTCCTTCCCTGTCTTCTTTCTCCCTATCCCTTTTTATTTATGTTTGTGCACTGAAAAATTCAACAGATTAAAAAATGCTGATGGTGTCCTAGCGACCCTAATCCTAACCCAGTTTGGATATGTTTTGTTTGTTTGTTTGTTTGTTTAAATCACACACACTTTGTAACTAGGTGTCCCATCTCCTACACTTGATTCTTTCAATAATCTTAAACCTTAATAAATAATCAGCTTTTTTTGTCCTATTCTCCTTTCCTTGGTCCCAAAGGCAGCCACTCATCCTGCCTCTTTTTTTCTTTTTCACTTTCCCCTACCTTCCTCATTATTTGTGTTTTTATCTTATTTCTTTATGTATCTTCATCAGTCTGCAAATTTCTTGTCTTTTTCCTCCTCCATACATCTTCCCTTTTTCACCGGTTGTTTTAACCATTTTCCCCCTTTAGTTTCTTGTCATTTTGTTTTTATTTTTACTTCTCAAACGTTCTGTTCTATTCCACACATTCTAGTCCCCGTTTTTTTTTTTTTTCTTCGCCTCCGCACGAAGGCATAAAGTTAGGCACAAAGTCGCTGGTTGGGAAAAATCCCACCAGTCACGACCCTCCTGAACGGGTCATTCTGGGTAGAAACAAACATGCACGTAGTAATTTAACCGCTCCCTGCCGGAGCAAGTTTCTTTATAAAGCCAATTTAATATATGAGTTAATTCATCTCCCCTAAGAGGGGATTTTAGAAGGTAATAAAAATAGGCTGTCTTCCTCAGTGAGGATATCTCGGGCGACCGACGAATCAGTGATTCAGTCACTCTCCCGAACGTTGAGGTCGTGCGGGAGATGAGGGTCTTCGGAGCCAGAAGATTTTTTTAGGTACTTTTATAAAAGGGGATCCACATCGACCTGATTATTTTCGATTACGAAACTTTTTTTTTTTTAATTCCAGACTAGATCTCACGAATGTAGGTAGACAATATGCCCCTTCCCTCACACACACACACACACACACACACACACACACATCTAAGGGAAATTGTAATTTTCCGGGAAGATGCTCTGACACTAGCGAACAAATAGTACACTCAAATCAATTAAAAACACCCATAAGCTTGGCTTAGGTCTGTTAAAAAAAATAAAAAAAATAAAAATGTAATTCCTTTATCTTTAATCTATTTCTTGAATTAAAATCCGTTTTATCCATCCTAGTTTAATGTTTTAATTCACCATTTACTCAACTGGCGTTAAGTTTGGTTCTGTTCGGTCGCGGATGCCGTCATGATGACAGGCATTACCGCCTCCTTTCAGACAAGAGATTCGTTTATTGCCGGTCGGCCGAGGAGTCGTCTGCACGGAATTTCAAAAGGATCTAATAATTACAATTTTTGCAACCATCCAAACTGACCCCTTTCGGAAGGAACTGAACCCCCCCCCCCTTATCACTCCCAAGTTGACTCGACCTGTATCGCATCTATTCTCGGTGAGACTAGAAGTGTAAAACCAATAATAATTTAGTAAATTATTTAAATAATAAATATATATTTTTACTATATTTAAAATAGTCCCCGTATCATCTCCTTTTTATTCCCCACCTCACCGAAATTTTGTCGTCGTTGATCCTCCCAAACTTTGGTCTGTACTTTTTTAGTGTAACTGACTGTAACTCTCTCTTCCAACCTTATTTTATTTAATTTTTTAAATCTTATTTCCTTTCCTCACTCACTTAGTCTTTTTTAATTGCCCCCCCCCCTGCTCTACTTAGCCTCGATATCTTGATTTCCTCATTAGTTTTTCTCTTCTTGGACACTCGTTCATGATATAGTATTACATCAAGATCCTAGCAATCTCGCTAAACAATGACTACTCCCTCCCTCCCTAAATGTGCCTGCATATGGAGCCTATACTTAAAGCAAGGGTGACGCAATCCCAACCGGCGTTGCTCTAGTTTAGTGGCAAGGACTACTGGAAACAATGCTAGAATAAGCAGAGAAAGTTTGGTGTTATTTCGGCGTCTTTCATTTTTCTAGACTTGTTACAGAATGCACAACCAAGGTTTTATTTTTCCTTACTATTTAACCCATAGTTAGAGGGAGCATTTTCAGTGACATTAGTGTAAGAGACCTGACGGAACTCGAATCCATGACAACAACAACATGGTCGTACTTGAACTGTGACTTCCAAGTAGTAAAGCGCTACTACGGACACTACTACAACTTCTCTCTACTATTGCTACTACTACTACTACAACTGCTGCCGTTCATGCCTCTCTCGCAGAAGTAGAAGAATCCGACTGGTTAGGAGTTTGTTTATCATGTAAGACCGACCGTCTGTAGTAAAAGAAAGAAGGAGAGAGAGAGATTTATTTCTCAATAATATTTATATTTTGAATGCTAAAAACAAATTGCATCTATCTGGACATTATACGGCGGACGATCCGGGGAGAGCGGGGTGACAGTAAAGAAAAAACATCCCCAACCCGGAGAGACCTTCTTTCTGACAATTTCCTTGTATCTGTCGTCGATAATTAATGAATAAAACAACAACATTAAAACTATAATTAACTTGAGAAAGCCGGGGGGAAAAAAACCTCGCCGAACAGCAATAACAATAACAGCAAAATTATATTTCTTTTTAAACGTGGGAAGAAGAAATAAAATAGAGTAATAAAAATGAGGTGAAAAAAAAAAAAACAAAGTAAATTGGTTTATGTGACAGTCATTTAAGAATGTACGTGACGAAATCTTGTTCTTCTTAGAATCGGTTTCGAATCCATGGTAGTAAAAATGGTCGCATTCTTGTGCGCAGCATAGTGCACTTAATAGCGCGACACTACATGTGCTTCCTGTAGTCGTGGATTCCTTGTTACTGGATCATTCACATTCTTTGCATTGGAAACGCGCATCTTTGTTGGTCAGCACGCAATAATGGATTGTCTAAGCTTGGAATTCTGTTGGCGAAGGGTCCATAGGGCCTTGCCCGTGACCGCTGCCAACACCAAGAGTAGACATTCCGTTTATCCGAAGGATTACATAAATTCCGAGGACCTTTTACCAAATGGCCGTTCATGTAATTTCGAACGCAAAAAATCAAAACCAGGTCTTTTAGAAGATCCAAATCAGGCAAGTATTTTTTTTTTTTTTTTTTGAATGTGTGTAAAAAAACACCATGTACGATTCTCCTCTTGCATGGTCCTTATTTATTTTACTACTTGAACTTGCAATTATATATATATAACCGCCCGGCGTTGCTCGGAAGTTTTCCTCAATTTTTGTTTCGTATGTTTTTTTTGTTTTTGTTTTTTAATTATGTTCTTTTGAAAGTGTAATTTAATTACTGTCGTTTCGTTTGGTAATGTCATTGAAATTTTTACTAAATCAAGTTAAAAAAGATTTGCTGAGGTAATGTTATAATCTCTATTAAATTATTGGCTATAGTTCGTGTATGTAATCTCTAGTACACGAGTATTTGCTAAGAATTTTGGTCCTTATACAGGATTTGAACGGGTTTATTTTTTTTCTATTCGACAGTTTAAATGCTTTCAAATTACGGAGGATCACGAAGTTTTTTTTTTTTTTATTTCAATTAACAAGAGCTCAAAATGACTGACATGTTTGCGGAGAAACCGAAATGCATTTTGGTGTATTTGAATCTGTAATGAAACTATTTTAAAGGTGATATTAACATTTAATACGTTATCGAATCTTTTTATTTAAATAAATTCAATTAATACTAAGCCAAAAAAAAAAAAAAAAGTGACGTCTAGGCGAGAACACACACACACACACACACACACACCAGAGGTAGCCAGTGGTCACAGACTTTTTAATAGAGATGGGTGTTTATTTTACGAATAAATTTTTAATTTTTTCACATACAAACATTTCACTCTCTGATACGACTGGGACGCATGAAAAATTATTTTCGGTTTGTTTAAGAAGAGCATAAATGTCAAGTTGTCAACCATGATGCTTAATTTTTAGTTTTCGACTAAATTTTAATTCAAGACAAGATTGGCTTTCGAACTGACAGTTTTAAAGACTTCAAAATCATTTTTCACAGTCACGGAGAAATGACCACGATGGAGGGAAAATAACCGGACACTAAATCTTGTCCGTTGTCATCGGCATTCAAAAGTGATTTTAAAGACATTAAATTGTCGAATAGAAAGTAGTTTCTTGGCAAAAGTCAAATTGTGCAATTTTAAAGGAAATGTAGTTGGAGTACTTATATAGAGAAGGTATAGTGCTGACTGCTGAAATAATATTTAGAAACCCATTCTTAACATTAGGGTGGTAGTTTTTGTAACTATTCTGTACTTTCACCTAACAATTTAATAAACAAAATATACCCTAAAACTTGAATTCAACTTGAAAATATTATCAGAAAAATAGAACGGTATCTCCTCTGCATAAATACAGGAAAAGATATTTTTCAATTGCGTAACAATTTTATCATTGGGCCTTTTTTTATATATATGAGATTTTCTAAAAAAAAAAAAAAAAAAGCCGTGCTTGCTTCTCGGTGAACATTAATTTAATAATGTTCACCTTAAAGCTTAAAAGCATTGATGTTTTTAATTTTACGAAAGAAAATGTGACTTTATTAAGATTGAAAGAAAAAAAAAAATTTACTAACGTTCAACGAGTTTGATAATTAAAAAGTGCTTCTGCAGAATTTGAACTGAAACTTGGGTTAGGGTTTAAAAAAAGAAAACAAGCAAAAAAAAAAAAAAAAGGTTCGGTTCAAATTCTGTTGGGGGGAAAAACACTCGTTTTATCATAACTTAACTTCCCTTGTTTACTTTAAAATTCGTTAAAATTTCGACTTTACATGACTTGAAAAATAAAAAGGGAACTTTTTTTATTTTTTATTTTTTTGAATACCCTGAAAAACTTCGAAAAGGCGTTTCCGATATAAATTAAAATGATCCTTCAGTTTGGGGTCATTTCAACTCTAGGCTAATTAACGAATTTATTTTTCAATCACTAAACCCTAAGTAGACTCCCCCCTCCCCACATGCACCAAAACGAATTTATTTCCCATAGTCAAAAACAAAAGTAAGTAAATAAATAAATAAAAAGTTTACTTTTAAAACGCTAGCATCACACGGAATCATTATTTTTATGCGAATAATCGCTCTGGCAATCCATGAAGCCACTTGACGTAAGGAGCTAAAAAAAACAAAACAAACTATTTGAACAAACCGAAAAAAAGAATTGAAAACCTTTTTTATTCGGTGTTTCTGCATCTGTTACTGCGCTTTTTTCTTTTTTTCTGAATAGTGCGTATTTTCAGTGCAAATTTTTACGATATTTTTGTTTATTAAAATTGTTAGTTGGATACTGAATAGTTACTAAAGCGCGATAGATGCATAAGTACCGCGCATTCTAATAAAGATTTGAAATGAAAATTATATACATTTTAAAAAAATTGATTTTTTTTTTCTACCTAAAGATACAAACACTATAAATACATTTCGTCATTCATGACGTTTTCTACTGACGCCGAATATTTTATTTTTATTTACAAATATTTTTTATATATTAAAAAAATTGCGAATGTAAAAATGTGACGTTAATTTAACACTTTCCAGGTAATTGTTTTCGAGTTCGCTTAAATAAATTCAAATCGTTTTTTTTTCTCTCATTTCGATAGATGCAAAACGTTTTTCCATGAATGAATGAGATTCATTCATTCTCTCTCTCTCGGTTGTTGCACACACACGACACGGCGTATTTGAAATACGTATGAGAAATACGCCGTATTTCTCATTTTAGTTTTGATAAAATAAAATATCTCGTCACCATCAGGACTTTTAGTGTTAATGTAAACCCAGCATTGTCATCATTTATTTATCTACATATTTCTATCTGTATGACAATGAGTGACTTGTGAACAATTAGAGAAGAAAGAAATAGAAGGAATACCGAAACACGCACTCATTCTGTAAGTGTCATCGTGCGTGGAAAAAGAAGAAAACGACACAGACATGACAAGATCGTTTTTGTTTTAATTTTCAAGTTTACTTTTTTCTTTTTATCTGATTACAGTTTAGTATTCATTCTGACTTAATTCCTGTTCTCGGTAACTGAATAATAAAACTGAACTACTAGCTCACGTTGTCTTACTAGTAAACGGTCGTTTCTACTTCTAGCGTTTATATTCATTCATTTGTTTGTTAAAAAAAAAAAAAAAAAAAAAGGAAATAATTCGAGACTGGAAATAGTTCTGCAATCCAACATGTTTTATATTTTATTTCCAGTTTTTAATTTTTTGTGGAAAACTGAATTTTATAGAATATTTATGGAGTGTTATTTGAGTGAATGTTTTTGCTGCGTAGTTGTCTTATTTGCTCCTCCTCACTGCGAGGGAGGGCAAAGTTAGACAACAGCGGTTTTTAATGTAGAGGAAAAATAGCCTGCCCCTCTTCCTTCTTCCAGAGAACTATGGAGTTTAAACAAAAAAAGAAAAAATCACTCTGGTAGTATTTGTCCTCCTTCGACAGAGGATTGAGTAATATATATATATATATATATATATATATATATATATATATATATATATATATATATATATATATATATATTATTATTATTATTATTGGGGATATTAGGCACAAATTCGTCAGAAGTGGACGTGTCGGTGGACGGTGCGGTGGCTAGGAACAAAGTGTACTATCTGTTCTGATGGTACACAGACTATTCTGCCCATAGTTAGTGAAGAAGTCTTTCTAGACTAAGGCAATTTTTTTTTCCATCCATAGTGCTTCTTTTGTGAAGCAGGATTTTCCCCAAAGTCGGTTCTCATGTACTTTTCTTCCTGTTTCTACTTTCGTTTTTCTTTTTTTAAATTTTTTTTCGCACTCACATGCCCCTATTTGTACCTATTTACAATGCCTCCCCACGGGATAGACACCAGGGTCGTTTTTTTAACGTGGAGAAAAGGTACAAAAATAAAAATTCTCAGTCGTGAAGGATTTCTCCTCCACTGAAAGAGAACGAGAAATGGAAGTGCCGCACTGCCGCATCTGAAGAACAGATACTACACTTTGATCTTGGCCACTGGGCCTACATCAGTTGGCTTTTTGATTTTGTTTATTTTTACCAAAACGGTCTTTAACAATTTGATTTTCTAAATTTAACTTATTTCAAACTGATATAAAATATTGCACAGTAAAAATAATTAAATTAAAACAAATCACTTTTCTTATTTCGAATTATTTATTCAAGTAAAAATTCTATTTTTTACTTGATTAAATTCATAAAACTATTTTTTTTCATAGTGTTTTTAAGTTAAATTCAATTTTTACGATATTTTTGTTTATTAAATTGCTAGTTAATTTGATAGATTTTTAATTATTTTTACTGTGCAATATTTTATATCAGTTTGAAATAGGTTAAACTAAAAAAAAAAAAAAAATTGTTTATGACCATTTTGGTAAAAAAAAAAAAAAAAGAAATGCACTGATATCGGCCCACTGCTACGAATTATGGACACGTGAGCGAGAAAAACGAAAGTAGAAACAGGAAGACAACAAGTAGATAACCTAAATACCGACCTTGTGTCTGACATTGTTTTCATGGGAAGGCAGGCAAATAAATAGGACCAACTCGAAGGTCGGACAATTCCTATGTACTTGCCTACTCTCGACCGGGGCAAAGTTAGACGTGTCGGTTTTTAATTATAGGGAGAATCCTTCTAAAAAAAAAAATAAAAAATAAGTAGGGGTATTTATTTGGAACTGGGAAATTATATATATATATATATATATATATATATATATATATATATATATATATATATATATATATATATATATATATATATATATAACCTGTATAGTATCGTCGGCATTTATCTCAGGAAAGAATTTCAGTTAAATAGGCAATAAACCAGTCTCCTTCCTAAATAAAGAGTTAATATCTTTGAGGAGAGGACAGGACCGATACTGAACATACTACGCTTTGACAATTTTTTTGCACATATATATCTTTTCATTTTGTTCATTTCTTTTCCTTTTTTTTTTTTGTCTTTTGTTTTTTGTCTTTTGTTTTTTTTTTACTTTTGTTTTTTTTTTGTATTCTGTTTTGTCTTGTTTGTTTTGTCTTGTTTTTTTTTTGTCTTGTTTTTTTTTTTGTCTTGTTTTTTTTTTTGTCTTGTTTGTTTTTTTTTGTCTTGTTTGTTTTTTTTTGTCTTGTTTGTTTTTTTTTGTCTTGTTTGTTTTTTCTTTTGTCTTTTCTTCTTTTGTCTTTTCTTCTTTTGTCTTTTCTTTTGTCTTTTCTTCTTTTGTCTTTTCTTTTGTCTTTTCTTCTTTTGTCTTTTCTTTTGTCTTTTCTTGTCTTTTTTTCTTTTGTCTTTTTTTCTTTTGTCTTTTTTTCTTTTGTCTTTTTTTCTTTTGTCTTTTTTTCTTTTGTCTTTTTTTCTTTTGTCTTTTTTTCTTTTGTCTTTTTTTCTTTTGTCTTTTTTTCTTTTGTCTTTTTTTCTTTTGTCTTTTTTGTCTTGTCTTTTTTTGTCTTGTCTTTTTTTGTCTTGTCGTTTTTTGTCTTGTCGTTTTTTGTCTTTTTTGTTGTTTTTTTGTCTTTTTTGTCGCTTTTTGTCTTTTTTGTCGTTTTTTGTCTTGTTGTTTTTTGTCTTGTTGTTTTTTGTCTTGTCGTTTTTTGTCTTTTTTGTCGTTTTTTGTCTTTTTTGTCGTTTTTTGTCTTTTTTGTCGTTTGTCTTTTTTGTCGTTTGTCTTTTTTGTCGTTTTTTGTCTTTTCTGTCGTTTTTTGTCTTTTCTGTCGTTTTTTGTCTTTTCTGTCGTTTTTTGTCTTTTCTGTCGTTTTTTGTCTTTTCTTTTTGTCTTTTTTCTTTTTGTCTTTTTTCTTTTTGTCTTTTTTCTTTTTGTCTTTTTTCTTTTTGTCTTTTTTCTTTTTGTCTTTTTTCTTTTTGTCTTTTTTCTTTTTGTCTTTTTTCTTTTGTCTTTTTTCTTTTGTCTTTTTTCTTTTTGTCTTTTTTCTTTTTGTCTTTTTTTCTTTTTGTCTTTTTTTCTTTTTGTCTTTTTTCTTTTTTTCTTTTTGTCTTTTTTCTTTTTGTCTTTTTTCTTTCTGTCTTTTTTCTTTCTGTCTTTTTTCTTTTTGTCTTTTTTCTTTTTGTCTTTTTTCTTTTTGTCTTTTTTCTTTTTGTCTTTTTTCTTGTCCTTTTGTTCTTTTTTGTCTTTTTTCTTGTTCTTTTGTCCTTTTTTGTCTTTTGTCTTTTTTTGTCTTTTTTGTCTTTTTGTCTTTGTCTTTTTTATTTTGTCTTTTTTTGTCTTTTGTTGTCTTTTTTTGTCTTTTTTTGTTTTTTTTCTTTGTCTTTTTTCTGTTTTGTCTTTTCTGTTTTGTCTTTTTTCTGTTTTGTCTTTTTTCTGTTTTGTCTTTTTTCTGTTTTGTCTTTTTTCTGTTTTGTCTTTTGTGTTCTTGTTTGTTTTTTTCTTTGTCTTTTTCTCTTTTCTCTTTTTCTCTTTTCTTTTTCTCTTTTTCTCTTTTTTTCTTTTTTTCTTCTTTTTTTGTTTTCTTTTTTTTTGTTTTCTCTTTTTTTGTTTTCTCTTTTGTTTTTTTTGTTTTCTTTTTTGTTTTTTTTGTTTTCTTTTTTTTCTTTTTTTTTGTCTTTTTCTTTGTCTTTTTTTTCTTTGTCTTTTTTTCTTTGTCTTTTTTTCTTTGTCTTTTTTTCTTTGTCTTTTTTCTTTGTCTTTTTTTTTCTTTGTCTTTTTTTTTCTTTGTCTTTTTTTGTCTTTGTCTTTTTTTGTCTTTGTCTTTTTTTGTCTTTGTCTTTTTTGTCTTTGTCTTTTTTGTCTTTGTCTTTTTTGTCTTTGTCTTTTGTCAGTTTTTTTTTTTGCCTTTTGTCAGTTTTTTTGTCTTTTGTCAGTTTTTTTGTCTTTTGTCAGATTTTTTTGTCTTTTGTCAGATTTTTTTGTCTTTTGTCAGATTTTTTTGTCTTTTGTCAGTTTTTTTTGTCTTTTGTCAGTTTTTTTTGTCTTTTGTCAGTTTTTTTTGTCTTTTGTCAGTTTTTTTTTGTCTTTTGTCAGTTTTTTCTTTTTGTCAGTTTTTTCCTTTTGTCTTTTTGTCTGTTTGTTTTTTGTCTGTTTTTTGTCCGTTTGTTTTTGTCTGTTTCTTGTCTGTTTGTTTTTGTCTGTTTTTTGTCTTTTTTTGCTTTTTGTCTTTTTTTTTGCTTTTTGTCTTTTTTTTTGCTTTTTGTCTTTTTTTTTGCTTTTTGTCTTTTTTTTGCTTTTTGTCTTTTTTTTGCTTTTTGTCTTTTTTTTGCTTTTTGTCTTTTTGCTTTTTGTCTTTTTGCTTTTTGTCTTTTTGCTTTTTGCTTTTTGTCTTTTTGCTTTTTGTCTTTTTTGCTTTTTGTCTTTTTTTTGCTTTTTGTCTTTTTTTTTGCTTTTTGTCTTTTTTTTTTTTTTTTTTTTTTTTGCTTTTTGTCTTTTTTTTGCTTTTTGTCTTTTTTTTGCTTTTTGTCTTTTTTTTGCTTTTTGTCTTTTTTTTGCTTTTTGTCTTTTTTTTTGCTTTTTGTCTTTTTTTTTTGCTTTTTGTCTTTTTTTTTTTGCTTTTTGTTCTTTTTTTTGCTTTTTGTTCTTTTTTTTGCTTTTTGCCTTTTTTTTTTGCTTTTTGCCTTTTTTTTTTTGCTTTTTGCTTTTACTTTTTTTTACTTTTTTTTTACTTTTTTTTTCTTTTACTTTTTTCTTTTACTTTTTTCTTTTAAACTTTTTTCCTGTTTTACTATTCGTTCTTTTTTTTTTTTTACTTTTCCTTTCTCTTTTTCTTGTCTCGTCTTTTATCATTTTTTTTCTCGTTTTCACTCTATCTCCTTTATTGTCATCTGTTGACCAAGTATCATTTTCACTTTAGCAATCACTACAATACCATATTTATCTCTGGTACCACAATTCGACCCTAGTCTGAAGCCCGGATAATATTCTTGATTGACACAATTTCTATCTTCATTCATTGGGGAGATGAAGAATGGGGGAATTAGTCTTAAAAATTTTCCCGATTCTTTTCATTAAGAAAATGGCACATTATTGAGTGAGAATCACGGTGATGTCGCCGTATTCATCTTCTTGCAGCTATATCTTATTAATAGGGCTATGACAAAAGTGGTACTAATGCAGAGAGTGATCCGTGCTGAAATAATGTTATTACTTAAAAAGCCATTCTTAACATGGGAAGGGTGTTTTGTACCTATTCTGTACCTTACAATTGAATAAAAAAAAACGTATAAAACTTTAATTAAACCTGGAAATACGATTTAAAAAATAGCGCAGATCACTCTCTGCATTAGCACCACAAAAGCATATTCTTTTCATTGTTTTGATTCTCGGGTATATATCCATTGATATCTTATGTTTTTATATAGAGTGATGTGGTTCTCGGTTGATTGTGTTTGTGTCGGATATATACTCGAGATTAAAAATAATGAAAAGAATATGCTGTTTTGTCATAGCCCTACTTATTAAACACTAGCCTGGGTGTTCGGCGTTGCCCAGGTGTTTGGAGGGGTGTGTTGAGAAAAAAAAAAAAAAAAAAAATGGTAGTAGGAAGGCAGGTTTGAACCTGTACCGCGAAGGAGGAAAAGAACATAAAAAAAAAAAAAAAAAAATGGTAGTAGGAAGGCAGGTTTGAACCTGTACCGCGAAGGAGGAAAAGAACATAAAAAAAAAAAAAAAAATGGTAGTAGGAAGGCAGGTTTGAACCTGTACCGCGAAGGAGGAAAAGAACATAACAAAAAAAAAAAAAAAAAAAAATGGTAGTAGGAAGGCAGGTTTGAACCTGTACCGCGAAGGAGGAAAAGAACATAACAAAAAAAAAAAAAAAAAATGGTAGTAGGAAGGCAGGTTTGAACCTGTACCGCGAAGGAGGAAAAGAACATAACAAAAAAAAAAAAAAAAAAAAATGGTAGTAGGAAGGCAGGTTTGAACCTGTACCGCGAAGGAGGAAAAGAACATAACAAAAAAAAAAAAAAAAAAAAATGGTAGTAGGAAGGCAGGTTTGAACCTGTACCGCGAAGGAGGAAAAGAACATAACAAAAAAAAAAAAAAAAAAATGGTAGTAAGAAGGCAGGTTTGAACCTGTACCGCGAAGGAGGAAAAGAACATAACAAAAAAAAAAATGGTAGTAGGAAGGCAGGTTTGAACCTGTACCGCGAAGGAGGAAAAGAACATAACAAAAAAAAAAAAAAAAATGGTAGTAGGAAGGCAGGTTTGAACCTGTACCGCGAAGGAGGAAAAGAACATAACAAAAAAAAAAAAAAAAAAAATGGTAGTAGGAAGGCAGGTTTGAACCTGTACCGCGAAGGAGGAAAAGAACATAACAAAAAAAAAAAAAAAAAAAAAAAAAAAAAAAAAAAAAAATGGTAGTAGGAAGGCAGGTTTGAACCTGTACCGCGAAGGAGGAAAAGAACATAACAAAAAAAAAAAAAAAAGTGACGTCTTTGCCGTTGCGTCTGTTTAAAAAAAAAATCGTAAATTAAACAAAATATTGTTAGAACATGACAATGTAGCACGATTGGTGACATTTATTGCATCGATTTCTATCAGTACTTTGATTAATTTTCGATTTTTGAGCGATTATCAAGGCTTGACTATGTCTCTAACTAGACCATTTTGTTTTTGTTCTAACTCTACAGGCTTTACACCACCTTTTATTTTTTAAGTAAAAAAACAATAAAAAAATGAAAAAAAAAAACACAACATTCAAGCAGGTAGAAAAGCAACCTAGCTTACTTTTGGTAACATTTATTTGTTGTATATTTATCCCCCCCCCCTTTTTTGTCTATTCTAAAAAATCACCAAAAGACCTTTTTTGTCTCATCCAATTCTTATTCAGGTCTTTTATGATGTGGAGAAGACATCTTACTTTGCTATTTACATTTTCTTCATCAAATAAATGATTGCCTGTAATTAACCCCAAACCATTTATTTGCCACCACCCCCGATTCTTACTGAATGCCAACTGCTGTGTGAAAATTCTTATAAGGATCACCCCAACCACCATCACCCCAACCACCATCACCCCAACCACCATCACCCCAACCACCATCACCATATTTAAAAGTACTTGTTGAGTACTGAGTGACATTTCATTAGACACTTACAGAAGCACCCTCCTGCGCTCTGACTTCTATCCACCCTAGACACATTTTTTTTTTCAATGTATATTTGTATGAAAGTATACATTGAAAAAAAAAAATCAAATGTTTTTTCTTTTTTCAAGACAAAAAAAAAACCTTCATTTAAAAAAACAAAAAAAAACTGCATATCTAAAAATTAATTTTTTTTTTTAATTTGCCAATTTTTTCCCCAACCAGTTGTTTTATTACTAAGAACACTATACATAAATTCGATCGGCCATCAATACTTGCGGTTTCACTGAAACAGTAGAAATCCCATTCTTTAGGCTAAAACAATGGTCCCCAACCACCCTGCTCTGACACATTAGTGTGCCGCGAATAAGTTGTTACCAGTTGTTATAAGTGGAAAACCGCTTTCATATCGCTATAAACGGAAATGTTTGTATTAATTATTGTACTAAATCACTTATTAGTATTATTATTCATCGTATTACTTTTCTCTTCTTGAGTGTGGTTTTCACAACGTTTCGGTCGATATAACCTCCGACCTTCTTCAGGTGCATCTTGTCGAACTCTGGAATGTTTCTGTCAAACTCGGGAATTTGGACGGACTTTCGAACGGGACCCTTTATTTACTTCACGGAGGCAGTGTGCTCTTGGATAGAGGTCCTAAGTAATTTGCAATTGTATGTTTCGGTCGCCCACACTGAGGATTGAGCCTTCAACTTTAAGGAGAATATCACGTTTTACAATTGATTTTTCCCAGTACTCTAACCACTGCGCCACGGGTCCTTGCGGACAAATACCAGAGTTTGACAGAAACATTCCCAAGTTCGACAAGATACACCTGAAGAAGGTCGGAGGCTATATCAACCGAAACGTTGTGAAATCACACTCAAGATGAGAACAGTAGTCCGATGAATAATAAGACAAATAACCAATCCTCATCTAAAAAAATTCAGAAACGTCGCACATTACTTATGTGATATGATTCATAACTAAAATGTATGATAAATCGTTTGCTTAAATTGTTAAATATTTTGAATTTTCCACAATAAACATTGGTAAATATTCATTTAAATATTCATTTTTATGTGATAGGTGTTCCGTGAAAATTTAAAGAGTACAAGAGTGTGACGCCATGGTAAAAAAAAAAAAAAAAAGGAAAAAAAAAAAAGAAGCTTGCCACATGTGTATCCGTTCTTCAGCTGATGATCTTAAAAGTGTTTATCACACACTATTGTAACTGTCAGCTTTTTCTGTAATGTCGAATAACCACTTTTCAGATCTTAATATTCTTCTGCACAACGGGCGGGATTTCCAACGTTTCTGTGAAATCGGAGGTGTCGTTGACCAATTGAATTAATGTACAGTGTTATTTGTAACCAAATATGCTTTTACATGCGTGATTGAACATTCCGCTCATGTGTGTGTCCAATAAATTCAGAGGAAAATATTTGAGAAACTGTCGATTATAATAGAGATTAATAAAGATGTTTTCTGCAGTAATCAAACATACATCCAAAAAGAATGCTATTTATCCAGAGTTATGCTTTACCTCGACATAACAATTGATTGGTTGAATGACCATTACTTCTCTTATTTCTAAACTCCATTTGAGGAGGTCGTTTACAGGCACTGATCCTATGGGTCATTGAACTCTTGTCCAAGATAGGTGCTTGTGTGTGTATGTGTGTGTGTATATATATATATATATATATATATAATGGCATGTTTGTTTTTGTTTGTGATACTTTTGAATGAATTCAGGTATTTATGTAAAAATGCATTTCTACCTAAATGCTAATTTGGAATGAGTTTCCCTTCACCAATGTGATGCCCTCAGATGAGGAGCGACATATACAGTTGTGCCAAAAAGAAAGTCCACCCTTGTCATTTTTTTTTTTTTTTTTTTTTGAAAACCCTAAATTTAAGCTAAATTGAATGTAACTGTTTAAACAATCTATACCTCATTTGATTTACAGGTTCATATGACTTTTAATTGAAGTATCCAAGTGGTCGCATCAATTAAAAAAAATATATACTTCAAATCGAGAAGGCAAAAAGAAACCTTGCAGCAACAAATGTGCTTAAAACCAGTTTAAAAATCCCACCTTTTAGGCAACAAAGCATCTCTAATCGTAATTGTTGTTCCTAGGTTATACAGCGTAACATTTAGTCCATATGCCTCGACTTTCACTTGGTGATTGTCAAGAGCTCATTAATCTCCACCTTTCTGGTTTATCCAATCAAGAATTTGACTGCAGATTGAAGTGTGATGAGAAAATGATACGAATGACTGTGAAAAAGCACCAAAACACCAGCAGTGCTTGTGATGTCCCTAAATATGGCCGTCCTAGAGTTACATCTTATAGGGAAGACAATGCTATCAAGATTTGCAGCCTCAGAAACAGATTCGAAACGGCTCCACAAATCCAACAATAGTGTAACCTTGTTAAAAAGTGCTTTCTTTCTACAGTTAAGAGTAGATTAAAGGAATTTAAATTGTGAGGCTGTGTTGCAAGATGCAAGCCAATGATTTCTATAAAGAACAGAAAGTGCTGTCTGGACTTCGTCAGATGCAATGAAGTTCATGACTCTTTGTATTGTTGAAAATTGATTTTTAGTGACGAAAGCAAGTTTAATAGGCTAGGCAGTGATGGTAGGCAGTATGTCCAGCAAAGGAAGGATGAAGAATTTCATTTTAGGTGGAGGTTCAGTTTTGGTGTGGGGCATTATTAGTGCCAATGGTCCAGGGCCTATAGTTCGCTTGCAAGGTCAAATTAATTCGACCCAGTACATTAATATGTTGACTAAGCATTTTCTACCCTACTTTGGCCGGAATTTGGATGATAATCACACCTTCATGCAGGATAATGCTCCCATTCACACAGCTGGCAATGTCAAGAGATTCCTTGAAGAGCATGATATTTCGGTGTTTGGATTGGCCTGCACAATCTCCAGACCTCAATCCTATTGAAAACCTATGGCATTACATCAACCAACAGCTATACAATGATAAAATTTCAAATCTGGAAGAACTTTGGAGAAAAATTAAAGAAAAGTGGGATGCCCTTTCACCAGAATATTGCTGCAGACTAATTCATGCCTGTCAAATTGCAAAAGGGTTATGCTACTATATATTAACTAGTTCATTGTGTTGCTGTTGTATTTGTGTTGCATTAATATTCTAAAATTACATTTAAATAACAATTTTCCATTGTGCTGAATTTTTTTTTGCCTTCTCGATTTGAAGTTAATTTTTTAAATTGACGTAAACATTAGGATACTTCAATTAAAGGTCAAATATGAAAAAGTAAAATTATAGAGGACTAAAAGGCAAATCAAATGAGGTATAGTTTGTTTAAAGTTACATTCAATTTAGCTTAAATTTGTGGTTTTTGAAAAAATGACAAGTGCGAACTTTTTTTTAATGCCACTGTATATTTTTAAAAATTATCCACAGACACGTGTTTTGTCATCCAAGACACGTCAGCGTGGCTGCACCTAGCGAGATTCAAAAGCAGGGCCCTTGAAGCTCTACCACAGAGTCAAATCCTGACAATGCTGGAATACAGTGTATTCACAGATGTTATTTGTTTATTTTTGTTTACGATACTTTTGAACGAATTCAGTTATTCATACAAAATTATATTTTTACCGTATTTGTTAGTTGAGATACATTTTTGTGTGTGTGTGTGTGTGTATATATATTATTTATTTATTGCGAACTATTATCCTTATCATTTTAGTAGTTTCACAACGTTTCAGCCAACTATTCCTGCCTTCCGTAGTTGTTTTTTGTTTCACCACGTTTTTGGTCAACTAAGCATCTGGCCAGCTTTGGCTAGGATTGAGACCGCTATTTTCAGACAGTGCTCACCTGGAACTGTAGTGGTTTCAATCCTACCTAAAACCGGCCAGAGGCTTAGTTGGCTAAAAAACGTGGTCAGACAAAAAAAACAACTATGGAAGGCAGTAATTGCTGAGAATGCAGTTAGGGATTCAGAGTTCCTATCCCGTCGCGGTTACCACCTGGCGAAAGTTAGAGGAATAGTTGGCCGAAAGGTCGTGAAGCAACTACTAAAAAGATGAAGATAATAGTCCACAATGAATAAATAACTCCTCTCAATAAATATTCCAGTTAATTAAATATATTTTTACTTTATAAGCAGGGTTTGTCCATTTTGTAACTCTGTTCCAATCTGGAGATTGTGTAAAATAAACTCGGTAACAGGATAACTTGAGCAGGCAGACATTACAGTGGGTTTAATACCAATTTTTATTCAAAGACAGTAAACACTAATTTGATCAAATCTGGTTGGTTTAACTAATCAATCAGACTTCTGTCTTTTATATATAACTAGCAGGGCTACCCGGCGTTGCTCGGGACCGTATAAACAATGAAAAAACAAAAGCAGATATTGAACATATGTTTTATTCTTAGGGGAGACGAATCTTTCATCTCTATGTATTATTTGTTTTATCTACCCCCGGACTGGTATTGTTCATGTTTTATCCCTAGCATAGGTAATTTACAGCATGTATATGAAATTGTTTTACCTTAGGGAGAAGAGAACAGGTAATATACAACATAATGTGTCTATATTACATCCCTGGCAACGCCTAGAAACCAGCTAGAACATGTATTTCAGTCAATCTTTATTACATCCTGGGCTATGCCGGGAAACCAGCTAATCTCTATTTAGTGACTTGACCACCAAAATACCTCCCTAAGTGTGTCCTTTCTTTTGAACTTATTAGATATAGGTATCTAGAAATGTGTGTGAAATTTTGTTGAATGCATTGTTCACTATGATTTTCTTATTGTTCTACACAATATCAACTGTAGCGAAATAAAACAGTAAACTTAGTGTAGTGTTAGAATAAAGAGCAAAGGAAAAAATTAGAATCATATTCTGTAATTGCAAATCTAAATTTGCTAGCGTGTACCAGTATTTGCCAGGTTGTGGAAATTTGGAATTTATAACGTATGTAGTGGCCTTTTCCTAGATACCTATTGCTAAAAATTATACTTTCATTTTGTTAGAAAAATCTCTCTTCGGATGCCCTGCATCATCCAAAATAAAAACAAATATTTTTATAATTGTTTCAGTACATTGCTACACATTGTGAAATTTGTTGACGTTTGTAAAAAAAAATCATGAATGTGCTTATATTCCAAAAAAGAAAATATCAGTGCACAGTATTGAAAGTGTTTGAGATTCAAAAGTCTGTAACATTTCTACTAACTTCATAAGATGTCATGTGAGAAACTTAATTGAATATCAAGACATTATCTGAAGCGTTTTTATTTTGGTGTAACGTATGTGTTTACAGTGAACCGTAACTTTTAATAAACAGCTTGGTATGCAATGACATAGGCTAAGAATCTTAGACAAAATATATATAAATTGGAAAAATGTGTGAACAAATGAAAAAAAAATGATCCGCTCCACTTGATGACATCAAGCACAGTAATATTTTAGTGAAGAAAATATGAAATTGATGTTCAGTGATTAGTTTGGATGAATGAGAAAATGTAATTGTTTGATGCATAAAAAATAACTCATTTGCTGTATTTGATATTAAGCAGCAAAATATAGTGATTTGAATATTAAGGAAAACATCAAATCAGATTATATAAAAAAAAAGATGAAATTAGAAAATATATATTTTCTGTTTATGAGTTTTGCCAATCAAAATTTTGTGGCAGAAATTGGGTGATTACCATGCAATTTTATTTTGATAAAATTCTTAAATTATTTCAATGTTTATTATAATTTCTTATTAGTGACTTGTTATCATCAAAATCCGCCCCAAAAAGTGTCCTTTCTTTTATTAGGTATCAGAATAGGTATCCAGATTTCTACTTCTATACAAATGTGATATTTCGGATCTGTAGATAAACAATTTGTTGCATATATAAGCTGAGAATTGTTCTCTCTCATTCTCTCTCTCACACACCCACACATTCTCACTTTTATAGATATAATAGATAAATTATGCTAGATATATTTCCATGTGTCTGAATAATCTATATACAAATTTTCAAATCTGTAGATAAAAAATTTGTTGAGTATATAGGTTGAGAATTGTTCTCTCTCTCTCTCTCTCCTCTCACGCATGCTCACTTTTATAGATATAATAGATAGATTATGCTAGATATATTTCCATATGTCTGAATACACTATATAAAAATTTTCTAATCTGTAGATAAAAATTTGTTGAATATAAAGGGTGAGAATTGTTCTTACTCTCTCTCTCTCACACACAGACATATTCTCACTTTTATAGACATAATAGATAGATTATGCTAGATATATTTCCATATGTCTGAATACCCTATATACCAATTTTCAAATCTGTAGATAAAAAATTTGTTGAATATATAGGTTGAGAATTGTTCTCTCGCTCTGTCTCTCTCTCTCTTGCTACCTCACACACACACACACGCAAACATTCTCACTTTTATAGATATAATAGATAGATTATGCTAGATATATTTCCATATGTCTGAATACCCTATATACAAATTATCTAATCTGTAGATAAAAAATTTGTTGAGTATATAGGTTGAGAATTGCTCTCTCTCTCACAGACACACACATTTTCACTTTTGTAGTTATAATAGATAGATTATGCTAGATATATTTCCGTATGTATGAATACCCTTTATAACAAATTTAAAATCTGTAGATAAAAAATTTGTTGAATATATAGGTTAAGAATTGTTCTCTCTCTCTCTCTCTACCTCACACACACCCACACACACAAACATTCTGACTTTTATAGATATAATAGATAGATTATGCTAGATATATTCCATATGTCTGAATACCCTATATACAAATTTTCTAATCTGTAGATAAAAAATTTGTTGAATATTTTCAACCCTTATCCTCGAGTGGCGTCTGGGCCTTGATAAGTAGTAATGCGTATTTAGCAAAATATAAATATATATATATATAACAAATTTACTGAATTTCCATTACTAACGATTACTGTATTGTCCAATTGACTACTGCGCTTTTCAACCCTTATCCTCGAGTGGCCTCTGGGCCTTGAGAAGTAGTAATTACTAACGATTACTATATTGACCAATGGACTACTGCACTTTTTAACCCTTATCCTCGGGTGGCCTCTGGGCCTTATTGTCCAATTGACTACTGTGGACTTTTTAACTCTTATGCTCGAGTGGCCTCTGGGCCTTGATAAGTGGAAATGACCAAGTAACAAAAAATAGGTATATAACAAATTTACTGAATTTCCATTACTAACGATTACTATATTGTCCAATTGACTACTGTGCACTTTTCAATCCTTATCCTCAAGTGGCCTCTGGGCCTTGATAAATGGTAATGCGTATGTAACAAAATATACATATATATAACAAATTTACTGAATTTCCATTACTAACGATTACTATATTGTCCAATTGACTACTGCACTTTTAAACGCTTATCCTCGAGTGGCCTCTGGGCCTTGATAAGTGGTAATACCATCGAGTGGCCTCTGGGCCTTAATAAGTGGTTGTGCCTAAGTAACAAAAAATAGGTATATTACAAATATCCCGCATTTCCATTACAACCGACTACTACGGTGCACTTTTCAATCCTTATCCTCGAGTGGCCTGTGGGCTTTGATAAGTGGTAATGCGTATTTAACAAAATATTAATATATATATAACAAATTTACTGAATTTCCATTACTAACAATTACTATATTTTGTCCAATTGACTACTGCACTTTTCAACACTTATCCTCTAGTGGCCTCTGGGCCTTGATAAGTGGTAATGCCTATCTAAACAAAATATAAATATATATATAACAAATTTCCCGACTTTCCATTACTAACGATTACTATGTTGTCCAATTAACTACTGCCATTTTCAACCCTTATCCTCGGGTGGCCTCTGGGCCTTATTGTCCAATTGACTACTGTGCACATTTAACTCTTATCCTCGAGATGTATCTGGGCCTTGATAAGTGGAAATGCCTAAGTAACAAAAAAATAGATATATAACAAATTTCCCAAATTTGACTACTGTGCACTTTTCAACTCTTATCCTCGAGTGGCCTCTGGGCCTTGATAAGTGGTCATATATATTTTTTACAAAATAAAAAAAAAGGTTGGAGTCGCTGAATAACTCATCCTCCCGTTAAAGCGGTTCCATCCTCTTTCCCCAATTTGACTACTGTGCACTTTTCAACTCTCGTCCTCGAGTGGACTATGGGCCTTGATAAGTGGTAATACATATTTTATGAAAAATATATATATATATATATATATATATATATATATATATATATATATATATAACAAAATAGGTTGGAGTTGCTGAATAACTCATCCTCCTGTTAAAGCGGTTCCATCCTCTTTCCCAAATTTGACTACTGTGGACTTTTTAACTCTCATCCTCGAGTGGCCTATGGGCCTTGATAAGTGGTAATACATATTTTTTTATAAATATATATATATATATATACCAAAACAGGTGTGAGTCGCTGAATAATTCATCCTTCTATTAAAGCGATTAAATCCTCTTTCCCAAATTTGACTACTGTGCACTTTTAAACTCTCATCCTCGTGTGGCCTATGGGCCTTGATAAGTGGTAATATATAGTTTGTACAAAATATATATATATATATATATATATATATATATATAACAAAATAGGTTGGAGTCGCTGAATCACTCATCCTCCCGTTAAAGCGGTTCCATCCTCTTTCCCGAATTTGACTAATGTGCACTTTTCAACTCTTATCCTCGAGTAGCCTATGGGCCTTGATAAGTGGTAATATATTTTTGTTATAAATATATATATATATATATATATATATATATATAAAAAATAGGTTGGAGTCGCTGAATAACTCATCCTCCCGTTAAAGCGGTTCCATCCTCTTTCCCGAATTTTACTACTATGCACTTTTCAACTCTCATCCTCGAGTGGCCTATTGTCCTTGATAAGTGGTAATATATATTTTTTAATAAAAGTATATATATATATATATATAAAAAAATAGGTTGGAGTTGCTGAATAACTCATCCTCCCGTTAAAGCGGTTCCATCCTCTTTACCGTATTTTTTATACAGTGCACTATTCAACTCTCATCCTCGAGTGGCCTATTGTCCTTGATAAGTGGTAATATATATTTTTTAATAAAAGTATATATATATATATATATATAAAAAAATAGGTTGGAGTTGCTGAATAACTCATCCTCCCGTTAAAGCGGTTCCATCCTCTTTACCGTATTTTTTATACAGTGCACTATTCAACTCTCATCCTCGAGTGGCCTATTGTCCTTGATAAGTGGTAATATATATTTTTTAATAAATATAGATATAAATATATATATAAAAAAACAGGTTGGAGTCGCTGAATAACTCATCCTCCCGTGAAAGCGGTTCCATCCTCTTTCCCGAATTTGACTACTGTGCACTTTTCAACTCTAATCCTCGAGTGTCCTATGGGCCTTGATAAGTAGTAATATATATTTTTTACAAAAATATATACATACATATATATAACAAAATAGGTTGGAGTCACTGAATAATTCATCCTCCTCTTAAAGCGGTTCCATCATCTTTGCCGAATTTGACTACTGTGCACTTTTAAACTCTCATCCTCGTGTGGCCTATGGGCCTTGATAAGTGGTAATATATATTTAAAAATAAATATAGATATAAATATATATATACCAAAATAGGTTGGAGTCGCTGAATAACTCATCCTCCCGTTAAAGCGGTTCCATCCTCTTTCCCAGATTTGACTGCTGTGCACTTTTCAACTCTAATCCTCGAGTGTCCTATGGGCCTTGATAAGTAGTAATATATATTTTTTACAAAAATATATACATACATATATGTAACAAAATAGGTTGGAGTCACTGAATAATTCATCCTCCTCTTAAAGCGGTTCCGTCATCTTTGCCGAATTTGACTACTGTGCACTTTTAAACTTTCATCCTCGAGTGGCCTATAGGCCTTGATAAGTGGTAATAGTTTGTACAATAGTTTGTACAATATATATATCTATATATATATATTACAAAATAGGTAAGAGAGAGAGAAGAGGGTGAGAGAGAGAGAAGAGAAAGAGGTAGAGAGAGAAGAGGGTGAGAGAGAGCAGAGAAGAGGGTGAGAGAGAGCAGAGAAAGAGGGTGAGAGAGAAAGAGGGTGAGAGAGAGAAGAGGGTGAGAGAGAGAGAGGTAGTGAGAGAGAGAGATAAGAGAAAGAGGTAGAGAGAGAGAGAAGAGGGTAAGACAGAGAGAGAGAGGGGTAGTGAGAGAGAGAGATAAGAGAAAGAGGTAGAGAGAGAGAGAAGAGGGTGAGGGAGAAAGAAGAGGGTGAGAGAGAGAGAGAAGAGGGTGAGGGAGAAAGAAGAGGGTGAGAGAGAGCAGAGGGAGAGAGAGAGAAGAGAAATAGGTAGAGAGAGAGAGATGAAGGTGAGAGAGAGCAGGGAAAGAGGGTGATAGAGAAGAGAAAGAGGTAGAGAGAGAGAGAGAGAAGGGTGAGAGAGAGCAGAAAAAGAGGGTGAGAGAGAGAGAAAGAGGGTCAGAGAGAGAGAGAAGAGAAAAAGGTGTACACAGAGAGTGAGAGAGAGAAGAGGGTAAGAGAGAGAGAGAGAAGAGGTTGAGAGAGAGAGAGAGATAAGAGAAAGAGGTAGAGAGAGAGAAGCGGGTGAGAGAGAGAAGAGGGTGCGAGAGAGAAGAGAAAGAGGTAGAGAGAGAGAAGCGGGTGAGAGAGAGAGAAGAGGGTGCGAGAGAGAAGAGAAAAAGGTAGAGAGAGAGAAGAGGGTGAGAGAGAGAGAAAGAGGATGAGAGAGAGAAGAGAAAGAGAGAGAGAGAAGAGGGTGATAGAGAAAGAGAGTGAGAGAGAGAAGAGAAAGAGAGAGAGAGAGAGAGAAAGAGGGTGAGAGAAGAGGGTAAATGTGCATCTTTTTTTATAGTAGGTAATGCTTGGGAGACTGTGCACATTGCCTCCTCCCCCCTCCCCCCTTATAAACGCGGTTCCATTCATAAGAAAACAAACTCGTATAAAAGTAATTTTCGTGTATTTAAGCGGCCTTATACTGATAGCCACCCCTCCCCCTTCCAGTTTAACAGAGTTAGGAGGTAAAACAAAATGGCTAAAGCCTTGTTTACATGGTAAACTATAGCAAAGAGCATAGTCATCTTTCTTCGCCGGTAAAAAACTTCAAGCAAAAATAAAAACATTTTCCCTACGTCAATTTTTATGTAATTTTGGGATTCTTCTTTTTGAAGTGCGATAAATCCGTTGGTAATAACGGTTCGACTCTTAAACTAATATTTAACTGTGTTATAGTATCAATGATACTCCTCGCAGGCAGCTTTAATGTACGTCAGAGGCTCAGCGTAGCCGACATTTTACTGAGCTGACGTCACGTCACGTGACAGCTAATGAATAATGTTAAAATGACAGGTTTTTTGGGGGGCCCCCCTGGGAGAAAAATGATCAGTTAACCCCCTTCTAGTTGTCCGTTTGACGTGAAATTTCGATATTTGTCATCCGGGTGATCAAGGTGCAATATGCTACCTAATTTGTCAACTTTGGTTGTGTCTGTCAAAAGTTTTAGCGTTACAAACAAACATACATACATACATACATACACACCGATTTTTGCCTTTTATATATATAGAAGAAGAAGAAGAAGAAGAAGAAGATAGAAGATTTATTACTATTTCATGTATATACACATAATATTAATAGTACAATACTTGTCCCAGATACGAGGGATAAATGTAGCATTAGTTTTCAATTTTAATATTTTTTCTTTCTTTGGAAGAGTATGGTACGGTTTTGGTGGTAGCTCTCTAAATAGTAAAGTTTATATATAAAAAAAGTGTCCACGTTACTCATCCTGTTGCCTAGAATACTTATTTCATATTCCATAATTGATAAGTTCATTAGTATAAGATGCTACTGAGCACATATTGACGTACATGCTACAGTGATTTGCAGAAAACTTTTTCAGGGCAAATGCTCAAGTGAAAAAAAAACGTCAAAAACATAGTAATAGTGTGGCACATGTCTACAATACATTCCTCTGAAAAGGGCACTTTTAAAACAAGAGTAAAAGGGGCAAATGTTTAGGCACCACTTGCACCTCTCCTCTGCACATCCTTGCACATGCATATGTACTGATCCTTCAAAAAATGTTTTAATATAATTCAAAATTTGATGTAGAGCAGCTTTTTTCTCTATTAAATTTTTTGTATTTAATTTATTTCAAAGTTTTTCTTTTTTTTATATAGAAAGGTAAGAATTTGGATTGGCACACTTCGGAAATGGTAAAGTTTACACAAAGAAAATGTGCTGTATTACTCAATGTGTTGCCGAGAATATATATCCTGAAATTCATAATGAACTGTGCATTAGTTAAAGGGATTATCCTGTACACATATATTACATTCATACCAAACATTAAATATATATATATATTCATCAGGAATATTCAGTACATGTAGTAAGCTACACAGAAATGTTCGCGTTTCATTCTCAAATGAAATTATCAAACAGTTATCCTGATGATTTTCTTCAGGAAAATGATACCGTGTAACTAACTTGCCATCAATATATTTTCATACTACCCCCACACACACTAGAAAGATTACAAGTAATTAACTTCTCCATTGATACAGATTAGTGCATATTTGTCAATACATTTACATGTGACTAATAAGGTGACACACACACACGTGTGTGTGTAATATATATAGATTAGCTTAATCCTCCAGTCAGTATAATACAACTGTGAGCATCAAATTAATTATTAATATATAGGAGATTATCTAGCTCACCATTATTTTCTACCCCCTCCCCATAGTAATATATATATATATATATCTATACTCCTGTAAAAATTTTTTTTTTTTGTGCATTGATATTCATATTAAAACCCTTTGTTTACTATTTATTTAAAAAGAAAATACAACTTATATATGGGTCGTGGAATTGCATTCACTAGCAAAAGATCTCGTTAATTTGCATATTCTTTTAAACATTCATTTTAATTCCCTATTAGTTTTTTTAGTTTTCTTATGGGGTGATCGTCTTTAGTTAACTATTACGTGTAATTATATTCATGCAGATATTCTACAGGATTTATACTTGCGTAATATTTGTGTACAAAGTTTACAGTAAATACAAAACTCTCCATATATTTATGTTACGTATATATTTTCATATAAAAAAAATTTTGCCTACCAAACTCCTAGAGTTTTTAGTCTACAGGCATGAAACTTTATATTTGGGTTTTAGCTTGGGCTCTCTGCTAGTCTGTGTGTGTGTGTGTGTATGTATATATATATATATATATATATATATATATATATATATATATATATAATTGGCGGTCTGGCAAGGGCACGGGGGGAGACAACCAAAGCAGCAGAAATAAAGCTGACCTACTAGAACACTATATATATATATATATAAGCAAATTTGGGCATATTTTATTAGTTTGAAAATATAGGTTCTTTTTTACCAATTTTCATATAATTTTGTCTCCTAGAACCAAAGATGTAAGCATTTCAATATTTAATTTGCCTATTAGTGTGTGTGTGCGCGTGGACACAAACACACACACACACACACACACACACACACACACACACACACACACACACACACACACACAGTGTGTCTAAAAAGTCACTGAAGGGTTTTGAACTTAAATAGATTCTTTGTTTTTGATTATATATTTCTGTAATTTTAAGACAATCTCAGACATTGGGAACTTTTTTTTTTTTTTTTAAATGCAAAATTCAAACGATCTTTATGAAAAATGTCTTTTAAATGTTGTCCATTTTCAGCTTTGCACATTTGTGTTCTTTCCAAAATATTATGATAGATTTCAGAATCTTTGGATTGCGGTTTAACCACCTTATTTCGTTCCTAATGTTTCCTTTAATTCTTGCACTGTTTGGACTTTGTTAACATACTCTTTCTTTGAAATATCCCCACAAGAGATCAGGGCTAGTCAAGTCTGGGGAAAATGATGGCCATTTGACATTGCCTTAGTGAGAGATAATGTTGTCGCTAATCCATTGGCTGAGAAGCTCCATGACATCTCTCGCCATATATGTCGTTGCCCCATCTTACTTATCCAGAATTAATTTCGTAAACATTATCTATAAAGTATCTGAAATAGAGAAAAAATAATCACTAATGGTAAAATGAAAAGGATTTTTAACCCTTAAGTGACTTTTTGGACACCCTGTATATGCCATCTTTTTTTGACAATTTTATAAGTTCCAAATCTCAACTACTATTGATCAGAATTTAACAAATTAAGGCTTGTTGGAAAGGTAATGACCTGAATTGTGTAGTGAGCTGTGTGACATTCGCCTTTAAGGTCACACATTAAGCAGATCCTCCATCATCCAGAGCCTATTTTGGCACTTTTTTACAGCCATAAAATGTTTCAACCATAATCATTTGTTTTCCTAGTTTTGCATATGAATTACAAAATATCTAATATTTCCCCAAAACATCTGGCCTTGATGGAGGGGAGACTAAAACTTGCTGCTATGGTTTCAAATGATCTGAAATAACAGCAAGGAGAGAATTGATTTCAAATATTTCTCATATGTTATATTTTCCCTCTTTAGTTTTCATACCTAAAGTAAATCTCACACTGTATAAGGATATTTTGATACTGGAGATATTCATAATCGTACCCGGTTTCCAAAAGAGGGGATCTATAATATATGAAAAATATTTGAAATCAAGTCTCCCCTTTCTGTTATTTCAGATAATTTGAAACCATAATAGCAAGTTTTAGTCTCCCCTCCAAGGCCTGAGGTTTGGGGGAGTGTGTGTGTGTGTGTGTGTGTGTGTGAGAGAGAGAGGAGAAAGAATCTGATATCATTATGGTAATTATATTAAAAGTACTGAGACAAATGAAAATAATTATACTATCTTCTGATTATTGCAATTATCAATAGTATGATTATTTCTATAGACATCAATGTATCAACGTCTATTAGCTACTTTTTTGGTCGGTTAAGCAAGCTTCTTGGTGTGAACTGAAAAATATGATGGCGTTAGGATGAACTTAAAATTTTCTTAAATAAAGGAGAACATGTTAACAGTTGGTAAATGTTTGTAAATTTGCCTGTTGGAAGATTGGCTGCATGTCTACGTGCTTCACACCTTTCATTAGTTAGTAATGGCTCCAGAAACTGTCAGGGAGAGCTAAATTCAAATTACAGCATAGAATGTTCTTCAATCGCAGACTGCAATAAACATCTTTAGTCCGGGTTCTGCCTTAAGTTGTGTTCTGTTGGCATGTCACAAATGCTCTTTCAGTTTCAATTTCTTTACTTATACCAATCGTTCAGAGAGATGAAAATGTTTTATGAATCTGTCTATATAATAGCGCAAAATAATAAATAGTGCAGTATTTTTCTTTAGTATACGTTTTTATTCATACAGACGTTTTTGATAACGTGTGCATACATATTTTTCTAGCTGAATTTTAGTTTCTGTAGTTACATCTTTGATAGTTTGGGCATACACTTTGTTACCCGGAGTGACAGTGTCCCAACTGTTGTTTTCCACCAACATCTCAATCTATAATCTCTGCCATCTGTCCTTTCCTAACAATGTCTTTGATGGCTTCTGCATGCAACTCGTTGCCTAGAGATAGCTATTTTGCAATGTAAACCTTCCTACCTCTCTAGGTGGTGCAAGTGTATCGGACAGCTGAAAACCTCGAGAACAACCATTAAAAAGGATTTTGCTGGTTTACAGGTGGTTGGCCTTTGATGATGGAATCACGATTGGTCAGCCAGCTCATGTGACTTTGCTCAATACTTTAGTACATCTGCCTCCATTTATCTCTATGTAGTGTAAGCCAGAGAAACCTGCTCAACCAGAACAGTAATAATTGAACATTTGGCTCCAGCATTCTTTGACTAGGAAGAGGAGGAAGAAAAATGCTTTTTCTGTAAAAAAAAAAAATAAAATAATAAATATAATATGAAAAGGACTGTTACAAATTTTCTAATATTAAAGTAACAAAATATAAATACATTGATGTGTATTTAATTTTGTCCTTTACATTTTTTGATTTGTTCACTTCGTTTTTCTATGCATTTGGTATGATTTTCGTACATTAGAGCAGTTTTTTTTTTTTTTTTTTAATGTAATAATTTGAAGTAGGTAATTCACTACATCTCGCCACCCAAACACCTAACCTATCTCTTCATAAACGTTCAAGCTTAATGGAAGAGGTGAGTGAGTAAGTACTTAATCACTTTCTCCATATGATTATAGTCTTCTGCTTGTCTTTCAACTTGAACACCTAGGGGGTTTCTACTACTATGTGCCACCACCACTACTCCCATATCCGTTTGTACTTAAAGCAACCTTTCTTACTCCTTTTCTCAAATATCCTGTACACTGCTAGCGGAGATTGGGGCGCCTTTTTCTGTCTATTTGCTTATGTGACTAAAATAACACCAAAGTTACTTTTAACATCCACAGAGAAAAAAAATCTTAACTCGGAAAAAATAAAAAACAGAAACAAAATACTTCATTTTGTCCTTTAAAAATACAAATTATGATGTACAGTTTTAAGTCTTCAGTTAAAACTATTTAATTTAGTCAGTTGTGCTACATTTTGAAATAGAATTTTTTTGGTCTGCTATGTTTCAGTTTGAAATAGCATTTTATATAATTTTTTTTTTTTTTTATGTGAAGACCTTATGCTAATTCACTCCCCCAAAGAAAATTAGATACCATTTTTTTTTTTTTTTTTTTTTTTTTTAGGTGAAAATCTTGTAAAAAATACATATAAAAATAATTTTTAGAATTTATAGTAGTGCATCAGTTTCACATATAAATTTAACATAAAATGATAACCTGTTTCCAAGTCTAAATTTTCTAACCGGATAGCATTTGAAGAGCATATAAACAAAGTGTACACACAATCAAAACTAGTGCATGATAAAATGTCAAAGGTCTACAGTTTCTGAGAGTAGCCTGAAAAACTGGTTTAAATTTGTTTTTAACACACCCTCACATAACCCTAAGTCAGAGTGATAACATACCCCCCTCCCCAAATTACTTTAACTAAAAACAGAATGCCGTTCAATCGCTATCTGTTCAGAAAGTGAGCAATCATTTTACATTAAATTTATATGCTAAATTGATCTCCCACTTTAAAGTATACATTTTTTTTACTGCAAGGTTTTTCAGTGTTTACTTAATTGCCAAAAAGAATCTTATTCTCTAGTTTTGGATGAACTAGCAGAGTTTTAATGTACAACAATGTCGCATGTCAGTTTGAAATATTTTAATCACACAATGCACAGATATTTATTTTTATGTAAATCGCTTCAGACAAGGCATGAAGCCACTTGATGTAAAGGAGCTAACAAGAATGAAATTACCATAAAGGCAGGAGATGCTTATTAGTCTTGAAATGACCAAGGCTATAGGTTGAATGGAAATCTTATTTTTGTCTGTTTCTATTCAACATATTTTCTCTATATATATTGTGAGATGATGATGATGATGATGATAATAATAATAATAATAATAAATGTAATTTGCTTAATGATTTCTATTCAACCATTAAAGTGAGTTCCATTCATGTGGATGGAATCTTACATCCATGAATACCAAGAACTTCAACTCCCAAATGGCTATTGGTAAAATAGTTGTTTGCCTTGAATTAATCCTTTATGATAAATAGCCTGTTTTACTGTAAATTCCCAAGTTATTTAATGTGAAAGTACACAATACATACCATAAACGATTCATTCTATGTGATTAATTGAACACAAGTTGTTGTTTTATTCATAGTTGAAGGAAATTGATATGCATACATTTTACACTAGCTACCACCACTGTGAAAACTTTTCTTCTGTGTACCTAGAACCAAATAAAATTTTCATAAATAGCGTTTCTTTTTAAAAACTTATCGTTTGTGGAAGACAATACCACGAGAGTACTTCTCTTCTAACCACAACAGTTATCTGCAAGTTCAATGTCAAATACTTTCCAGAATGTTCTTCCTAATAAAACCTTAGTCTTTTTACCCATTGTTTCTAATCCTCTCCTAGTATTGTTCTGCATTAAATTGACAATTTCATTAACCTTTATCCTGGAGTAGTTTTCGGGCCTTGATAAGTGGTAACTTATCAGTAGGGCTATGACAACAGCATATTCTTTCCATTGTTTTGACTCTCGAGTGTGTATTCGTTGATATCTTATATCCTTTTATATAGCATGATCTGGTTCTCAGTTTAACTGTTGGATATATATTTGAGAGTCAAAACAATAAGAATATGCTGTTGTCATCAGTAAGTATTAGTATGTAAACTGCCACAATGGATCTAATAGGGCTTAAACTTGGCATAGCCAATCCTACAATCTGTATTCATTAGGCCGATTGTGGACAATCCTTCTCTCATGCTGTTGATGATTTTTTTTTTTATCTAAAAAAATATCTACTATGAAATAGATGGACCAAATCATACTGTTAAAATGTCTTATTTCATATAAGAAATGCAGTGTGTGTGCGATTGTGTGATTCTAATATAAATCCAATATTTCCGCCCTTGTGGACCGATTTGCTTTAATTGCATTGACATAAAAGAAACGGTTATGATTGAAATCCCAGGAATGTTAACTGACGTGACAAGCATCTGAAGATAGACAGAATGGCACACGATCGAAACGTTGTCATGACTGTCAAGATGAGAACAGTGTATCGTTTACATAATTTATCAATAATCCTATTTTAATGAAAAAAAAATATCTACTTATATACCATACATTGGGTAAGACTGGCATGAAGGCCTTCTCATAAAAAAATAATTTGTTCAGGATTATTGGATGAATATTTAATATAATCAAATCCTTCTGAACCAAAAGAAAAATCAAGGTTATCTTTAATGGTCATACATCCGAACATGGCATTAATGGGTCAATCCTTGAATCTTTATTATTACTAGGGCTAGGACAACAGCATATTCTTTTCATTGTTTTGACTCTCGAGTGTGTATCCATTGATATCTTATATGCTTTTATATAGAGTGATGTGGTTCTCGGTTGATTAACTGTGTCTAACATATAATCGAGAATCAAAACAGTTATAAGAATATTCTGTTGTTATAGGCCTAATTATTACCAATCTTCATAAACGACCTCCCTGATGCAGTTGTGTCCAAGATTGGTATATTTGCCGATTATATCACGTTCTATTCTTGACATATAGGTAAAACAATTGAACACATATCTAATCCTTAGAAAATGATCTCCAGTCTGTAGTTGAATAGGGACATAATTGGATTATTACATTTAATGCTACTAAGAAAAAGCTCCTTTCCTTTAACAATTATAAGAAATCTTTTCACCCACCGATTCCATGGCTGCTAACACCCTAATCAAGAGTCTAACATTCAAGCTCTTCAGCCTAACATTCACAGGTAACATGAATTGGAACAAATACATAGAAGATACTGCCAAAGCTGCTGCAAAGAAGGTGGATTCCCTTTACAACATTACACGTGGGTAAACCCACTCCTCCACTGTCAAGTTCGTCAGACTTTCTACTCCAGTTGCTTTTTCCTCAAAATGTTAGCCTTTAGAATTTCTTTCCTGCTTCCTGTTTTCCTGACTGTACTAATGTGCAGAAATTTAAATTTAATGTGAACAAATATCTTGCACAACACCTTTTAGGATGACTATAGATATTGCTCCAAATCTGCAGTAATCCCTTGCGATTCTAACAATACTTCTGGAAATCAAATGTTTAGAAATGATGCCTCTATAACAAGATTTATGTTGCTTTCAAATCGCTTATATAAAAAAAGTCAAAATTACATTGACACGAAAAATACAAATACACAGACATGTTAAGCTATCACAATTTTAATAATACAGAGATTAATATCATTAAGTCAGTAATGTATTTATTCAATTTTTATTACAGAAAAAGTAGATATTCAAAGAAAAATGGTTTCTGAATCTTTTAGATGGTTGATAATTCGTATCATTTGGATTATTTTGGATTATTGTCCTCATCTTGAGTGTTATTTGCCCCATCTTTTGGTCGATATAATCTCCGACCTTCATGTGTATCTTGTCCAACTTTGTAAATTTTTGTTAAACTCTACAATCTGTACAGATTTTTGAATGGAATCCTTTATGCAGTCCACAGGGATAGCATGCTCTCATTTCATCCGCCACGATTGGATAAAAGTCCAAAGTAATTTGCAATTGTATTTTGAGTGTCGTCTGCACTGAAGATTTTTATATTTTTGTTTCCACTAGCCTTCAGAATTCTTTAGGATGAAGAAGAAAAGTTTGCCCTAAAGCAATAATCATTCGCATTGGGAATTCCAATAAGTGTAGCAAACATTTTGCCTTGCAGACTTTGTGTGTGTGTGTGTGTGTGTGTGTGTGTGTGTGTGTGAGAGAGAGTATACACATCTTTTCGAATTTCTCATCACTGGATTCAATTACAAATCAATCTCCTCATTCCGAATATGAGAATGATAAAGAAAATAGCTCACCATGGTAACAAGAGCAAATCATCAATTCTTATTAACTATTTATAAACTCTGCGGACATGATAAGCACCGTTAACCCAGCTCCTTGTTTTAACTCGTGGATTTTATTTCAAAATTATTTTCAACTTGATTCATTATCATACCAGGAGACCAAACTAATAACTCTTTGAAACAAATTCATTATAGTCTTATTCTATATAAATTAGGATACCACCTGGTAGAGCACAAATTTACATTAAGTCTCCTTTAATTCAATACTTCCTGTCGACCAAACTAGTAGCAAAATCACACTCCTGTCAAGATGCCTAGATTGCTGGAAGATTTTCTACTTTAATAGGTTTTTTTTTTTTTGTATAAATTGTATTTGTAATTCTTTATCTGTGTTCCATTTCCAAAACTGTACCAACATGCAGAAATTTAAATGTAATGTGAAAAAACATCTTGCTTCTCAACTCCTCATCCAGGTTGCCCTCCTATAAATCCGCTATCACCGTAACTGTTTACACTTCAGTGGCAATATCTCTTGTTTGGGGCGAAAAGCATTATCTAAATTCATTAATAATAGCCATGTGACCATTATGTAAATTAACTGGCTCTACCACAGCCAACCAAACAATGTAGGTTATAGAGATATCAAAGTCTGAATAAATCTGAGTACCAGTGTCCAGTCATCATTCAACTTTTTGATTGAAGTGCACTAGATCTACGTGTGTTTATTTGAGGCTTGTGATTGAGGTTGGAAATTCCATGTTCAATCTTACGTTTCATCTAACAAGCTCTTTTTTTTGTTTTTTCTTCTTGTTTTTACGTTGGAAGCCAGTTATTAAGGCCCGAAAGCCATGCAAGGATAAGGCTTAATGACTGTACGGTAGTCACTGAGACGCATATTAATGGAGCAGAAATGGCTTATTTTAGAGTGCAACTCAACAACTTTTTTACATTCAAAACGACCATATTGTAGTCAGCTGGAAAGCAGTCCAATGGAACAGAATTCCATAAGTGGATAATTCTAGAAAAGAAGCTTTGTTCATGGAATTTGCGTTTAGATTTATATACATGTAGAGAATAGGTGAAACTGTTGATGGTTGTTGTAGTTAAACGAGTAGGTTTTTTTTTCTTTTTTTTTTGTGAAAGCTTGGTAAGGGGGGGGGCCTAGATTGAAGCTCAGACGGGCACTTGCTATGAAAATAATGATAGAGCAGAGACAGGTTCGCAACATCTCTTCTGTGGGAAAGAGGTTGCAATGTGCACAATCCTCCTGTCATTGTGAAATCTCGGTTGTGCAGGAAAACTATGTACAGCATATAACTATTTGATCGATAATGTCTTTATTGGATGATGCATTTTAGATAGATCGACCACATCACCAGCTATGTCGTTCTTTGACTGGTTTCAGTGTTAGGTAAAAAAATGAATATCTTTCCAACTTCAGAATTTGAGAAAAGAATCTGAGGTATTGTTGATTTTTTTCACATGGCTTGGTCAGGTTTTTTAGGTGATAACTTTTTATTTCGGTGAAACAGTTGGAATGGTCCCTTTTAGGAAGAAGATTCATTCATGCAGAAATTTGAAGTTGCAGATATAAGGTTGATTAAATCTTGGAGTGTTAAATATTTGTGAAAATCTGAAAACTTTATAGTTTTTAGTGTTAATTTCTAGCCATTAGCCTTTTTTTTTTTTTTTTTTTTTTTTAGCTTTACTGATCCAGGGGGGGGGGGCGTCATTAGAGGAGAAGAAACTGATATCTTGAAAGATTTGATCTTTTCGTGTTTGACGAAGATACTTTTATTACCTAAGGAAAGAATATAAGTAAGTTGATATTTTTCTGAGTTTGTAGAGAAAAAGAAACGTAATTAAATCTTCCAAAGAAATCCTATTTTTATAAAATTCTCTCGATGTTACAATAGTAATAATGATAATATTGGATGCATTGGTGATAATTTTTCTTTCTAATAATTTCTTTTATTTGCAAACTAATCGAACCTAATCGAAATAAACATTATTCACTGCAGACAAACATGATATTCATCAATGGATGGGAAAAATGCCAAACCATTTGAATCAGCTATTCTCTCCGATGATTAATTATAATATTTGTTTAAATATACTTATATATTATGATGTGAAAATGGAGATAGAAGATATGGATAACAGTATCCAACATATCCAGTAGGTAATTGATTTCGGTATAGATGCTTAGACATATCTGGTTGTAGAATGACTCTACATAGACTTGGGTCTCATCTATTCAACCACAATTTGTAGAAAGAGATAGGGGTCATACCTAAGGATATTTGGAAAAAAATTTTGTTTACAGCTCTAATAGAAAACTTAAGCACCATATACCAAACCCACAGTCATAAATGGTATCCATTATACCACTACCTACATGCATACTTGCATTAGCAATATCGATTGATCCTAAAACGCTTTGGATCAGCAAAGCAACATTTATAATGTCCCAGAGATGCATCACGTGAGCATGGAAATTTCTCTCCTTGTGATTAGTAGATTGTAAAGAAGCATCAGATATAATTGTAATCAGGACTAGCAACCAATCGGAACACAGAAAATGGATATGTCCATTGAAGCATCATGGAATTTCCCAACCAACTTTCTGGATTTCTATTTCTTTTTTTTTTATTATTAAGGTCCAGCTCAACTGAACAGTTGAACATTGACTTCTAAAATAAAAATTGCCTCAGTCTATAATAATTTCTCCTTCATTGAGTTAGGACAAAAAAAGATAAAGTGTAGTATTAGAACAAATACTACACTGTTCTTAGCTAAAAGGTTAAGATTGAGTATTATCTGTTACCTGTAAAATCTTTGCCAATCAGCTTCCCCTACATATACGCTTCAAGGATTATTATCAGTTAGTCAATTGTAAGTTCAGAGAACTGAAAATAAGATTTGGAAATCCAAGTGAGTAGATCTTAATGGCTTTTTGTTATCAATATTCTTTAAAGTAATTATAATCAGCAGATTTGACCGAATATAAATTGTTATTTCCATTGTTTCCGGGTAGTGCCTTTCTTTTGTTATGACGACAGTAGTCATTAACTTTTTCATTATAGTAATTTAAGAAGAAAACTTGTTTTGTCTGTAAGACAATTGTCGCTTTTCTAAGCAATTGATCCATAGGGAACAATTTTTTGTTTTTATCCATAGATATGTAGAAAATAGTTTTGGGAGAGTTGATCTCTGGATTAAAGCTTTAATGTCAAAAAGTAAATAAATAAACAAATGAAATCGTAGGTTGTCATCAACTCGGTTGTTTATCTTTCTTATAATAAATTTTGAAAATATTTCGTGGTTGATTGTAAAAATGTCACTTTTTGGGAAAAGAAGAAAAAAATGAATATTTTCGTGTTAGTGTTGACTGCTTTTATACAGACATTATATATGACCTGAACTAGAAGAATACTTTTCCCAGGACGGGTAAAATGACCCCCCCCCCGCTCCCCCCGGAATAAGCAATTTTTCACCATTTTTATGTACCTTTTCTGAAGATTAAAATCAAGATATGTTACAATACCATATGTCTATTGTCTTTATTCTAAAGTTGATCAAATTCCGTTAGATGATCTTCATTCTAGAAAATGTCTTAAATTTAAAGCTTAAGGGGCCTTAAGAAGTTTAAATTCAAGGAATTTTGTTTAATTGATATCTAACGACTATAGATAAAATTCAATGCAAATCTGGTATTTAAATTTTCAAATGGAAGCTTTTGTCCATACTATACTCTCTAAAATCCCTTAAAAATATTCCAAAGAAACTGAAATTTGAGTAATATTTATTGATGTCTAATACCTATTGTGAAAATTTCACAAAAATCTGAAGTTGTGAATTTTCATGAAAGCTTTCCACCCTCTTTTTACCCCCTTTGCATCAAACTAAACTCTGTTAAACTAAATAAAGTACACATTTGGACTCTTTATCCCCCAAATTTATAATGATTGATTATTTATTTCAGGAGTTAATCTCATGTGTATGTGCATGCACCTGTCGGTTACTTATAAGCTTCAAAACTACTGGATAAATTTGCATCAAATGTGGCATTAAACACCCTTGAGATGTTGTGTGTATAATGGGAGGACTATTAATACTACTATTGCTATTTATACTCTATGGGCTTGGTATGCCTGGTTTGAGTTCGGTTGTGGTTACTTCATCACTTTCACTAATAGACTTAAGAAAGATATGAATCCATATATCTTTCTTCCAGCTATGGAAGAAATACTATGGTCATTCTGAAATTTCAAGTTTTGTCTGTGAAATAAATTTATTAAAAGAAAAACAAAAAAAATGAAATAATGCCTTTCTCTGCTTATTTTGACATTGTTTCCAGGCGTCTTGGAGTTCTCCTTGCTACTAGATTTAAGCAATACCAGTTCAGGAGAGGTGTGGTTTGGGATTGGAAAACTCTTGCTTCACTTTAGACTCCCTGTTCAGGCCCAGGGAGTATCCATTGTCTCTCGAATTGCTACAATTGAAAATAAACACTTATAGAATCCAAAACTATTTTGGAACATTTCCACCTAATTTGGTATGAAACATCCTTGACATTACAAGTCTGTGCAAAGTTGTCTAGATTATATTACTTACTGCTATGCTTATTATTGATAATGCCAAACGCTTAGAATTTAAAGAATTTTTGAAAAATAAACTTTCAAATTTGGCATGAGGCATCTTTAAAATAATGGATGTGCTATAAGTAGGAGGATCAAAATATTAACTAGTAAAATGTGATTATTGCAACAGTTAAAAATAATAATAAACGCTTATGCAAATTTATAGATTAAAATTCCACCAAATGACTTTTTTCTCTTGCATGAGCTAGATTAAAAGGTGCTATTTTAGTGGCTTTTGTGATAGTTTCAATAATACACAGCCAATATTATTGGGGAAAACAAAACAGTTGTTTATGTCTGACTGATAATCACTAAATAGTTTCTGTCCATTATATTCCATTCACTTTCACTCTCACACAAACTGTTTATGAATAACAAAAATACTTCTGTCTTCCAATTTTTGTTTTCTTCTTAAAAACTATTGATAAATACAAGTTTTCTAAACAAATAAATTGTAACTGTTTTTATTAGTGTGTAATCAATTGTAACTAGTGCATTCAGCGACCCGAAGCATCTTGGTGAATTCACTTTATTTATTTTTTTCAATGTGTGTATTTTCATTTCATGTCTACTTTGAATGTTAGAATTCAAGAGTGATAGTAAAAAACTAAATTTATACATAAATCACATTAACACACTGGCGCTCATTAAATCACAAGGTGTAAACAAACGCTACACCCATGTGTGTATAAATGAGTAACAGCCTTGCCTTGAATATAACTGGTGTCTGAATAAGGTCCTTTCATGATGGTGGTTAATGTCATCTGTTCCACTTAATGCTACAGAAATGGGGAAAGGGGTTTAAGTATCATCCACATAAGCCTTTAAGTTTTGAAAAATAGCTTTAAATAATGAACTTATGAGGGCATTCTGGTATTTATCAGAAATATTGAGGCAATTTTATCTGTGTATTATATATTGTGAGATTTTTGGTGCTTATCTAACATATAAAATATAGTAGCTTCAAAAATCGAGATTTGGTTCTGCCTCATTTTTTTCCTTTCACCAGATGCTCCACCCATAGGAGAGTGTATGTATGTATGCGTGTGTGTGTATATATATACATACATATATATATATATATATAAAAACTATCACCGTGTGTGTGTTGAGGTGGAGAGGGCTCCCGTAAGCCGTGGTAAAGGCAGTCTTTCTAGAAGCAAATCTCTTATTTAAAAAACCATAAAGTGGGAGACCAGTACCCGCATTAAGCTGGTCTGCAGTTTAACTTGTTGTTGGCTATCTTGCTCTTGCTTGTTGCTGGATCTCAACATTTTGAACTGAGAGAGAGAGAGACTTAGTTGTCGTACAAAGCTAAGACTCTATAACATCATCTGTGTATAGATACTCCCTCAGGCATTTGTCTATCAAAATGGTCCTGTGGCGATAGAAGTCACTTTTGGGCTCATGGACTTTAAGTATCTGAGGGAGTGGCACTCGTCTGACAAGACGTTGCAATCATCATATATATATATATATATATAGACTCATAAGTTAATTAAAATTGTTGGTATGAATAGTTGGGTTTTTTGCTTGATAAAAATTCAATATGGAGTAATGGAAAAATGAAAAGATATTTAGTCTCTCTTCCAATTTTCGGATTTTAATCATGTCAAATCACACTTCAATTCCTTTTGACAGATTGATTGTTGCTATTTCTTCTGATGAGTTAAGGGCATAATAGATTCACTGATTGATATAATAATTGATTGATTTTGCGCTACGAAACAGATACTGTTAAGATACTGGTGATGAAAACAAAGTTTCCGGCCACGGTTATAGTCTTTGGTATGGTTTCAAGTGAGGGCCATATGATGCCATCTCACATCTTTTAAGTCGGTTTGAAAGTCAACAGCAAAGTGTATTTGGATGTAGTGAAGAGTGTCGTGATCCCCTGATGCAATCAGGTAGCCACTGGCAGTAGGACTTTACACTGGCCCACAAGTCTAAAGAGACCCAGGCTTGGCTTCAGAAGGAGTGCTACGACTTTGTACTCTTCTCTCATTGTCCCCCCCCTCCTCCCCTAATCTGAACCGGCTGGACTACTTCTTTTGGTCATACGTTGAGAACATTACCAACATGACTTTCCACAACTCCAAAACCAACCTGATCACCACCATCTGGCAAGTATTCACCGAGCTCCCTCAGGCACTTGTGAAAAAGGCATGCTCCCAGTTCCAGACTTGTATCGAGGAGGTGATTGAAGCTGAAGGCGGCTACATTGAATAGATGTCAGCTCTACTACATAATCAGGTTATCTGAATTGATGTTTTCAATAAAAGTTTTAAAATAAAACTGTAGTATTTTTTTGGGGGGGGGGCGACACTTTTATCGTTCCACCCTGATGCTCTCAAGATAGTTTCACATTTCTTGCCAATATAGCAGAAATGATTTCTTTTTTATATAAAAGGTTTCAAGTGATAGATTATTTTCAACACTCTCCCTACGTTTGCTGCATGTATAAATGGAGGCAGATTTTATGAAACGTAATAACCTTTCTCGGATTTCTCCTTTTACAAGTTGTCAGTTGTTGGAGTTAATTAACAAAATCTAATTGTATTTGTGGAAAGGTGTGGTCAACAAAACAATCTTGGGAGAACAGATTGGGCTCATCCCAAATTAGTTAATTAATTTCCATTGTGCAATATGCAATTTCTTTTTTCCTCATTGTTTTTTTTTTTTAAATCCCAAATCTACTTTAAAGGATGGCAATTTCAACGAAGGAATTTGATATTTCTGAGATGAGATTGTTTACATGCTGAAGGTTATTTCTGTTTTAGTGTTTGCACACTACTTATTAAAGCCGGGAGCATCTGGAGGATATGAATTAATAAGACAGATTAGAAACACTATAGAAGACTACCAAGTTGTAATCTACAGGGAAACAGTCCTGTGGTAATGTGTTCCACAGGCAGGAAGCCCTTCTGTTCATCTTGGTGATGGTTAGTAGTGGTAGGATGATTAATCAGAACCCGGAATAAAAAAATCGGAACTTTTGATGGCATCGGAATCTGAAAAATTTGTGCCTATTTTCTGATACCAAAGACGATTCTTTTAATTATCTTTATTTGGTTTTGTTTAAAACAAAATCTTTCGCTATTTGTAGTGATGTTAAAATATGTGTAGATTTTAAACAACCAATAAAACTAAAAATCTATAGATCATTACCCACACGTGTTTATTTTTACGTTTAAGAAAATATCTGCACATTTAACATGTTTTTTTTTTTTTACAGTAATTAAGAAAAATAACAACCCTATAATTGAATATTTAGAGATTTATAAAGAATCTAAATCAGTAATTGTATCAGAATCGGGAATTTAGTATGGAATCGGTAATTGTATCAGAATCAAGAAATATATGGGAATTGTTCCATCACTAGTGGTTATGTTCACAGCAGCCTGAAAGTTGCACTCGACTGCCTTCTTTCACTGCCTTTTGTAAATTTTAAACTAATGTTTTTGTTTAATTCATTGTTTTAGACGATTTTCATTCTGAATTTCGTGCCTTTTTAAATATCTTGTTTATTTTCCCTTCATCAGAAAGTGAACTCATAACTGTTCAGTAAAATTAATTCTAAAATGTATTTTAACCAACACCTTTATCCACTATTAAATCTAGTAATCGGTGCTCTTCTGTATCACCAGAGCACATTCCATTATAAAGTACTTGTAAAACAGGCACAGGTATGCAATATTGCGGCGATGGGATGGAGATTGGAGCTTGGCTAGTAGTACAGGATTATTAGATTTGAAACTTCTTTTTGAACCTTGTATAAAAGCGAGATTAGTGTGTGATTCATCAGCCGAGATGTGGTTTCAATATTCTTTGCATGGGCAAATTGTAGTCTTGTATATAGGATACTCATTGGTGTAAGTAATTTCCTACCACGCTTCCACCATTCATTCTAACAATATTAACTTGGTGCTTAATTGATTTGTGTTTTGTATATTAAGATGAGCCAAATAAAAGTTGTCATATGTTTTGCACTCAAAGGATTAAGATCGTTGATCAATAAAGATTTCAATATTGAAAATGGTATTAAAAATATATATATCACATAATAAAGTTATAATGGTGAGCATATTTTCCAAAATAAGTTTTGAAAATGATAGTGTTAGACAAAAAGTTTACTGTGTAAAGATCAATTTATAAGCACATTGTTGCTTTTAATATGATGTCGTTCAAGAAAAGTATACCAAACTAACAGGGGAACTCGATGTTGCCTGGGATTGAATGAAGATCAACGAATGTTCCACACTTCCAATACTTTTGTCATCAAAATCTGTGTAATTGCCGATTTTTCTATCAAATAGATTGATTGCTTACTCTATTTTGGGACCCACTGCAGTGCAACAGGTAGAAACTTTACATGCCTCCCCACATTGATTTGGTTCACAATAGATTGTAGTCTACATTGCACTGTAGAAAACCTACTGTTGATTTAATTAGATTATTTTTATATAATGGCTTGAATTAAAGTTTAAAATGCAAAAGTATCATGGTTCAGTTGTGCTCTAAACAGAAGCATTCATTTTGAATGGGGCCCTGTCTTATTAAAGAACCTACTGTTGATTTTTATATGCTGGTCCCTTCTTGTATGGTAATACACCTTCTCAAAAGCACTTGTAATGTTAGGTTGTATAAGAGTGTTAAGTTTGGTCAAAATTGAGCTGTTTATTCTTTAATCGTATATTTTTGATTTTCAATGCTTATTGGAAGCATTCCAATGCAAAATCCATCAAAGAAACATTCCCAAACTGGGCCAATCTTTTTGAAATTTCAAAAAGATCGGCCCAGTCGTTTTGGACTACATAAGGAACAAACTCTCTCTCACACACGACGTACAGAATGTCTTTTATATATAAGTAGAGATAAGGAAGTTCCAGAGGCGAGCATGTTTTCAGCAACGGACCAGCTTTTTCCTGATAGTTACGCTTTTGGCAAAGCAATACTGTTTTATTTTAGTTTTCATTTTTTTTTGTATCTGAAATGTCCAAAGTGTTGAACAAAGTAATAAAGAGTAATCTCGTTGAATCTTTACGATTCAAAATAAAATCAATGAACTTTGTCATCACTATGTGAATAATATTATTAAATTGCATTAGATAGAGCTCTAAAAATGGATTATGCAAATATCCCAAATTTGTTTGATAGGTTTGAGAATTTAAACGCCAAAATTTAGTGTATGGAAGGGAACACAATTTTGATTGAAAATTAAACATTCTGTAATTTCTTTATGGTTTCTTTGTTTGCAGCAATATTGGTGTAACTTTTCTAGTAAAATTGTTCTTTTACTTTATTATGTATATTTATTAGTGATGGGACGATTCCAAGATTTTTTCTCCAATTCTGATACAATTACTGATTCTAATTCAGATTCTTTTAATGTCTCTAAATATTTAGCTCTGATGTGGATTTTTTTTTTTTTTTTTAATCTTTGACTTACCATAAAAACTCATGTAATATGTGTATGTATTTTCACAAACGTAAAAAGTTGGAGGTTGATGAAACGTAAAAAGTTGGAGGTTGACTTAAATTTTAATGATAGTTTAAGATTGACAAATATTTATCATTAGTACAATCAAAGAAAAATTAAGTTTTAAACTAAAACAAACAAAAAATGAAATAATTGTTTTGAATTGGAAAATAAGCACAAATGTTTCCAGTTCCTGATTCCAATTAATTATTCCAGCACTAATATTTATACTGCAAGTCCTTATTTGGAGATTCCCATATTGCATATGCGATTAGTTATTACTATAATTATTGCTAATTCTGTGTTTATCGGCCCTTTTCGTTAATTTTGGGTTGATATGAGAATAGTAGTATGACCGATATCAGTCTTAATTTTTTAAGAATTTCAGACCTTAGCAGCTTTTTTAATTTGCTGAATCCTGGGATGCATTGGTTTCCTGGAATTTTACGAAACCTTAAAATGAATTTCTGTTTATGAGATGAAAGATAAAGTGATTGAAAATGGAGAAGAAAAAAAAAATGAGGATTTTAAATCTCATATATAATAAACTAGTTCAAAGACATGGTGAGTTTTTTTTTCTCATAAAATAAGATTAAATAGAATTACATAAGTTATATGCTGGGGAAACTAAATAGCTGAAAAGGCTTTATGTGATGAAACTCACAGTATTAATGCTGGTGTGCCTCAGGGATCCATTCTGGGTTCAACTGTCTTCCTGATCTTTATCAACAATCTTAAAATCACATTCTTCATTCGTTCGTTGATAGCTATACAGACGATACTACTATCAATGGCAACACTTCAACTGCAAATAAAGATCAGTATCTTGCAGATTCTCTCACCTCCAACCTGGAGTGTGTAGTACAATGGGGTAAAAATGGCTAGTTACATTTAATACATCCAAAACCAAACTTTTGTCTTTTCACCACTAATGCTCAGATGCCCACTTTGCCCTTATAGCAATGAATGGCTCTCACCTCAATGAAGCACCCGGCTTCAACAAGCTTCTGGGACTAATGTATACCCCTGATCTGAAATGGAAAACGTACATCAGATCTTTTGCTGGGATTGTTCTATTACTCTTGAAAGCACCTCACTCTCGACACAATCCTCTGCATGTATGAGTCAAATATGACCTAAGATGGAGTATTGTTGTTACATCTGGGGTGCAGCCCCAAAAAGCACCCTTTCTTGATTTGATAGGGTAAAATACTTTGAAATTTGGTGGGCGATAATCTTTTCGCCTCCCTACTCCTTCTTTCTTACAGAAGACATGTTGCGAGTGTGTTTCTTCTCTATCGATACTTTTATAGTAGGTGTTCGACTGAGCTTCAATCTATGGACCCTCCTCGTAAAACGTTCACAAATATTCTAGTTAAGACAAATGCCAACAACTTTCCTCAGCATTAAATAACCTGAAATGGGTTGATATGCCGTAAAACAAAAACAACCAACAATCAACCAGCCAACAACTTTCCTCACTCCCTATCTGTGCCCAAAACTAAACAAGAATTCCATGAGCAGAGTTTATTTCCTAGAGTTGTCCGTCTGTGGAACTCGATACCATTTGTTTGATTATCTATAACATGGTCGTCTTAAAGTCTAATATGAATAAATTCCTATTGCATCGTCCATTTAGATAATCTAGCTCTATCCAAGATTCAGTGTCAGATCTTGTCTCACCATCTATCTAACCTCTGTGCCTTGATAAGTGGTACCCCCCAAAAAAAAAAAATGCTTGATGAAACAACTTTAAACCATTTAACATCCACTCTTGTACTGCATCAAATGTAATTCCTTTTTAAGAAAATATTAAAATGTTTCATTGATACTTAGCACAAAATTAAATTGTTTAGTTACAAAGAAAATGGGTAGGGCAGGTCAGCTGCCTTTTTTATAAGAGGATCATTTCAAAAGTAAAGCCTTTTTTTTTCTATTTTAAACTCAAAAAATTGAAGAGCTACAAAAGCGACAATGGAACCATTACGAAAAACGACCTTTTGTGTTTAACAGTTTATTTTTTCTACCTAGTAACCATCATTCTCGGTGCACTTTTGCCAGAAATTCAATGACATGCATCCGTTTCTAATGCACCTCCATGACTGGTTGCTTTCTTAAAGTCTCACATTATCAATATCAGAGAGATAAAACTTTCAGGTCATGAATGCATAATTTCAGTCCTCATAACAATGCAATTTGCAATCCCCTCTGATCCATTCGAGTTAAATAAAAAAAAATAGGAAGCATTATTTTTGGAATGCCCCTCACATAATTAGCTTAAAAAGGCTGAGGAATAAAAACAAAAGAAAGAAAAAAACATGGAAAGTAAATTTACTGGTAAAAATTTGCTATTAGAACAAAAAAAAAATTCATGGAGAACCAATATACCAAAACGATTTTATGTGTACATTTTAATGTACTGATTTCTTTCAAGAAATTGATGTGCATCCTAAGGGCGTATGAATAGAAATTTACTGCATCCATTCAGAATTTTATGCATCCTGACAACATTTTTGCCTTTAAAAAAAATATTCATTTTTAACTTTTTGATGTTGGAACTGATTGTTAAACGGAGACAGTTCTGATCTATCCTTATTTAAATTGCCTTGCCATATACTCGTTATCATGGGCGTGTCAGTTATGTGTGTATTTTTATAGTTATTGTCATGATTCCTGAAATAACTATCTAACCATTTGTTTGTCAATGTAGATATTAGAGGAAACTGAAATGGTTACTTCTTTACTTTATTCTAAAAGTAAGAAACTTACAAACATTTGTGAAAATCAGATACGATGGCACAAATAACCCTTTTTTTTTTCTATCTCGTTTTCCATGCAGAGAACTCGTGCCATTACTAAACAGTAGAATGTTGCCAACAAAGAGTTTTTAGTAGATATAGAACAGTTGAGGTAGCAGCCAGTTTACAGGGAAAGTCCAAGTAAAACATTTGTGAAAGTGATAAGGATGGATTTGACATATGCGTGTGTTGTCTAGGAGTAAGAAAAAAGTAAAAAGGCTGTGTTTGGGATTTATATATTATGCACTGGAATTTGCAGTGAATATTTTTTGCATTTGGGATTGGTTCGAATAAACTGCTGATTAGTGCTTTTGCCCAATCATAAATTAATATGTAAAATATTTACTACTGCTTGGAACATGTTTGTCAGTCGGTCTGTCATGAAATAGCATTCCCATCTGCATCGTTGGAAGGAACAGCACTTTAGAATAAACATATTTTCTTTTTAAGATTTAGTATATTGTATTTTTGTAATAGAAGTTGAAGTTTCTATTTTTGTAAAGCAGTAATATCCGAATGACTCGATTATTGCAGTTGATGGGGCTTCTTTGAATTTTCTTTTTCTTTTGTCCAAACAGAATAAATATTTAAGTTTGCCATGAATAGAAAGTTGTTTAATTGACCAACGAAATGGATGGAGGGAAAAAACGTATCTATTCTGCATAAAAACATCTATTCTACAAAGAAAAGATGAATGAACCAACTGTTTTGATAGGAAAACGTGCACAATCAATAGAATCATTTTAAGAAGCCCATGTCTATTTGATTTTGAAAGTATTTGCTGAAGACATGAAAATAAACAAGGTTATATTTTCAGCATTATTGGAATGAATCCTATCTATTTTACAAGATTGTATAAATCAGTTGTCAATATTTGTTTACAGTTAGATTAATTAGTAAATTATACAGATTGATGTAAAAAGCACTGTGCAATTTCCACAGAATCTCGCTTGTTATTTATTATTCGTGAAATGCCATGTAAATTACTTTCTTCATTAAAATGAATTTTTCTTAAAAGTTTGACTACAAAATAATTTAAGAACTTTAACACTAAACTGGAAAGATATACAATCATATTCTTTTATTATTAAAAATTATTCCATTTTTAATGAGGATAAAACGCGTTGAACTTGTAGAGCTGTTTCTTTTATAAATTTTTCCTCAACACATGTTGGTTAATGACTTCCTTAGTTGAAAAAAAAAACACTTTCGTAATTAAATTAATTTGAGAAAAGAAAAAAATCAGTTATCGTCTGCTTCTTAGCATTTTCGGTTAGTCTGACATGCCTCAGTTTGAGCTGTTACATTTCTGATTTATCATGCTTATGATTGAAAGAGAATTTTCATCGCCTGCCATACTTCAGTTTGAAATAGATTGAATCGGCTCATTTTAAGAATATCCGTTCTTGTTTACTTAATGTGTTCCTTTATTTCTTTTAATTTTAATAATCTTTGATCTGGGATTTAAAATATTTGAATCTGAAATGACTTGGCAGGGTGTCAAATCTGAGCCCCCCCCCCCCAAAAAAAAAAAAAAAACGAGACGATCTAAATGTTGATCTAATGGCATTGATTTCTGTGCTGTGAGTCAAGAAGGCGGTTCTGTTGCCATCTGAATTTTTTTTTTTTTTTTTTTTTTTGCAACTTTACCCTCTTGACATCTTCTGCTCATATTTGTAAATCTGCCTAATGTAGGCTAACACATCAGAAGCTCAGGCTTTGCAAGCTTTTTCCTTTCACAAGTCTGCTATGCTATTTTCTATACTGATATTACCTCACCATGTAAAAAAAAAAAATATCTCCCCTCCCAATCTGCTTGTTTAAATATCATTATTATTCATTGCCATTTGCAATATTAGTAAATAACGAGTTGAAGAGAAAAAAATCCTATAATTAACTGGATTTTTTTTTCTCATCAAGGGTCGAGGTTGGGGCTCAGAAATTTTTTTTAAAATTTACAGAGAAGAATGTTATTTGGATTTTATTCAGAGTACTGTCTCCTCTTAGATGTTAATCTCTCAAGGTTTCAGCAGATGTAACCTTCGACCTTCAAGTATGTTGTCGAATTCTGTAATTTGCACAAAATTCTAAATGGAACCATTTATTTAATCCATGGGGACAACTTGTTCTCGTTCTGTCAGCCATGACTGGTTAGAAATCTTATGTAATTCTTAAATGTATTCATAGTGTGAACCATACTGATGATTTAACCTTTAACCTACAAACTGTCACTTATAACTGATTATTAAAGTTTTCATTCATTGTCGCATGGATTCATGTTAGAATGTTCCTATTTGACTCCCCATGAGTACAGTTTTTAATGTGTAAAATCCAGCTCCCCAAAATGGGACAATCTGCATTGGAACAAAAATAAAAATTGTCCAAGTGTAGAACTTCTCATTTACTGAACAAAGACAGAATAGTGTCGCATCAGAACAGATACTGCACTTTTTTCTTGATATTTATGCCCCAACTACAGTAGGATGATGTGATAATGGTCAGAAAGTGAGATTAAAGAACCAACGCAATAGAGGAAGAGTACTCTTACCTGCAAAAAATGCCTGGGCAACCCTGTCCGCATTCTTAGGTGATTAGCAATAAACAACCTCTTTTAAAGGGAGAAGGCAAAGCCTTAGATGGTGGATCCCCTAGAACTGCACTAGACCAGAATCCTCGGTCCATAGGGAACAAGCCATTTTAACAATGGCCTATACTCTGTTGGATTTGGTGCTGAGTGGAAAATGTTTGGCTAAAATGCTAAGGAGTTAATTAAATAAGAATGGATATTAAGATGTGTTCATTCAATTTGCATGTTTAATGCTGAAAGATTATTGGATTAAACCCAAAGTCAGATTTTGACATATGTGTGTTCTAATCTAAAAATGCTACTTTAAACTAAAGCTTAACGTATTGAACAAATCCTTTCTAGGGAGAGGGTTGGATACATCTTAAATAAGGTGTTCAATCCGTGTGTTGAGTGATGGAAGAAGCACAATTTCAAACTGAACCAACTGACTGAGTGATGAACAAAACCATTCCTTGATATGCTCAGACCTGTCTAAAAACATATTCTAGATTAGATAGACTTTAAAATATTTTGATGCTGATAAAAGCGAAATTAAAATTTACAAGTTAAAAGAAACTGTAAATACAATAAATCTTTATCTGTAGCTTTATTCTAATAATACTAAAAAGGTTGGGAGCTTCTTTTTCATAAGAGTCCGAAAGAGTCTCAAATCTAATAGGTCCTGCCCTGCTCTATCAGCCAAGCTCCAACCTTTGTTCTGTTGCTGCATTCCTGTGCCTAGTTTACAAATTCTTTAATGGAATGTGCTCTGATGAACTTTTTGCTTTCTCGATGTACATCCTTATCACTTCCTCTCATGCTTTCTTTGGCCTTCTGCTGTGAACTGACTTTGCTACCTCAACTGTTATACATTTACTAACCTAAGAAATCCATACTTTCAACATGTCCATATTATTGAAGTCTGTTCTTCTGCACATATCTCTCTGTACTGTCTAGATTTAATCTTCCTCTGAAGTCATCAGATCTAAGCATATCTTTGATTTATATTAAATGAACCAATTGTCCTTCTGTCCTCTCAGCCATAACATCATATTTACTTTTTACTTATGTTTTAAATTTTAAAAATTCAAATTTAGAGGTGGGGACCAAAGGTGTATTCTTTATTTATTTGGTAGAAGATAGGTCAAATAACATTTACAGAAAAATTTTTTCAGTGTTTTGAGTGTTGCCCCGCATTGAGGATTGAACTTTCAACCTTCAGAAGAGTATAACTTCCAACTGAATTTTACCAAGTATTATTTTATCCACTATGCCACAGATCCTTGTGGAAAATACAATTGCCAATTAGTTAGGACTTCTATTTTGTCATGGCTTATGGCATGAAAGCATGCTATATTCATGGATTAAATAAAATGTTTCCTTCGAAATTTTGTGCAGATTCCCTGAGTCCGACAGAAAGATTCCAGAGTTTAGCATGATACACCTGAGGAAGGTCGCAGGTTACATTGACCGAATGACTGAAACATTGCGAAAATAACACTCAAGATAAAAACAGTAATCTGAAAATGCTAAATAATCTGAGTAAAAATACTTGTCAAGTCGCAATGCCTCCATTCAGTTTCAAAAGACAAAGGATACCCCCTGTAGGGGCAGTTGCGCGTGTAATTGTGAGGTAAGGATTGTACAATCCCCAACCACACCTCTCTTGGATCGGCACTGTTTGAGTCCAGTGGCAAGGAAAAGTCCAGGACGACTGGAAACAATGCCGAGATAAGTGGAGAGCACTTACAGCACCTGGAAGCCCCAAATAGTCACCCATTTAGTACTGACCAGGTTCAACGTTGCTTAACTTCGGTGATTCAGTGGGAACTGGTGTGTCAACATGATTATGCTGTACTTGTCAAGTATGTATCTTTTAAATGAACAAGTTGAACTTTAGTTCATTATAACAGAATTCTATCAATGCCATTTTATTCAATTTAGCATAGTAGTTAATCACTGCGAATGGATTGGTAGATTAAGGTTCAATTCTTGCTTGACTTATACAGATAACTTAAGAAATGGTACTTCATGCCCTCTGGTTTAAATACTCAGGATTATAAGGTGAGGATCAAAAGCAAATAGATTAATCCTGGGAAAGGTATGGCACATTGCTCTATATCTGTGTAATAGTTAAGGAAAAGGGAGCCTTTGGGCTTCCCTTAACTATTGTTAACCACTTCACTTTTTACTTTTATCCTATTTTGGAACAGTTCATTTTTACATAGGTAAAATCTTAATTTTTGGCAACAGTGGTTTCATCTTTTGGTATCAGACGATCTCATTTTTTAAAATGAGTGTGAAAGGTGATAACGTATGTATCAACGAAGATATACGCATGCCATTATACAGATGCTTAAATATTATTTGTGAAACAAAAAGAAAAATTCCAGCGTTTAAAGCAAGTCATTTTTCCTGATGGTGTATTCATCTTGAAATGAATGACTACCATTCGTCATTCAGGATAGTTCTTGAATATCACTCCATTCTTTCTTACTGATAAAGAGGATGATAATCTTGTTCATGGTTTGCAAGCTTCTCTCTTATCTTCTCTGGCTTATGTATACAATTATATGGCATCTGATAATTACGCAGATGTTGGCTCCACTCAAGAGCTGCAGTCTGCACTGAGGCAAACCGACTGGCAAGCATCGGTCTCAACAAAATGAGATAAATTGTATGTTTAGTCTGTCTGTCCTTTCAACTTTTTCTCTGAAACTGCTGGGCTCAAATTTTTAATGGACTATAACGTCTAGTGTGTGTGTGTATTTAAATATTTAGTTAATGTGCATGCAGACAAATTGATATTGGCTCACTTAATTCTTTATTTTCTCTTAATTATGTGATTTATTGCTATTGTTATTGTTTTTCTTCTAAGCAAGTTTACCAATCCATTTGACATCACGGTAAGAGTATTCACTAATGTGTCAAGAGAACAGGATTCAGTCATACAAAAAAAAAACAATTTTAAAAAAATGATACTAAGGTGAATTATAAGGTGAAGATCAGAGATAAGTGCAGTACTCATGGGAAAAGAGTAGTACTATCCCCTACACCTTGCCATAATAGCCAATGAACAGAAAGTCTTTAGGTCACCATTGACTATGATCAACTATTATTTTTAAAGCGTTTTCATTTATTACATAGCATAGTATGTTCTCCAGTCAACATTTTGGACCCTGTTGTTAGAGTATCAAAATACACCAACTGCCCTCCTACAGATAATGAAAGTCTTTCAATGGGACCACCTGTTGGCCATGGGTGGCAATGCCTTAGGATGGGATCCTGGTGGTTAAAAGACTTGGAAATCAACGTTTAGCATCCTCACTTCCTAACACACCACTTTGGCTCGTACCTGGGCTAGACAGGCGATCAGATAGACCCAATCTGATCAATCAGCTGGTCATGTTGGCCCCTTTTCAGATCTATAAAATATGAATTAGGATGATGGCTGTAGAGCCAATCTTGCTGCAAAAGGACGCATACTCCTTTCTGTTCCTGAGTGAGTAATTATCTTGGAAATGAAAACCCATAGATAGAAATTTCAACTGTCAATCATCAATACGTGTATATTGGCTATGCAGCCCTAATATTAGCTAATGAAATCCAAAGGTCTACATATCGCACATGACAATAAACTTCAAGCTAACATGACTAGTCATGAAATTTTATTCAATTTTTTTTTTTTTTTTTTAATACAATTTTCACCCCAAACAAGGCACAGTGTCACTTTGAAGTAGGGGGCTACTATCGGGGGCATAAGTTTCAGGGATATTATAAAGGTAGATGAGCAGCAAAATGTTTGTTCACATTACACTTGAACTTCTGCATGTCAGTACAGTTGGGAAAGTAGAAACCTGGAAGTGAGTTCCAAAGTCTAGCAGTTCTGGGACAGAAACTATTGGAGTAGAAGGCTTTCTTACACCTAGGGATCTCTACTGTGAAAGGGTGGGATTTAGCTGCTTGTCGGTTTTGTCCATGTTGAGGGGGTACAAGTGCTTGTAGTTCATCAGAGCATTCATGATTAAAGTACTTGTAGAACAGACAGAGGGATGCAACATTTCATTGATCGGACAGAGGCTGAAGCCTAGATGACAGTTCAGGACCTATCAGGTTGGCAACTCTCTTTTGAACCCTGTTCAGGAGTGAGACAAGTAGCAGATGAACCAACCCAAATGTGACAGCAGTACTCCATACATGGGTGAATGGTGGCCTTATAGAGGTACAGGATACTTTCAAGCGTAAGTAGTTTTCTAGCGCAGTAGAGAGAGCCCACCTTCTTTGCAGCAGCCTTGGCAATGCTCTCAATGTATCTATTCCAGTTCATGTTCCCTGTAAACATTAGGCTGAGGAGTTTAAAGGAAGTACATTCAGGTAATGTGTTCTTGGCCATTACTATTGGTGGTTGAGAAAGTTTCTTGTAATTATTGAAGGAAACAAGCTTAGTCTTGGCAGCATTGAATGTGACCTTCCATTTTTGTGTCCAGTTCACTACAGATTGGAGGTCATCCTCTAGTGTTTCTATCATTTCCTTAGATATGTATTCATTTGGTTTCCCCTTGTGCCTGCTATAGAGTTTGGTGTCATTAGCAAATATACCCATCTTAGAAACAATTTTTTCAGGAAGGTCATTTATGAATATCAAGAATAATAAAGGTCCAAGAATAGACCCTTGAGGTACTCCCGCATTTATATCATTGTTTAGAAGTACGACCATCGAGGACAACCTGGATTTTTCTCTTACTTAAGGATTTAATTACATTATGTATTCTTCCAGTGATACCATATGATCTAATTTTCCTTAAAAGGCCATTGTGCCATACCCTGTCAAAATACCGAGAGCTACTGCTCTACCCTCCCCTGTTTTGTCCAGTGAACGGTATATACGTTCAGAGATTAGTTAGGATATCTGCTGTTGAACGGGCTTGCCAAAATCCATATTGATCGTTGGTCAGGAGTTTAGCAGCTGTAACGTGATGGACTAGAGCTTGATTAACTAAGGACTCACATATTTTGGTGAAAAGCGGGAGAAGATTAATGGGGTGATAATTTAATGGGTCAGTTCTTTCGCCAGAATTCTTGAAAACTGGTACCACAGAAGCAGATTTCCAGCAGTCAGGAAAGAAAGATTCATTGAGGCATTTTTTGTAAAGTTTGGAGAGAACTGGAGCAACCTCAGCGGAGCATTTTTTTAATAGCACAACCGGAATGAGATCTGGTCTACATGCTTTTGAGGTGTCTAGGTTTTTTATGATACCATGTACCTGAGAAGGGGGGATTTTCAATCATCTAGTGTGGCGTCTGTCTGCAAAGGAAAGTCAAAGAGGGAATGGTGTGCCGGGTCCAATGTGGAGTTAGAGGCAAACTGACTAGCAAGTAGGTTAGCCTTCTCAGTTGCCGTGCAAACAACCTCATGATTGTTTGCTAGTGAAGGAATCGTTGACTGCCCATTATTTACTACACTGTTGTAGATTTTTAAAAAGTCATGGGTTCCTAATTTTTGTGCTTTAATGCGTTTTCTGGTGGTTTTAGGATATTGTCTTAGATGTCGCTATTTCTCTTACAATTACTTCTAGCTTCTATGTACTTCTGTCTGTTTGAACTATGTCGATTGAATCTACGGTATGCATGCTGCCTTTGAGCAATGGCAGCTGCATCCAAAAGACTACATCTGGACACTGATATTTGTACTAAAACGGTCAAGAATTGAATACCAATACACAATCTTCACATTTAACTCTCTCAAACTGCCAACAAAAATTAAGATTAGGTACATAATAATGAAAGTGGATATCTATATCCCTAATCCACTTAGATGTTATTATTGGCAGACATTTGGGCACCATGAGAACTGGTGTACCATAAGGAAATTATGTAGAACTTGTGGAATGAGCGGATCTAACCACCATAAGTCACTTGCCAATGGCTGAAATGCCCAAACTGCTAAGAACATTCGGCTCACTCAAGATTCTATGAAGAATGGAAGAGAGAGATAATGAAAATCAAATATACCTAGAACATCTCCTTCCCAGACCCCCCCCCAATTGTTTAGAATACCCATCTAGGCTCCCTCTTACCGAAGAGTAACTCAACCATTGCAGACCACTTCCAATTCTGAATGCCAAAAATGTAACCTCCTCATAAGAAAACTAGTCAATATGAATCCAAATGAATGTCTAACCTTCATAAAAGCGACTACAAGCATCCACACAACCATCTAAACAATTTTTATCTCCAAATCCTACCTACACAACAAAAGATACTCAAGAATAACAATTAATTCTATCGCAAAGTTCGCAAGTAGAAAAACTACCACAAAATACCAGAGTGCCTCAGAAATAAAGATCTCTGAAAAAAAACAAAAAAAAACAACCTTACTATATGAAACTATGCAAACACACAGACAAAACCTAATATAAACAGCCCTCACTAAAATCTAAACGTTCCAGAAAGCCACACCAACGATCTCAATCAAGACACAAACATAAAACAAAAACTACAAATGAAATGCCTGAGTTATGCAACAGATATAGCACAATAGAAAAAAGGAATCGGAAGAAAACCAAAATACTACAAATAAATTCCATAAAAGCCACTCAAAAGCTGAATGATTGATTTCGAAGGCTAAGAAAATGCTTAGAATACTGAAAAAAAAAAAAATTCCTCTCGGGTTGAGTGATAACAGGCGTCAGGTTAGTCCATGGCCAGTCGAAGGGTTTGGATGTATGTGCCACTAGTTCTGCAACAATTGGGACTTGTCTAAGCATGTGCTTTCAAAATCGACTTCCCTTATTGAACTCTTGTTTGGCTAAGGGAAATTGGAAAGCAGTAAAAATTGAGATGAAACATAAACATGGAAATTAATTATTGGAGAACTGCACTGAGGTCACATGGAAATTATTTGCACATGACCTCAGTTGATTGTAAAGAATCAGCATTTTTTTTTTTTAACATCAGATTGTAAAAACATTTTAAATAAAAAAAATTGCGTCAAACCAAACATTGTTGGACCATTTTTTCCTCTTACGTTGTGCCAAAAATTAATCAAAGTCTTTGTTCGTAGATGGTTCCTCTCCTCTCTCCCCATCCTCCTCTTTTAATCTCTTTTTCCTTTCCTCTTTTTCTCTCTCCTTTCCATTCCCCATCTTTCTCTCTCTCCTTTCTATTTTCTCTCTCCTTTCTATTCTCCCTCTTTCTCTCTCCTTTCTATTCTCCCTCTTTCTCTCTCCTTTCTCCCTCTTTCTCTCTCCTTTCTCCCTCTTTCTCTCTCCTTTCTCCCTCTTTCTCTCTCCTTTCTCCCTCTTTCTCTCTCCTTTCTCCCTCTTTCTCTCTCCTTTCTCCCTCTTTCTCTCTCCTTTCTCCCTCTTTCTCTCTCCTTTCTCCCTCTTTCTCTCTCCTTTCTCCCTCTTTCTCTCTCCTTTCTCCCTCTTTCTCTCTCCTTTCTCCCTCTTTCTCTCTCCTTTCTCCCTCTTTCTCTCTCCTTTCCCCCCTCTTTCTCTCTCCTTTCCCCCCTCTTTCTCTCTCCTTTCCCCCCTCTTTCTCTCTCCTTTCCCCCCTCTTTCTCTCTCCTTTCCCCCCTCTTTCTCTCTCCTTTCCCCCCTCTTTCTCTCTCCTTTCCCCCCTCTTTCTCTCTCCTTTCCCCCCTCTTTCTCTCTCCTTTCCCCCCTCTTTCTCTCTCCTTTCCCCCTCTTTCTCTCTCCTTTCCCCCCTCTTTCTCTCTCCTTTCCCCCCTCTTTCTCTCTCCTTTCCCCCCTCTTTCTCTCTCCTTTCCCCCCTCTTTCTCTCTCCTTTCCCCCTCTTTCTCTCTCCTTTCCCCCCTCTTTCTCTCTCCTTTCCCCCCTCTTTCTCTCTCCTTTCCCCCCTCTTTCTCTCTCCTTTCCCCCCTCTTTCTCTCTCCTTTCCCCCCTCTTTCTCTCTCCTTTCCCCCCTCTTTCTCTCTCCTTTCCCCCCTCTTTCTCTCTCCTTTCCCCCCTCTTTCTCTCTCCTTTCCCCCCCCTCTTTCTCTCTCCTTTCCCCCCCCTCTTTCTCTCTCCTTCCCCCCCTCTTTCTCTCTCCTTCCCCCCCCCTCTTTCTCTCTCCTTTCCCCCCCTCTTTCTCTCTCCTTTCCCCCCCTCTTTCTCTCTCCTTCCCCCCCCCTCTTTCTCTCTCCTTTCCCCCCCTCTTTCTCTCTCCTTTCCCCCCCTCTTTCTCTCTCCTTTCCCCCCCTCTTTCTCTCTCCTTTCCCCCCTCTTTCTCTCTCCTTTCCCCCCCTCTTTCTCTCTCCTTTCCCCCCCTCTTTCTCTCTCCTTTCCCCCCCTCTTTCTCTCTCCTTTCCCCCCCTCTTTCTCTCTCTTTTCCCCCCCTCTTTCTCTCTCTTTTCCCCCCCTCTTTCTCTCTCCTTTCCCCCCCTCTTTCTCTCTCCTTTCCCCCCCTCTTTCTCTCTCCTTTCCCCCCCTCTTTCTCTCTCTTTCCCCCCCCTCTTTCTCTCTCTTTTCCCCCCTCTTTCTCTCTCCTTTCCCCCCCTCTTTCTCTCTCTTTTCCCCCCCTCTTTCTCTCTCCTTTCCCCCCCTCTTTCTCTCTCCTTTCCCCCCCTCTTTCTCTCTCCTTTCCCCCTCTTTCCCCCCTCTTTCTCTCTCCTTTCCCCCCCTCTTTCTCTCTCCTTTCCCCCCTCTTTCCCCCCTCTTTCTCTCTCCTTTCTCCCCTCTTTCCCCCCTCTTTCTCTCTCCTTTCTCCCCCTCTCTCTCTCCTTTCCCCCCTCTCTCTCTCCTTTCCCCCACCTCTCTCTCTCCTTTCCCCCCCTCTCTCTCCTTTCCCCCCTCTCTCTCTCTCTCTCTCTCCTTTCCCCCCTCTCTCTCTCTCTCCTTTCCCCCCTCTCTCTCTCTCTCTCTCCTTTCCCCCCTCTCTCTCTCTCTCTCTCCTTTCCCCCCCCTCTCTCTCTCCTTTCCCCCCTCTCTCTCTCTCTCCTTCCCCCCTCTCTCTCTCTCTCCTTTCCCCTCTCTCTCTCTCCTTTCCCCTCTTTTTCTTTTCCCCTCTCTCTCCTTTCCCCCATCTCTCTCTCTCCTCAGTCCTCTCTTCTCGTGATACATTTGAAATTTCTAATTAACTCGTCAAAGTGTAGTATCTGTTCTTCAGATGCTGCACTTCTATTTCTTGTTCTCTTTCAGTGGAGGATCAGTCCTTCACGACTGAGACAATTTTTATTTTTCTACATTTTCTCCACGTTAAAAAACGACCCTGGTGTCTAACTCTGTCCCGTGGGGAGGCATAGTAAATAGATACATTATATATATAATGTACTTCGATTTAAACGAAAAAAGAGATAAAAAAAAATTAAGAGATGAAGTTGAAGTAGACCGAAAAGAATAAGGATGCGAGTTTGAAGAAAAATTTGAATGAAATGTATAGTATGAGACTGTGTGAGTGGGGGTTGATTTGTCTTTGCAATTGGCAGAAAACATGAATGGCTAATTCTTAAAATTCACCCATTCAATGTGTGTGTTCGTGTGTGAAAATGCCTTTTGCAAATTTGCACAGTCCGAAAGTTTGTGTGGTAGGAAAGTGGAAAGAAGAAATGAATGAAAACGATAGAAAGAATAACATGGATTAAAAGAACTAAAATATAAAGATGAGATTTTAATAAAATTATTAGATAACTTTTCGCGTATCTATATGTGTGTTTCTCGCCACTGCGAAACTTAGGCATTATCTCATTTGTATTTACATTTAATATCTATTGAAATAAAAAAAAAAACAAAGTAGAAAGTTATAGTTTGAAATTCTTTTAGGAAATTCTAATGTATTAAAAGATTAAGTTTTGAAATGCAAAATGTTATAAATTGCGATTAAAACATCAAGTTAAAAATATACTAAGTTCAGTTAATAATTTAATGACCAAACGATGCCATAAAATTGAATTTAACTTCAAGAATCTTAAAAGAAAACTAGTGTAGTGTGGGTGTGATGACAATGAAGATTCTCTGGTCACAATGAATGAAAGGAGACTTGGAATGGAAAACAAGATAAAAAAGGAATTTTATGAATCGGATTAAGACATCGCGGGAAATTCCATTACTGGCAAAACATGCCACTTTAAGATCCACCCAGATGTCATTTTTGTTGAGAGGAGAGGGGAATTCCTTTTAACCAATAGACTTACAATAGAAGAGGAGGAACTTAGTTGGTGGAGAGGAAGAGGGGTTCTGGCATATTTATGCAACTACAAACCTCTTGGAATGTGCATTCCTTTTCCCCCTCCCCAATTCTTTCTGAAGGAAGCGAACCCTCCCCTTGTCCTTAATATTATTATGCCCAGATTTTTTTTTATATGGTATCAGGTTTACTTCCTTGTACTAAGAATTATTGGAATTTGGGTTGTGGTGGGGGGTAATTTCGAGAAGTCGTCGCTTATTAAGGCTCGGAGGCCACTCAAGGATAAAGGTTAATATGTGTCTGGTTAGACAACACCATGATGATCCGTGATGGCGAAAATTTAATAGAAGTTAATTTATATAAGAGGACGGCTCATCCAGAAGTTGTACTTGAAAACAACCATGTTCTAGTTGGCTGGTAAGCAACTCTGCAATATTGTGTTCCACAGATGATCAGTTCTGGGAGAAAAAGCTCTACTCATATTTTTAGGCGCAAATAGATAGTAAGTGAAATTGCTGATAATGGTTATAGGTAGACGAGTGTTTGTTGTGAATACCTTACAGGGGTGACTATAAAGTGAATCTCAGCCCATCACCTGCCATAAAAATAACGATAGAGCAGAGATAGGCTGCCGACATGTGAGAAAGAGGTCGCAGAGAGGAGAAAAGGACACCACCTTCTAGATTTCGTAACCGGTACTTGCATATTTAATTTGTTCACTCTTTTGATGCAAGGAAACAAATGAAAGCTGTTCAGTTATTTTCAAACTGAGGAGAATATCATTGAAATAGTAAGTATATAGTTATAGCCCAGAGATTGTAGCTTTAGACGTTATCAGTTTGAAACAAAAACGGATATTTTTAAATTTAATAAATTCATGCATATCATTAAGATCAAAAAAAAAAAGAAAAGAAAAACAGTTGAACCCATTTGGTCAGTATTTGTTCTATTATTTAATATATAAAATTTCTAAACTTTTTACATTGGTTGTGTCAAGTTTTGAGATATTTGTGTTGAACAAAGATGGCGGCTTAGTTCAGATCAGTAACCAAGATGGCGGCGTAGTTCAGATCAGTAACCAAGATGGCGGCAAAGAATTAAATGCGGTCCGTGACGTAGCAAATGGCAAACTGATTGAATCCAAAATTCGACGATTTTTATAATAATTTTGCGACGTTTTGATTGGTTGTTTAGCACAGCCGTTGGTTATAAAAATGATTGGCGAATCCATTCGTCTCATACCCCCATCACAAGTCAAAAACATTTTACAGGTTGATAATCATTTTTCACAAGAAAATATTTACTTAAAAGAGCGCATCTGGGAAAGTAGCTCACTGAGGAGAAGGGAAACATTTTTTTTAACTTTCCCTGCATTGTAGTCATATCAGTTGAAGGAGAAACGTTGAGGGGGGGATAAAAAATCTCGAACCAGTCTCTAAGGCAATTTGATGCTGCACCCAACCTGTTCTGACAACTTCTGTTATAGCACCGGTCCCCAACTGTGACAACCCCGATTCTTTGGTCTCATAAGTGACATGGGAAGAGGGTTCACAGCCTGTTTTCCATATCATATTGCCCAGGCCATCATCCAACCAAACTACACCAAAACGTCACATATCTGGAGAGGACCTTCCAGCATTTCCTTTGGTGACCAATAGAAGCCTACATCTACTTTTAAAGGAGTCTGGTGTGTGTGTGTATGTATATTAGTGATGAGACAATTCCAATATTTTTCCTGATTCTGATTCTTTTTATATTTCTAAATTTTTAGGGGAATTACTGTAAAAAGAAAATTTTAAATGTGCATATATTTTGCAAAAATAAAAATACACTTGTAGAAGTGATATATAAATTTTAGTTTTACTGATAGTTTAAAATCAATCAATATTTATCATTTCATCATTGATATGAGCAAAGGAAAATAATTAAGTTCTAAATAAAAACAAAAGAATCGTTTTTGGCATCGGAAAATAGGAATAATTTTTTTCTGATTCCAATGCTTCAAAAAGTTCCAATTTTTTAAAATTTCCGATTCCAATTAATCATCCCAACACTAATACATGCATATATATATATATATATATATATATATATATATATATATATATATATATATATGCATGTATAACTTTGTTTTTGCCCATTAAAAACAGGTAAAAGTTACAGCTGTTGACTTTGAATGAACACTTTCTGCCTGATTGGTGGTTAAATATGATTAAATTTGTGTTTAGTTTTGCATTAAATACTAATTCCTATTAATCCCTAACACTGCATCAGATACCATAATACTTAATTCGCTACACCTTATAACAAAGATCCATACAAAATTTCAGCCTGATCGGCCACATAGTTTCTCAGAAAAAGTGAAGCTGACTGACAAACAAGCAAAGAGAATATAATCTCTCTCTCATATATATATATATATATATATATATATATATTAGTAGCTTGGCAAGGCCACAAGGAGACACCTAAGCAAAATTCATACCAAAACAGCAAAAATTAAAGCTGGCTTGCCAGGACACTGTATATACAAATGTAAGCCAATGTGGGCATATTTTAGTGGTTTGAAAATATAGGTTCTTTTTTATTGTTATAAAATTTTAATCATAGAATAGTATTATAATCTTTAAAACGCCTGTAAATTTTCATGCAGTTTCGTCCCATAGAACTAAAGATATGAGCATTTCAGTATTCAATTTGGCTACGAATATATATATATATATATATATCTATAAAAGTGAACGTGTCTGTCTGTCTGTGTACATTTCCCTACGCAATAACTCTGTCAATTTTTAGTCTATAGACTCGAAATTTGAAATACCGGGTACTGAGATTTGGGAAAATCGATGTGACAGGGGTCAGCCAGAAATTTGGCTGTTAAGGGGTCAAATTTCAACGATTTGACCTTTAAGAACTCTACCAAACTCCTCCGACAATTTTGGGTCTAGACACTTGAAATTTTAGATATAGGTTCCTTGAACCTGGATCTAACTTAATAAAGTGATTTGAGCCCGAAACTATAAATTTTAAGGGGTCATAATAGGGGTCAAAGTTTTTAAAAATTAACCATTTTTTTTGTTTTTTTGCTTTTTTTGCACAGCATACACCTCCAAACACCCGAGCAACGCCGGGCACCCCTGCTAGTATATATATATATATATATATATATATATATATATATATATATATATATATAATTTCCGAATAATGAAATGTAATAAATCTACTGGTATGCAAATCCAGTAATTATCGGTCTTACAAAATATTATTGGATGCAATATTTTATGAGATAATTCCAGCTATCTGGTGTGTGGGTGTGTGTGTGTGTGTGTATATATATATATATATATATATATATATATATTTTATAATTTTTTTTTTTTTTTTTTTTTTTTTTTTTTACCTACCCCCAAAAAACCTCTGGCCTTGGAGGGGAGGTTAAAACTTGTTGCTATGATTTAAAATGATCTGAAATAATTAATAATATAATAACAAGGGAAGACTTGATTCCAAATATTTCTCATATGTTATATCTACCTTCTTTGTTTTTTATACACAAAGTAAATTTCACAGTGTATAAGGATTATTAGATACTGGAGATATTCATAATTGTACGTTGTTTGAAAAAGAGGATAACATATGAGAAATATTTGGAATCAAGTCTCTCATTACTGTTATTTCAGATCATTTGAAACCATAGCATAGTCTCCCCTTCATCAAGGCCAGATATTTTAGGGATATATATATATATATATATATATATATATATATATATATACTAGCAATTCAGCCCGGCGTTGCCCGGGTGTTTGGAGGTGTATCTTGAGCAAAAAAAAAAAAAAAAAAAAAAGCGGTCAATTTTTTTTTTTTTTTACTTTGACCCCTATTATGCCCCCTTAACATTTATTGGTGTGGGCTCAACTTTAGTTATTAAGTTAGATCCATGTCCAAGGAACCTATCTCTAAAATTTCAAGTGTTTAGACCCAAAATTGTCGGAGGAGTTTGGTAGAGTTCTCAGAGGTCAAATCGTTCAATTTTGACCCCCTTAATAACAGTGAAATTTCTGGCCGAAAACGGATCACGTAGATTTTCCCAAATCTCAGTACCCTGTATATCAAATTTCGAGTCTGTAGGCTGAAAATTAAGAGTTATTGCAAATGAAAATGTACACACACACGTTCACTTTTATATATATATATATATATATATATATATATATATATATATATATATAATATGAAAATAAAAGCAGGTATGATATAACATTATAGAAAAAGGGAAAGAAAACCTGTGGCCTTTTTGAAAATTCTTCACATAAAATGTATAAATATCTCACTTTTCATAGGATTCTCTTTTCATCTTTGGTATATTTTATTTTCCTCAATCATCCCTATTCTCCTGAGGAAGTCCCCCAATAATAGGGACGAAACATTGAGTATTTTCTAAAAAGGCCACAGGTTTTCTTTCTCTGTGTTGTTCCATATATTCTTTTTGTTGACTCCTCACTGTGACTATATAGAGCTGATGTACTGGCTGTGCAGCATGGACTTATGGGCCTTAGCCACCACTAACTGTTATCTAATGTTTATAATGTCGTACACACTGGCACAACTGTGAACGAGGAAATATATCATTGATTTTTACGATGTTAAGTTTCCAAAAGGGGAAAAATCTCACATTTTTGTTAGACAGAAACTTTATCTTGCTTATCAAAGTGCTCAACTCATAAATGAGCAAATAATATTTTAGTGGATATTTTTTTTATATCCATACATATACATATATGGCTGAGAGGTGGTTTAGTCTATGGCAGGAGTCTTGAAACTACGACCTGCAGGCCAGATCTGGTTCGTGGAGCTCTTATTGAAAATGTAAAAATATTCAGGGAGAATTTTTTTAATTGAAAAGGGGAAAATAGTGTGCGATGGTTTTTCTTTTTGTCCATAAAATGATTAAAAGAATGAGGTGTTGGAGAACCAATTTCATTAAATTGTAAAGTTAGTGAGCAAAAGAGTATAAGACACATCCAGGTGATTTTCTTTTTTTTTTTTTTTTTTCTCATTTTTTATTTTACCCCAGAAACTCTAAACCGTCAGCAATATTGCCCCTTGTTCAAAAACTTAGGAGACCCCTAGTCTATGGCATATGTTTCTTATAGCTTCCATCCAGGTCCGATTTTTTTTCACCCTTTTCAATACCCCTCTCCTCTCTGCTCCTTGACGATCTGATATCTACTTTTTCTTGAAAAATACCCCCCCCCCCCATATTTTGTTGTCCCACCTTGATTAACATAGAGATAATCAGTAAAGTGATAGTGCAGATGTTTTCGGATAAGGAACATGATTCAATCTTAATGTTATGATGGTCTGATAATATTGCCCTCTTTCCGTTTCAAGTTCCTTATTTTTTGCTCAAGGGTTTTGTGTTGCATTAAAAGAATGTGACTCCCTGCTTCTATTTCTTAAATTGATCTGTGATGTGCTCTTTTATTTCTAATTCTAAGAATTCCTGACAATCTTTGATGACTGTCAAATGGTAATCTCTTGAAATTTCATGCTCCGCAAGAGGAAATACATTTTAAACATTCAAAGAATTTTTGGTAAATGGTTTCTGCTGCAAGAATCAAAGTAATAGAATTCATATTTTTACATCATTAGTTTCTCCAAGGTTCAGAGCTTTATTAAAAGGCAAGCATTGTTTTTTTTTTTTATTTGTATTCGTAATCGTATTTTGTAAGAGAAATAATTACTGCCTCATTTATTTGTATGAACTATTAATTAGTATCTTTAATGGTTTCTTTTTTATTTTACTGCAATTGATAAAAACAATATTAATGATTAGAATCATGAGAATTTTATGGAAATATGCATTCTATGGTCTTTATTTGTATTCACGGAGTTCTCACACAAATTATCATCAGAGATTACTCATTTGACAACAACCGGCGGTGTGCACTAGATTCTGCCCAAATTTCCAGTTATTTTCAACCTTTGCAAAGGAATTTGCATTGTTGCAACAACCATTTGCTATTATGACAATTGGTCTTCACTGATCTTAGGATGGCAAAAAGCCTCTCTCAGGTCTTGATCCTCTATGCACTCATCCAGTGAAGGTCTGGTTAGTGCTTTCTCTACTGTCTTTCCATCTTCTTTGACCTTTCACAACTATTTGGTGTGGTGGCAGTTGATATTGACACTACAATTTTTTTATATTGCTAGTATTCACTAGCAAGTCTCATACAGGTCATTATCAGGGATTACTCATTGACGTGACAATGACCAGTGCCTGAGGAACAAGTTTATCCAAATTTCGAGTACTCTCCACCTCTTTCGATAACCACTGTAAATGATTTTACCTTATTGCAACAACTGTTTACCATTTATTTCTTCCTTGCGACTACCATATTGATCATCTCTGGTTGGTTGGCAATAAACCTCTCCAAGGTCTTTTATCTTTCCATCCTCCATGACTCTTCACAATCAGTTTTGCATGGTATCAGTCTCTAAGTTTACACACAAGTTATTACGAATGAATCATAACTCGTATAAACAAGCGATGTGACAAATCTACCCAGATTTCCAGTACTCTAATTTTTTTGATCATTTTTGTACATAATTTTACATTCTCACAACCATTACAATTGAATTTTTGCTGATAAGTTGACGAGTTTCTCTGGATTTCTGTACACTCTGCACCCTTCCAGCGGAAGTCTGAATTGGGTGCTCCCTCGTTGGTCTTTTCCTTCACTTGAACCTTTAACTACCGTTTTGTGCTGGTACCAGTGGCTCTTTTCTTTTTTAATTTATTATTATTATTATTATTATGTTAAATTGTTAATCTTCTAATAGTGTTCTCTGTAAAGTGAATAATTGGAAAAAAAATCTTCCTGCAAATATAATAAAATTGAAAATGATTCTAAAACAAGAAATTATTCTTGGAAATTACAAAAGATGAAAATAGTTTATAAAAAAAAAGAAATTATTTTTTTCTTAAAAATTTAAGGAGTACGAAAAATATGTTTAACCTGATCTTATTTCATATTTTCTTTCCACGTTTCTTTTCCGTCCCACGTTTCTTTTCCATCCCACGTTTCTTTTCCGTCCCACGTTTCTTTTTCGTCCCACGTTTCTTTTTCGTCCCACGTTTCTTTTTCGTCCCACGTTTCTTTTCCGTCCCACGTTTCTTTTCCGTCCCACGTTTCTTTTCCGTCCCACGTTTCTTTTCCGTCCCACGTTTCTTTTCCGTCCCACGTTTCTTTTCCGTCCCACGTTTCTTTTCCGTCCCACGTTTCTTTTCCGTCCCACGTTTCTTTTCCGTCCCACGTTTCTTTTCCGTCCCACGTTTCTTTTTCGTCCCACGTTTCTTTTTCGTCCCACGTTTCTTTTCCGTCCCACGTTTCTTTTCCGTCGCACGTTTCTTTTCCGTCGCACGTTTCTTTTCCGTCGCACGTTTCTTTTCCGTCGCACGTTTCTTTTTCGTCCCACGTTTCTTTTTCGTCCCACGTTTCTTTTCCGTCCCACGTTTCTTTTCCGTCCCACGTTTCTTTTCCGTCCCACGTTTCTTTTCCGTCCCACGTTTCTTTTCCGTCCCACGTTTCTTTTTCGTCCCACGTTTCTTTTTCGTCCCACGTTTCTTTTCCGTCCCACGTTTCTTTTCCGTCCCACGTTTCTTTTCCGTCCCACGTTTCTTTTCCGTCCCACGTTTCTTTTCCGTCCCACGTTTCTTTTCCGTCCCACGTTTCTTTTCCGTCCCACGTTTCTTTTCCGTCCCACGTTTCTTTTCCGTCCCACGTTTCTTTTCCGTCCCACGTTTCTTTTCCGTCCCACGTTTCTTTTCCGTCCCACGTTTCTTTTCCGTCCCACGTTTCTTTTCCGTCCCACGTTTCTTTTTCGTCCCACGTTTCTTTTCCGTCGCACGTTTCTTTTCCGTCGCACGTTTCTTTTCCGTCGCACGTTTCTTTTCCGTCCTCTTTTTTCCTTTTCCTCTTTTCTTTCCCTCTTTTTTTTCTTTTCCTCTTTTTTCCTTTTCCCTCTTTCTTTTTTCCTCTTTCTTTTTTCCTCTTTCTTTTTTCCTCTTTTTTCCCTCTTTTTTTCCTCTTTTTTTTCCCTCTTTCTTTTTTCCCTCTTTCTTTTTTCCCTCTTTCTTTTTTCCCCTCTTTCTTTTTTCCCCTCTTTCTTTTTTCCCCTCTTTCTTTTTTCCCCTCTTTCTTTTTTCCCCTCTTTCTTTTTTCGCCTCTTTCTTTTTTCCCCTCTTTCTTTTTTCCCCTCTTTCTTTTTTCCCCTCTTTCTTTTTTCCCCTCTTTCTTTTTTCCCCCTCTTTCTTTTTCCCCCTCTTTCTTTTTCCCCCTCTTTCTTTTTCCCCCTCTTTCTTTTTTCCCCTCTTTCTTTTTCCCTCTTTCTTTTTCCCCTCTTTTTCCCCTCTTTCTTTTTTCCCCTCTTTCTTTTTTCCCCTCTTTCTTTTTTCCACTCTTTCTTTTTTCCACTCTTTCTTTTTCCCTCTTTCACCTTTTCTTTCTTTTTTCCCTCTTTCACCTTTTCTTTCTTCTTTCCCCCTTTCACCTTTTCTTTCTTCTTTCCCCCTTTCACCTTTTCTTTCTTCTTTCCCTCTTTCACCTTTTCTTTCTTCTTTCCCTCTTTCACCTTTTCTTTCTTCTTTCCCTCTTTCACCTTTTCTTTCTTCTTTCCCTCTTTCACCTTTTCTTTCTTCTTTCCCTCTTTCACCTTTTCTTTCCCTCTTTCACCTTTTCTTTCTTCTTTCACCTTTTCTTTCTTCTTTCACCTTTTCTTTCTTCTTTCCCTCTTTCACCTTTTCTTTCTTCTTTCACCTTTTCTTTCTTCTTTCCCTCTTTCACCTTTTCTTTCTTCTTTCCCTCTTTCACCTTTTCTTTCCCTCTGTCACCTTTTCTTTCCCTCTGTCACCTTTTCTTTCCCTCTTTCACCTTTTCTTTCCCTCTTTCACCTTTTCTTTCCCCTTTCACCTTTTCTTTCTTCTTTCACCTTTTCTTTCTTCTTTCACCTTTTCTTTCTTCTTTCACCTTTTCTTTCTTCTTTCACCTTTTCTTTCTTCTTTCCCTCTTTTTCCTTTTGACATTAGCTTTTGCTTTTCTTGTCCCCCTCCCCACTTTCCATCCTGACATTTTGTGAAAAACCCTGTACTTAATTTCATTAAGTAAAGAGGGTTTGTTAGATTAGTACGCCCACCTCACACCCACTATATTTCTCTTCTCATTCCCTTGCCCTCAACAAAATATTGCCCTAATTTTGTCATAACCTTTTCTCTGTGTTTCCTTTTTGGATAAAAAATTGGATCAGATTTCCGGCTTTTTTGACTGATCCGGTTCCTTAAGTGATAACGGCGAGGTTACTGGAGTATTATCTCCAATGATCTTTTTTCAGGTATCCTTTGCTTAGCACGAGTGTTGTTTTCCTCATATTAACAATTTATTGTTAAACTTTACAATCATAAGCTATTTATATGCATACACGCACACGACTCTATTTTAGTGTTTGTTATTTCAAATGATTATTGAACTTGCAGGTTCTTGTTCAGAATTCCCTCTAGATTAAAAAACAGAAATCTGTATGATGCGCACATCCTTAATGAAACGAAAATATCATATTCCAAAAAATAGGTAAATTGATCAAGTACTTTTATCTTTAAATAAGAAAATTAAATTTTACGAGTAATAAAAGCGCGGCTGTCTTGTTCACTATTTTCATATCAATCTAAAAACCAATGGGAGATAACTCAATTCAAACTTGCTAGATTTATATTGTAATGCCTAGGAATTTCTATTAATCGTTGGGCAAGATAATTTTCTTGTTTAAAAATGAAACTACTTGACGGATTTACATGATTTTTTTTTTGTATTTTCGTTTCGGCACAGATACGTACACCATACAAATTTTTCTTTTCTTTTTGTCTTTTGATATAGGTAGAATTCTGAAGAACTAATTTGTACATTTAGTAAAACATCAGCTTCTTTGTTTCATTCAAAATTCATTAATTGACCATATATTTTCATTCAGTTGTTCCCGGCCCTCGTGCCGGGCTCGGCCTTTTGGCCAAGATCAAATCACTTTTGTATAGTTTCTGTCCCGGCAGATACTACACTCAAAAACCATATATGGGGGCAACCCCATATATAAGACCATTGCTAATACTAATTGTCACTATCCAGTTCCCGCTGGGGGAGCTGGTCCCCCTCCCCTTCACTCTCCACATAAAAAAAAACGGCCTTGTGCATAATTTGCTCAGTGGGGAAGCAAATAAATATCGACCATCTATTTTCATTCTACTTTCTCTCATTTCGCTTTGTATCGCCCTCTCCTGTCCCTCTCTTATCTCCACCATCTTCGGATCACTATTTGGTCTTACAAATTGATACGATGCATACAAAACGATTTCAATTAATATATTTTTAGTTTAGTATAGGAGACTATTCGACTCTGAAACCTTGCATGCTGATGTCAGTCATTTACTAAAGAATTTTATTAGTAGTAGTAATGGTAGTAGTATTGTTATATAATATATTTTAAGTATTATGTTATTTGGTAGGTACACGCACTTGTGTAGGTAGTATAACTCTGAGAAAATAGGATTCTAACTCCTTCCTGCTAATAGGCACCGCCTAAAGCCAGTGTCAATTTTACCGCTTGCCTACCAGGCTTACTGATTAATGAAAGTCAAATTTATGCAGATCAATCAAATTTGTTGCTTTTGGACAATGTTTTATTTATTTACATTATTAAACCATGTACTTACAGGGAGGAGTGATAAAATTGTCGCCCTAGAAAAGACATGATTCCATTTCCGTTTGATGAAAATCAGCTTTTTTTTTTTTTTTTTTTTTTTTTTTTTTTTCTTTTTTTGCAGACCATCTACTAGTTGGCCAGTTGTCTACCAAGAGCGATAGGAGCCTTCTATCATGTCTGAAAGTGACACAATGTTCAACAGGCGAGATCAGAGATTCGCCACTATACAACTCTATTGATCCAAATTATGACAGCCGGACCATTACCAGCACCCTCAAAATGCATCGCTGGATTGCCACAAATAACGTACCCAGGGTAATGAAAAACTTTCCAGCCACGGTTATGGTCTTTGGTGTAGTTTCAAATGAGGGCCACATCATGCCACCTCACATTTTTGGAGTGTGATTTCCTGGTGCAATCAAATGGCTGCTGGCAAACTTGTACTCTTTTCTCACTGCCCCCCCTCCTTCCCCAACCCGAATAATGAACTACTTCGTTTGGTTATACATCAAGAACATCATCAACATGACCACCCACAACACCAAAGCGAGACTGATTGCAGCCATCCGCCGAGTATTCACCGAGCTCCCACCAGCGCTTATGGAAAAGGCATGCTCTCAGTTCAGGACTCATATCGAGGCGATGATTGAAGCGGAAGGTGGCTACTGAATAAATTTCAGCTCTACTACATAATCAAGTTGCCTGAATTGATTTTTTTTTTCAATAAAAGTTTAAAAATAAAGCTGTAGTGTTGTTTTCTTTAGGGCGACTCTTTTATCGTTCCACTCTTGCTTTTAAAAAAAAAAAATTTATTGTGGACATGTGTGTTGATAAAGCAAGATAATTAAATTTATTAAAAGCTTATTCTGTTTTTCGAATAATCGTAATATCGAACCGTTATGTTGACAGTACCAAACTTTCTTAGCTGCGTCATATCATTTCCAGACACCATCATGAGGTGGTACAGAAGCGGAGTGTAGTATTTGTTATACTACACTTTATCTTTTCTGTTATCTGCCCGTGATTAAAAATTCTACTATAATAAGGCAATTTTAATTTTTGTTCCAATGCAAAGGCCCTTTCTGGGGGGGAGGGGCTAGGCACACTCCTATTAAAAACCGTCCTTGTGGGGAGGCAAGTAAATAGGGACATCAGAGATCCTACGTGTGATATAACCACTCCTCCTATTCTACAGAAGTAAAATAGATTAGTGTTTCTATTGTAACCTTTTTTAGGATGAGTAAGAAAATTAAAATTTATTGTTTGTCTTTGCAATTGAAGTTTGCCTTGAGGGTTTTTTTTTTTTTTTTTTTTTTCGGTGGGGGTGAAATGCGTAGGAATTATCATACAAAAAATCCTTATTTTTATGATGGTATAATGATTGCTTTTTATGCAAAGGGTGGGTTTTAAATGAGAAAACAATGAAATGTTTTAAGCCCCATTCAGGGAAAATGAGTAGAAAGGCGGGCAGCCTGACATTTCAACAACATTGACATTTTCCCCATTCAGCGAACGTTAAACCTGTCTCCATATTAAGAAGGTGGTGAAAAGGGACGGAAAAAAAATTTTTTTTTTTCTTTTTAATAAGAAAAAGCCCCCCCCCCCCCCGCCTCTCCCCGTCTGTGACCACTAGCTTATTTTGTTGCAGATGCAATTGTCATCTGACAATTCATGGTAAAATGTAACTTTTCAAATTAACATTTTGGCGATTGTGCAGTTTGTTGTACGACATATCAACTCTTTTGGAGTTATTTAATGCTAAAAGTTTTTAGCTTCAAGTTCTTTATATCTTCAAATATTTATTCATAATGTTTTTTTGTAGAAGACTTTTTTTTTTTTTTTGCTTTTGGCTTTGCAGAACATGATTGAGTTTTGAAAAGAGAAGGGGAGGGGGGACGTAACAATATCAGTGTTTGAATCATTGTAGGGCAGAAAGCCGGTTTCTTTCATACAGCACTAAGTGTACAGGAACAAAAGCGTGAAAAAAAAAAAAAAAAAAAAAGAAAAAAAAGCTAATCAACAAATAAGTGTTATAAATATAATAAAAGTATATTTATCAATAATGAATTATCTTTTTTGAACTATGACTATTTTAAAACGCTAAGGTGGAGTGGAGGAGTGTCAAAGAGAGAGAAAATAGAGATAAACGACGTCATACAGATACAGCTAGTTGATTTTATAGTTTTATTTTTTACTTAACTCATGCACGATATTAGCAAACTTGTGCAGTTTGGAAATATTTGCAAAGTATACAAATTACTATGTTCACATTTTTTACTTTGCCATTTCAGAGTGATAATGATGGAAAAACTAACACAAACTTTTTATTATAAAAAGTTGGACGATAGAAACAAAACGTTTAAATTTTATCAGTTCATTTATTGAATTTGTTTTTTGTTTCATTTTAATAAACATTTACAGATATTTTTATTTGCAGCGTAACCATCCATTTCATGTGTTATTTAATGTTAACTCTGAATTGATTGAAATATTTATCATGTATATTAACGATAGAAAAATGCGAGCATGTAATATGGTTAAGCTTAAACAAGGAAAAGTGAAGGACTAGTTGTTAAAACTGGAAAAGAAAAGGACAAGATATTCTAGTAAAAACTATAATAAATTTATAACTTAAAATATTGCAGCATTAAGAATTGATTATGTAATGTTATAAATTGAATTTTAAAAGAAAATTCTTAATGATGCAATATTTTATGTTATATGTTATATTTTTACCAGAATATCTTGTCCTTTTCTTTTCCAGTTTTAACAATTAGTTTAAGCTTAGCCATATTACTTTTCATTCAAGTGGCGCTTATTATGGATTTAACTGAATGCGATATTAAAAATCACTTTATTGGTACTTATGCACTTATGTTACCGGTCTGGCGGTTGTATTGTAATTATTCTGTACTTTCACCTAACAATTTGATATATATATATATATATATATATATATATATATATATATATATATATATATATATCATAAAACTTGAATTTAACTTGAAAATACTAGTGCACACTGCACCACTTTATTTTACATATTTCTTTTCCAAATGACCGTTTGAATAAATTGATTTAAATTTAAAGTGTTGTGTAATTATTTCTAAAAAAAATAATAAATACTAAAAAATAATGAGCAATGTAGATAGAAAAGTAAATTTTATTAGTCATGGTAACATTTATTTATTGTTTTTTTATTGTTTTGTTTTGTTTTTTGCACTTTTGTTCGTTTTGCTGACTGCAATATACAGTTCAATTCAAATAATAAGACAAATTAAAAGGAATAAGAAGTGAACTTTTACAATATATTTTTGTGACGAAATACTACTTTTTTTTTTAAGTACACGCGAATTTATTCATAATTGTGAAATTATTCAAAATTGAAGAAATAAAGCACAACTGCAACTGAAATTCTTTTTTTTTTTTTTAATTAATTACACAGCACTTTCGTCAGCCCGATAACATAAGTGCATAAGTACCAATAAAGTCATTTTAATATCGTAGTCACCTAAATCCTTAATAAGCGGCACTTGAACGAATGGTTTTGCTACACCGTAATCAAGTGATTAAAATTTTAGCAGACGAAAAATTGGGAGTTCCCATTTCTAAGGTTTGACAGATTGGCCTGTTTACGCTCTTTCATGAACTATGTTTTTGGCCGCCATAGTTTTTGTAAGGAAAAAAAAAAAAAAAAAAAAAAGGCCAAATTTGGCCTTAGAAAGGCCAAATGCTTAAAAATCGTAGATTTAGTCTAATAAAAAAATGGATAAAAATGATTTTTTCTGGCTTTATTTCAGCCTTTGGGTCTGATCATGTGTTTTATATAAAATAAATGGTTTTTATAAATTTTTGTTTGTCAAATAATTTACGCCGCTAAACTACACATTTACCAAACATTTTTTTGTATATTAAGAATATGAATTATGTGTTGCGCCCTGATATAATTCAATAATTTTGTGAATACACCCCCACCCCCCACATACACACACACACACGCGCCGGGAAGGCAAAAAGGAATATTTCCATGATTTTTTTTTCGTCACAGTTTAATAAATAATACAATTCCTCTGCAATTATTGTCGCATTTTTCTTTTCTTACAAATCTTCAAAGTTGCGTTTTCTTAAAGAAAAAAAAAAAACGTAGTCGAAAAACAATTCCTCGAAGTTGCGTTTTTGTGTCCCAAATTCTTGTATGTAAACGTGGATGAATATCTTAGTAAAAAAAAAAAAATTAATCTCCCTCAACACAATGACAAACTCTACAAAAGGGCCAAAATCTTACGTGTTCAACTATGTTAAAAATAAAATGGCTGAAAAAATCAGCAAGAAAAAAGAACACATAAATAAAATACAAATATGTCTGAGTTTGCCGTGAGTTATTTCCCTTACATTTAAAAATCCATTTCTCTTACCTGTTAACTTAATTGCAGGTGCTTGTAATGAATACTTTGATCTTTTTCATGTACAGTTCAGGTAAAGAAAAAAAAAAAATCCTCCTCTACACTTAATAGATTTGTGTTTCTAAAATCTCATTCCACGCATAGTTTTTTTTTTAAATAATGTTATCAAACTAGCTGCATTCTCCAATTTATAAGAAATTGGTAAATAAATAAATACAGATATTTTTTCTTCATGCTGATATTTTAGTATCACTATACTGAACAAAACTAATTAACTTAATGTGATGTGTGTGTGTGTGTATATATATATATATATATATATATATATATATATATATAGTCCCTCTATGGTAGTCACTAAGCGTAAAACATTGCTTATTGAGTAAACATCCGCTCGCTGAAAAGATGACATTTAGATTTCGCTTACACGATAGCGCAGGGGTCGAATTTCGATCCCGGCTTGAAGTACTTGCTTGTCTAGCCAAACTGATGAGTTGTAAATAGCGAAACAGTACTGCCTGTAGATAACTGTGTGTGTATAATATATATGTGTGTGTGTGTGTGTGTGTGTATAATATGTGTGTGTGTTGCACAGAAATGTTTGTTTCGTTTCCAAAGGAAATGCATGGGTTTGTATTCTAGGTTTCATTTTAACAGTGTCACTTCTAACATTCAGTCAATTATACTAGCGGTGTTGCCCGGAAATAATTTCGAATATAGTTATGCTCACAATTTTTACATTGAACAAAATGTTAAAAATGTTGATTGTCAGTATGGGGTCATGCAATAAAAGAATTGTTACTGATATATTTTATTTTTAAACTACTTGTTCTTAAAGCTTTAACAAACCCAGATTCCTTTATTTTGAATAATTATTTTTATTAGTGTTTTTATATGTTTAAATGTTTTTTAATACATCTTTATGAAAAAAATCTATTAAAAAATGTTTCTTTACATTCTAATACATTTCTTCAACTAACACATAATTGCACCTAGTGACTCCATATATTGATAAATTGAACTGTTATCTAAACCTATTCGAACGTTCTATTAACATATTTTTCTATAACACAAGTATTGACTTATATGAACCACCTGCAATTGCCCAGCACTATCCAAGAGCTTTTCTACTTCCATTTTTTTTTTTCGTTTTTTTAAATATTTTTTAAAAATAAATTAGTATATTGAAAGCTTAATTATTACGTCATAGTATACAATTATTGAATATAAATGGCGTCCCAAACTTTCAGTTTTTGAATTCATGCAAATTTGCCAAGAATTTTAAAACCAGAAATGCTTTTGTTTGACAGTTTAAATGATTCCAAACCCCTTTAAATTTTGTAACATGACAAAGTAATTTTTAAAATTATTTTCAACCATTAACAGAGGATTAAAGTAACTGACTTGTTTAAGGTAAAACTGGAATGCATTCTCAGATTTAGTTTTGTGTAAATTTTTTTTAAAATTCTGTTTAGTACTTCAGGCTATTTCATTTTTTATTTCAATGAATAAACGGTTAATGATAAAAAAGTAAGTCCCATAAAGACAAGCATGAATACAGGCACAAGAAATAGTAACATAATTGTATTAATACAGAGATTGAAATTTATTTTCTAACTTTTCGTTCTGCTTCAAATTACACTAAAAAAATAAATGAGCGAAATCAAAGAAAACAAAAAAAAAAAGAAAACTGGTAATGCGAATGGTTCACTGTTTGAATTTAAATAAATTTTACTGTGATGTAAAAAGGTTACCTATGTGGGTAAATACAAGCATTTATAATTCCGAATTAATATTTAAATAAGTAAAACTGATATCATTCTTTAAAATCGTAGCAATCTACTTGTTTTTAAAACAAATATTCTGTCTTCCAACCGTAAAACTAATTATCAGTTAAATATTCTTTAAATCAAAACGACTTGAAATCATATTCTTTTAGACAAGATGGCGTACTTTTGTTTTAGAACAATTCATCTTAAAATGGGGTAAAGCCGGTAATTTTTCTTTAACGATATCAGATTAATCACCAATCACTAGCTTTGCTAATTGGACGATCTTATTTTTTTAAATGTGTGTGGAAGGTGCGAATGTACGTAGGGATATGAATTTGCTTAACATACGAGGTGCCTTTGATAAGTTTCCAGACTTTTTGTATGGGCGCTTTTATTGATAATACTCTAGTCCCCTTCGAAGTAATCTCCCCCGACTGCAATGCACTTGTAATACCATTCCAACAACTTCTGGAAGGCCCCATGGAAGTCTTGTGTGAATGCATCAATAACCTCCATCGCAGCCTCTTTCATCTCCTTAATTGTCTCATAACGACAGCCTCTAAGGTTTTCCTTGATTTAAGGAATAACCAAAAGTCACAAAGAGCAAGAGGAAGGATGAGGAACTGCCTTGATGCCCATCTTGGTCAAATAGTCTGTGACTAGGATGGAGCACCCTTGAGACAAACTTCATGCAAGTCTTCCACATCTTCAGTTCCTCATGAATAATTGTGTGTACATTTCCCACACTGACATCAAACTGTGCCCTTATTGCTTCTATAGACACATGACGGTCCTTATCCACGAAATTCCTTATTTAGCCAATCAACTCTGGTGTTATGACTTTACTTCTCCCACACATCATCGTCCCTCAGACTCTCTGCCTTCTTTGAATTTCTTATGCCATTCCAAAACTGATGCTTGATTCATGCAAGATGGTTCAAAAACAATTTGGAGCATTCCATACGTTTCTGTGGCATTTTTTCCAAGTTTAAAACAGAATTTCATTGCATATCATTCTTCTAAAGTGTCCACATCCAGATTGCATTTCTGAAATCCACCAACTGTGACAATCAGGTTTTAGTAGGGAGTATTCCAATTCCTGCTGTAGCTGTTAACTTGAACCTAAAATCATAAAAATTGGTCAGTCATCTCATAAAATGTATAACAATAACATACTGAAATTTCAAGTCTACAACAATTTTAAATGCCTGTACAAAAAGTCTGGAAACTTATTGAAGGCGCTACAGATTATTGTATAGAGTAGGTAAGTAAAAAAAGAAAATGACTGACAAGTGAATATAATTATTGTTTAAAAAATTGCATTGCCATCTAAAAGCAAATAAAATTGTATTTGATTTAAAGTACAATACTAAAAGTTATTTTTTTTTAATGAATTATACCATTGTTCTTTTGTAGATATAAAGAAATACATAAATATTAATAAAATAATTAATATGTTATAGCTTACACAAAAGTGTAACTAAATTGAGGAAGGCTAGCTCTTCCATTTAGATCTATTTCTTTGTAACATTTACTTTGACTAAAATAATATAGTAGATAATGACATAATGAAATAACTTAAAATTATACATTGATTGAATTTTCAAACGTGTCCATTATAAAAAGTGTTTTTATTCATTGAAAAATGAAAAAGTAAAATTCAAGATTAATTTATATGGTATAAACACTATTGTTGTAACCAAAATATGAAGATTTAAAAATAAGACCTGGTGTAATGAGTTAAGACATCCAGTTCCCAATTCATAGTTTTACATTCTAAATCTGCTATAGTACACATACATGAACACATATTCTAACTAAATTATATTATTTGTAGGAATTTCAATTATATGGCGAACTGGAAAATTCGTTTCTCGCTGAATGAATTTGCACAGAAACATTTTGATTATAAACTACAAAGTGATGAAAGAAAATTAATTGGTTATCTGTAATGTTTTTTCCAGACTTAGCTCAAATGTGTGTGTGTGTGTGTGTGTGTGTGTGTGTGTGTGTGTATCACTAACTTATGCTTATGTGTCCAGTAATATATATACGATTAAAAAAAAATGTGGATTGAGTAGAGTTTACCCCAGAAGATTAAAGTGTTTAAAATTCCGAGAAGGTTAAAAATTATCAAAAAACTACCTGGAGAATATAACAGCCATAAAGAAAACTGTCCAAATTAAATATATATTTTTTAATGCTAGAAAGAACTGTAGATAATAAAGTAATAATTTTATATTGGGAAGATTAAAATCGTTTCTCTCGAGACGTTTCCAGGATGATGTGAAGATGTGAAAAAATTAGCCTGAATCCTTGGATGCTTATTTGTTAGTCATTAAAGAGTGACATTATGATATTTGAATTATTCAGACAACTGTTCTTCTCTTGGATGCTATTCTCACAGGGTTTTGGTTATTCTCATAGACCTGATGTGTAACGAATAACAGTGCTAAGTATAAGTTTTCAAGTGGTTGGTAATATGGACAACGCTAAGAATACATTTACACATTTCTTAAAACTTCTACTTGATCTTGGCCAACAGAATGAAGATAAGCTACTCCCGTGGATTCAATAAATAATTCCATTCAGAATTAGTTTGATGAGATGCAGCTGAAAATCACAGGTTACATCAACTAAAAAAGAGGAATGACATTTAATGACAACAGTAATCTGAATAATTAGAAATTAATATCCATCTAGAAAATTCTAAAATATTGTATTTATGTATTACTTGGAAAAAGACTTCTGTTTGCAGAAGAGACGGAGCATTTCGGATGTTTACTATTTTTATCAAGAGTTATATCCTCGCTAATAATTAGATTATAGAAAGGATTTGTGACTATAGGGAGCACTGTTACTGATCTTATTATAATAGACACAAATTTTTAGAAATGACGGAGCTTCATTGTGTCATCTAATTGGCTGTCATTAAGGTTGATCATCCTTTTGTCCATTATATAGCTTGTTTCTGCCTCGGATCGAATAACCATGAAACAAATTCTATTGTTCTGATAGCAAAGGAAAGAATTGTGCTTGAACCATATTGTTTTTGTCAGTTCTTTTTTTAACCCCAACAGGTCCGAGTAAAGAGATTACTTGCCTGGGGCAATCTGCCAACATGTCTAACAGAGCTGAATTTAGTTTTAGGTCAAGAGGTATTTCATAGTGTCTGCATGAATGTTCAAAAGGAAAAAAAAAAAACAACAAAAAAAACCCAGTACCTTATCAGGCACATCATTTTTTTCTCCATATTTCATGCACATGTGAAAAACTCTACAATTTGATAAAATCAGATAGAAGGCTTAATTTAAGTAAATCTGATGCTGGTTTTTGACTTGAGTTGAAAAATTGATCTGTGTAAATTTTTCAAGGTCACATCATGTTCCAAACTGAAAATATTCAGCAAAAATGTAATTATTAAAATGTTGTGCAGACCATGTCTCCTGCAATTTATATATATTAGCAAAAGTACCCATCGTTGACTAGGTTCAAAAACAGCCTACAGAAGATGGACTCTGATTTATGAAAGTATGATAGGTTATGAAAAGGAAGGGTTGTAAAGAGATAGCTTCGAATTTGGGGCTATCAAAACCAAAGCAAAATATGATGAAAGTAAAAATAAAATAGATAAACCCCATAATTTATTATATCATACCAGTTCACACTGAAACACTCACCACAATATTCTGTGGATCTATATTAAAAAAACCTTGTTAAACTTTGTGACCTATTTCCATTCTATGGAGGTCAGGCGCAAACGAACACCTCATAATTTTATTATACCATATTTCTTCAAACTGAAACATAATTATCAAAGTATACTTACGCAGATAGATATGAAAAGTCTTTATTAAAGTTTGTGCGTATTTCCATTCTATGCAGGTCAAGCGCGAACACAGACCCCCACAATTTTATTATACCATCCCTATTTAAGTTAAAACATACTTATCAAAGTATTCTTATGTACATCTATATCAAAAACACTTGTAAACGTTTTTTTGTTTTTTTTTAATTTTTAAATTTTTTATTTCCATACTTTGGAGACCAGGCGTGAATGCAGACCCCACAATTTTAATGAACCACTATTCTGCCAGATCAAACATACCCATTCCTGTGTCTCGATAATCTATCATTATATGTAATCAGTTTTTTAAAATAGTCAACCATATAGGAGCCTATTCGTGACCAGACACACACACACACTGACATTCAGCTTTATATCATAGATATATATACACACATTCACTAAATTTGAAAACACTTGAAATTGCATGCTCAAATTTGCAGGATCTTTTAGTTTTTATGATGTTCGTCTTTAGTGCAAGTTACAGCAATATCTGAAGATCTGGGTTTCAAGCCCTGTATTATTTGACATGGAATTAACCTGAATGAGATACTGAAATAGGTTATCTGTACCAGAATGTAAGTCTAGCAAGAACTAGTAAGTTATTGTCCTTTCTTTAGCAAATTTTAAACATAATTAAGAATACATATAAACAAAGGATTATAATTTTATGCATTGTCAGGTGAATTCAGAATATAGACGTCATTTTCAGTTAATGCCGTCTCAGATGGGATGCTATCTGTTGCACTATACCATTGCATTTTTATGTTGTGAATATAAACTAAAGTTGCAATATCTGGTGCTGCTATGATCACAATTGTTGCGGTAGTTTCTCCCCTCTTCTACTAAATACCCATGGGTGTTACAGAATACAGTGTACCCTAATTTTTTCTCTTTAGCTGCAGAAGATGTGGATTGATATTTTTACGATTTACTGAAGTTTGGTTGACCATGAGCATGCCACAGATGAACTAACAATCAGCTTCCTCCATTCCTCTCTGTCCTCTGATTTCCACAAACCCATCCAACTTTAAGTCACTTCATTTCAGGTCTATCTCATTTGTCTATTTCATTTGAAGTCTATTTCATTTGCTGGCTTGCAGGTTCATCGATTGTGTGACTTGCCTGTATCACTTCAGTTGGTTTTTTTTTTTTTTTTTTTTTTTTTGCTTTAATCAAGTGGTCTTGGAAGAGCTCAATTTCTTTCTGTATCCTTTGACCTAATCTCCAATAGAGATGCTGAAAATAATTCAGAAGACACACGTTCTCGTGGTCTACATCTTATCCTATAGATTTGCTGTCATGATCCACTATTCACGCTCCTTATGGTCACATGCATATAAAACATCATGTCAGTTGTGAATTTGCATTCATTTAGATGTAAAAAAAACAAAAAAACAATTTATTTTTTAATCATTTGATGTTTATCGGTAGAAAAATAGAAAATTATTTGCTATAAAACAACAAAAATGTTTTTCTTTCACAAGTTCTTTAAGTCTAATTGGTTTCTGCTGCCTCATTAAATATTCCATTAATCTTTGGTTACCGTTTAGATAAATTAGAATTTTTCAAAAACACATTTTGCTGAATGATTAAAAAATGTGATTCTCATCCTTAAGTGGTTGTTTTATTTCTCAACCGTTTTGAAGTGCCTCATTTTGAAATGGCCTTTTAATCACTAAATGCACAGATTGAATAGATGTGTTTTGTATTATTCCAATTATTCAAACTATTCACATCTTGAATATTCTAAACGTTTTGGCCGATCTTCAAATTTTGAGTAGAATTTTAGTCAACTGTTGTGCTCAAATTTTAAATAGAATGTTGCTTGATTTGCTGTGTTTCAGTTTTAAATAGCGTTTTTTGTCACTAACCACATCGCAGTTTTAATGAACACATTTTTAGAAAATCCGTTTTTTTTTTTTTTTTTTTTTTTTTTTTTTGTCAATTAAGAAATTTTTGGTACAAAGATGAGAACAATAGTCCGATCAAAACAATTAATACAATCAGCTTTCAACTCCAAAAATTCAGAACTGTAAGAAAATAAAAGTTGTGATTTTTTTTTTTTTTTTTTTTTTTTTTTTTAAAGAATCAGTGCTATTTTACATAAATCTTAATTTTTAAATTTCTTTTTCATCTTTAGACTAAAGTTTTGTTTTGTAAGAAATTCATCCTTAAATCTGTGCTAAACCTCATGCTAATTTAACACAATACAGGAAAAACCTGCCCCCCCCCCCAGACAAATTTTTAATTTAAGTTGGATTCTTTACAATGTTTTTTTTTTTTTTTCTATGTATGAACTCCAGTGAGGACAGTATCTGTCCTGCTTTTGTATTATTTGATATATTCAAATTATTCCTTATTCAGGTTTGAGATTTTTTTTTGTAACTTGAATTTTAAAATAATCTGTATTTTTTTTTTTTTTCCAGGTAAGTGTGCATTTTTGGAATTCTCTTCATAAGTTGACTTTTTTCTTCCTGGTTTGACAGAGGTAAGTTGAAATTTTGAATAGCTTTTATTTTGCGCAAGAAAGGCCTTATCAGAACTGTTTTGCTTACTATCTCGTATTTTTTTTTTGGGGGGGGGGGGGTAAATTTAATTGTCCAAGTAAAATTAGAATCCTATCATTGTAGGTTGTACACAATTTAGCATTTAACATAATCATAGCCAGATTTTAAAAGTTGGATCTAAATAGCATTTAAGTTGAAAAAACTTTGATTTTGACTAGCCATTTAATTATTATTGTTGTATTTCTTTGCAATAGATTAAAATACTTATCTACAATTTATTTTAAAAAATAATTTATCTGATCTGGGATTTAAAAGAAAAATCAGCTAAGAAGAATAACTCTTGTTAGCAAGAGTTACTGTTCCTCAAGTTGTTTGACATTGTTTTGTTTTTTTACAGTCCCTTTTTTACAGTCCCTTTTTTATGTCTTGCTTTATTATGAAATCAAAATATTTACAAAAATAAAATTTGAACATAATGGATCCTAGATGTAGCTAATCAAAGATGGTGAAATTGTATTATTCTGTTGTGGTTGCAAACAAACATATGCTTGGCATACCAGGTATGAGTCCTGTCAGGGATGCTAAATTACTTTTACCATTGGGGGAGGTATGAATCCATATACTCTCCACCCTCCAGGTTTGTATATAATAGTAGGGTAGACTAGACTAAACTAGGCTTGGTTGTGCAACTATATAGATAGATAAACATGCTGGTCTGATTCTGGAAGCTGTTTAACTAATTTAGAAGGAAAACTTTAAAATAAAACCAATCGTTTTCTGCTTATCTCAGCATTGTTTGCAGTCGTTCAGAATTTTTCCTTGCCCCTGGACTTCAGCAATGCCAGTTGAGATTTGCAGTTAAGAATTGTCCAAACTCTTGCCGGCGGTACCTTAAAGACCCAAAGAACATTAGCAAAAGACACATGGTATAAATACAATAATATCTTAGGCTTCTGAATTTTTGATATGAGGATTAAGGATGCATATTATTTTGATTATTTGGACTACTGCTCCCATCTTGAGTGCTATTTGAGTGAATAAAGTACTTAATAAAATTTGGTTGTAACTTAGACTAATCTGGAGGTTGCAGGTTCAATTCTTATGCGGGAGATACTCAAAAAATACAATCACAAATTACTAAGGACTTTTGGTCATGGCTGACAGAAAAAGAGCATGCTACCCCTATGGATTAAAGGGTTCAGTTCGAAATTCTGTGCAAATTCCAGAGTTGGACAAGATATACCTGAAGACCATTGGTGAGGGGGGGGGGTCATTCGTCTGAAATGTTTGGTAAAATAAATGCTAAGATAAGAACTAGTCGTCTGAATAATCCAAGTAATATGAGAAAAGCTTATATGAAAAATGCTTCATTCATTTGAGATGACGGTTCAGCATATTATATACTTCTTGTGGGTGTGTGAAAAGAATATTTTATATTGAAGGTCTTATTAACAATTAAGGAAAGATGAGTAACAGAAGAAAGGATAAAACAAAGAGAAAAATTGCATGGAGGAGCTTTTTTTTTTTTTTGATGACTTAACTAGATGTGGTGTACAGAGTGCTCAGAATAGATTTTACACTTTTTGGAAAGAGAGGTAAAAAAAAAAAAAGTCATATCTTGATCAATAATTGATTTAATCGCAAAATTTGGATTGCATCTTTTATAAGATCTTTTGTCAAAAAAGTCACCCAGAACTTTTACCACAGTTTCCAGGTGGGACCTTAATTTGGGGTATGCATCTTTCAGAGACACCTGAACGCCAAAACGCTAATTTGATCCTCGTAATTAGCTCATCCTTAGTGTTGTGTTGCAGGTGGTATGGTTGGTATCTTTTTCAAGGATTTGCAAAAGTAGGTTCATTAGTAAAGAATCAAATCTATAATATATAACACATCACATCATATAAAAGCACACCCATATGTCGTCATACACAGACAGATTATTTGACTGTATCAGTGTTACATGTTAGAAATCCTGTTTCAGTAGCAATTAGGTCAGCTAGTATTGAGTTCAATAAAAGGTCACACTTAGTGCATATCATGATAACCCAAATCTGCAAAACAATAGTTCCCAGAGATGAGTGATGTAAAGTTGAGGTAAGTAGCTGCAGCAGCTCAAATGGCATAGACAAAACAGAAGCAGGAGTCGAGATGACGAATGACATAATGTTTGTTGAGCTGAGAGAAAAATTTGTTCTCAAATTAGTCTCTCTGTGGAAGCTGTGCGAAGGAGAAATCCCCAATAATGCAAGTTTGTCTGTGGAAAAACAAGTACGAGACACACTGCTGATAATATTGTAAGAAACTTTGATAATTACTAAATGCAAAGTTTTACCGCTATCTCTGTCTGCATGTCACTATTTCAGTTAACTAATTAAATAATTAGTTAAGAGAACCTTTGTATCTCATGTGTGAGTCAATTCTTTCCAAAAATAAAACCTTTGAATTATCTCAACGAATGTCTCCTATTTCTTTCAGCAATAAAAAAGGGAAAGTCATGTAAGAAAAAGTAGTGACTATAAAAGTAAATACCCGACATATGGTATTTTAAAATTGAATGCAAAATTGTATATAAGCCAGTTAATTTTTTTTCTGAACATGCAAATAAACTGTTCCACAAATGGTCCTTAGTCACAAATATATCCTGGTCAGGGGAAATTACATTAGATTTTTGCATTTTTTTTTTTTGCATGAAAGTGTTAATATCCTCTAACATATGGCACTGGGTATTCCCAAATGGTCACCCATCTGGCACTAACTGGTTCGATGTTGCTTAACTTTGGTGATCTAACAAGAATCATTATCAACATAATTGTATCTGTGTCTATATGTGTGTGTATATAATATATATATATATATATATATATATATATGTATGTATGTGTGTGTGTTCACTTTATTTTGAACCTAAGTAGCATTATATCTAACAAATCAATACTTGATTCTAACAATTTTATTTTTTTATATCTTTGCCACATTTTCTTTAAGTAAAAATGTAATTCACTCTAGTTTTTTTTCCTGAAAATAATTAATCTGGCAAGGAAGATTATTACAATGGAGACAATTTTCAATTTATTTGAAGGCTCAAAATATATGGGAGATAAATTTTATTGTAGATTAAAAGTAAAATATCAGTTACCTCCCTTACATTTTGAGCCTTTTTATTGTCTCTTTGTAATTTCTACATATGTTGATTTTTTAAAATTGGAACTACAACGATATTAATGAATTCCAAGCTGCACTAGGTAAATACAGCTAGTTTGTAATACAAGATGTCTAAAAAAATGCACTCGCACTTTAACTGTTATCAGTATTGTCTCAACAATAATGGTCATCAACTTGAACATTTTCAAACATGATTATTTAATTACATTTGTCTGTATTTGGAGCCATTCCATTTCATGCAACGGTTTTATCGTCATTTGAAATGTAAGTACATTTTTTTTAGATACCCTGTAGATTCATCATTGATATTTGCCATTCTAAGAATAGAATATTATTGTTGTAAAAATTTTATTTTTCTAGTAAATGGTGAACATTTTAACATTCAGAAACTCCTGCATAGCTTTTTGTCTTTGAAGCAAAGCAAATAATTTTGAAAAAACAAAACAAAACAAAAACAAAAAAACAAATAATTTACATAATTCCAGCTGTGTTAATTTCAAAAGAAAAAAAAAATCTAATTCAAAGACATGTTTCTAATCGATTTCTTAGCCCCCCCCCCCAACTTTTTTAATCATTGCTCATATTAAAGTTGATTATAGATTTTCCCTTGAAAATTGGTCTTTCAATCTTAATTTGTATTTCCTGTATCTTTTAAAAAAGTTTATAATCTTTCCAAGGATGACATTTTAATATGCATAATCTTTCGACTGGATTATTTTCAACCATTAGCAGTAATGTTACATATTACTTAGTAGTTATATTAGCAGGGAGACGCAACGTTGCCCAAGATTGAATGATGATCAACGAATGTTGCACACTCCCATATTTTTATTGTCATCGAAATTGGTGAAATCGCCCGTTTTTCAATTAAGTCGATGGATTGCCTGCTCTAATTGGGAAACCATTGCGGTACACTGGGAGGAAGCTTCACATTCCTCCCTGCAGTGACTTAGTTCAGTATACATTGAAATCTACATTGCATTGTAGAGAACTTACTGTTGATTTTATGAAATTATTTTTATATTTAACGCCTTTAATTAAAGTTTAAAATGCAAAAGTCAGATATTATGGTTCAATTGTGCTTTAAGCGGAAACATTCATTTGAAATGCACCTCTGTCATATCAAAGAACCTACTGTTGATTTTATATGTTGGACGTTTCTGCTTGTGTGGTAATAAAACTTCTACAAATGAACTTGTGATGTAAAGCTATATATGTTAACTTTGGTCAAAATCGCCTGTCCTCCTTTTATTGGATTTACTCGATTATCGATACTTATAGAAGACATTCTGATACAAAACCTATCTAAGAACATTGCCAGATACATAAAATACATTTGTGTAAAATTTCATAAAAATCAGCCCAGCCGTTGCGGAGTCTCTAGGAAACGACCTCACACACATACAAATTTCCTTTTATATAACAATAGATAAATACTTTTGAAGTTTAGGGTACATATTATGTGCCAAATGTATAATGTTAATAGGTATTTTCACCATGATTTCATTGTCACCTCGGGTATAAGAATGGATATAACTGATTGTATATGAAGAAATTTAGTCATGTGATGTCTGTATAAATCAAACATGGCTTAGATTGACAATACTAAGGTTTTAACTAAATGGGCTCTACAAATTATATACTTTTTTTTATTATAGAAAAAAATCAATAACATTTGGCTTAGATATGCAGACAGTGGAAGCAATGTTGCTTTATAGTTCTGTCTTAACTGCCTTTTTAAAATAGGACTATTCTACAAATTTTTTGCCGAATGTATGCTGCTAAAATCATGGTATGTGTCTATGATTTTAAAACCTGAAGATGAACAATGCTCAATTGAGTTGTATTCTGTTGAAGAAAAAGATGACTGACATCTCTTTTTTAACTAGACATAATGAATTGCGTTTTGAAATTTGTGTAAACAGGAAAAGGACTTTGAATTTTAAAACGATGGGTTTAAATGTTTATTTAAATCAGTAAAAACTAACACACACACATAATGTGGGCGGGTATCTATATATTTGTATGCACAAGAATGACTGATAAATTAAGCGATGGATTTGGGAACACAACGACTAGATGTAAGGGGTCGTGGGTTATATTTTATTTAGCTTTATGCAAAGGGCGTGGAAGCCCTTTATAACAATCCAGCCAACTTTTAATATTTTGCTTTTTTATAAGTATTTTAAAGAGTATTTAGGGAGCATAATATGGGAACAAACTACCATTTGAAAATGAAAATATTTCAGATTTACATTAGATTTGATCCGTAGTCATTAGACACCAATTAAGCAAGATTCTCTGGGACGTGAAAGTGGCGCAAAACTGGTTCTATTCAGGGAATTATTTTACATTTCCTGAGACTGGTATTCTTTTAGTATATATATATATATATATATTCGTATGGGGTCTTAAAAAGTGAATGTGAAATTAATGGCTTATTTTTTAATTAGAATATTGTTTTACATTTGATTTTACTTGTTAGATAGCTCACGGTCATGATGGATACCAATGATGTAAATATTGGCATTAATGGCTGACCCAATAATTCCAACCATATCTACTGCCATCAAGATTTCTTCAAGATTTCTTTTGTTAGTGCACTCAGATTCATTTATACACTAGCAGGGCTACCTGGCATTGTACGGCATATAAAAACTGAATAGAAGTTAGTGTGTGTATCATATTTGTTTTAAAATCTCTCTCTCTCTCTCTCTCTCTCTCTCTCTCTCTCTCTCTCTCTCTCTCTCTCTCTCTCTCTCTCTCCAGCCATCTCGTTATATATCTCTTTCCCTATCCTCTTATTTTTCTGTCCTTCTCCCTAACCGTCTCTTTCTCTTCTGGCAATGTAATTTATTATAGCTATACTTTTTAAATGTAAATATTTTCTAAATTTTAGATATTGCACATTGAATCAAGAAAATATGAACTTTGTGGATCTTTTGTTAGTAGTTTGGATCTGTAATTTTGGGCTTGTAGCTGCACATACAAACACACACACTACTGCCTTTTGTATAATGGAAGGATATAAGAGTATAAGTAATAAACAGTACATTTTATATATTTTAAGGATTTTCTTTCATGTGAAAATTAATCATAATAAACCCATTCTAACTTTGGATAAATTTTGTCAGATGTTTGAGACGAGATAATGATTCTAACAAGTTCTGCCTGTCTTCCAAAAGACTTGATGTCTTTATGAATATAAAGTAACAGACAAAATTTGCCCAGGAACTTCTAATCTTATAATAAACCATTTATTGTTTTTTTTTTTTTTCTTTCTTTTTTTCCTGTGTCACAGTGATGGATTGCACATTGCATGAAGTATTTCTCTTTTCCCTCTTTTTTTTTCTTTTATAAATACTTTAGATTTAAGTAATTTCATTATTTGAAATTCTACCTATTTACAGTTGACCAATTTCTTTGCATTACAAGTGAGCAAGATTTTATGTAATTTTCCTCTCGAGCTTGCCGAGTTTGAGATTTTGAAAGGAGTCAGTTGGACTCGTAAGAAAACAATCTAAAAAACAAAGGGAGATGAGTCAATAATTCAAACTTGTGAGATTAATGCTGTAATGCCTAAGAATTTTCATTAATTACGTAAAATTATTTTCTTTATAAAACTAAAACTATTTGATCAATTTGCATTATTTCTGGAACATAATTTCGTTTCATCACAGATATGTACATCATACTTATTTTTTTTTAAATATTCTGGACAAGAACTAAATTTTTTAATCTCAAAAGAATCAAGCCTGAATATTAGAAGACTTTAAAATATGGAGTTGGAATAAGAATTTTCAATAATCCAGGAGTCTGACGTTATACCTTCTGACTTTGAAATTCTATTTTTTATGAATGCTTGCTTTTCGAGGGTCAGAATTGATATGGTTCTGAATTTATCTATCTAAACATTTGAGGGAGATGGACAACACCGAAGACAGCGTTTTTACTTAACATTTGTTTTATTACATTTAAGTAAAGATCGATTTTCCTTAACTATGACTTGTTTTTGGCATGATTATCCCTACAAAAGTTTTCAGCCCTATCTAGCAGGATCTTAAATTACATGTATTTCCTTACAAACTTTTAAACTGCAACGGTTAAACTAGCTTCAAATTTTTCGATACATGTCACATGATTAAACTCGACTAATGAGATATTTACAAGTTGTCCCTTTTTCAGCCTGAAATCTTCTGAGGATTGATTTTTATCTGCAGTCTTATTGCGTCAAGCAAAACTAATGGTTTTAAGCATTTGTATGACTTGTATTCCCAGCAAATCTATTATTACTGGCAATGGGATGATTCCAATATTTTCCCCGATTCCATACTAAATTAGCGATTCCGATTCTTTATAAATCTCTAAATATTTAACCATAAAAGTGTTATTTTGTCCCGATTACCGTAAAATACACATGGTAAATGTAGATATATTTTCTCAAATGTAAAAACACACTTGTGATGAGATGATCAAGAGATTTTAGTCTTACTGGAAGTTTAAATCAATAAATATTTATTTTATTATTACTACAAGCAGTGGAAGATGTTTCTTAAACCAAAATCAAATAAAAAAATAATTTAAGGAATCTGTTTTGGCATTAAAAAATAGGCTTAAATTTTTCCGATTCCGATACTGCAAAAAGCTCCCATTTTTTCCAATTCCCAATTCCGATTAATCGTCCCAACACTAATTATTACCCATTTATACACCTGAATGACGTGTTTACTTACATTTCTTATTTCCAAATAGTTACCCATCTAACTATTGAACAGGCTCAACATCAACACCATACCTTTGTACATACAATACATGTATAGCAATTATTTGTATTTTACCAAGTACTTTTTCCATTACACGAAGACCTGTGGCGTAGTGGATAAAGTACTTGGTAAATAATCCAAATAATTGCTCCATATGCATTATATGTACAAAGATATGGTACTTTATGTACTGTGCTTGGGCCTGTGGCATAGTGGATAAAGTAGTTGCTGAAACTCCATTGTAAGTGACCTTCTGAGGGTTCCATCTTTAGTGCAGGTAACACTCAAAAACACAATCGTGAATTATTTAGAACTTCTATGCAGACTGACAAAACGAGAACATGCTGCCCTCCCCCCTAGATTAAATAAAGGATTCGGTTAAAAATGCTTTGCAGCTTCCTGAGTTAGACAAGATACACTTGAAGAAGGTGGGGGGTTTACATCAACCAAGACGTTGTGTGAATAACACTTAAGAGGAGAACAATAGTCTGTATAAGCCAAATAATACAAATTATCAATCATCATCTCAAAAATTCAGAAGCAGATGATACTATGTTTTTTTAAACATTCTCAGACATACATAATCTTTTTTTAATAGGCATGCAATGCTGATCAGTAATGATTTTAAAGTTAATAGGTAAAAATTTAATATAATTAACAATAACAAGTATGAAAGAAACCAATATACAACCAATAACTGTTACCAAACGATATAAAAATCCATAATCAACCTTTTAAACTTTTAAGAACTGTTATTTTAAAAGTTGTTTTGCTACTTTTCAAGAACAAATTTTGTCAAACAAGGTGGTCGAATTTTTCTTTTTGAGATGCTGACTTATTTCAGGCTGAAAAAAGAAAACCTATTCTCATCTGACTGGAAACTACTTCTAGAATTAGGGCTAGTGGTACTATAAGCCTTTTTTATTTATTTATTTTTTTAAATATAATTTGTGCCTTAAATTAGTGACCCTAAAAAATTCAATTATCAAAATCATGAAAGTGACAATTTTTGAAATAACACTAATCGTTTTCTAAAATTTCGATTATGAAATTTTCTATTGTTAAAGTTATTTGCTATATATGTGTTTTTTTTCATATACACCCTCCATTTCTTTTTTGTTAACTATACTACACTTTGGCCAAGTGATATACAACAAAGCAAGGGAGTACAAGACACTTGTATGTTTGTAGTTAACTTCATTCTCATTGGATAAATGGTTTCCTCCTGCTTATTATAAGATGCGATTTCATACACTTTGGTTTATCATTCCTCCTGAGGTGATAATGTGATACCCATGTGCCCCCCCCCTCTTACCAACAATCACGGACTTCAACGCTGTTGTGTACGCCATGGTTTTCTTCATCTTCTCTGCCCGTATCGTTATCTCTCTTCTGAGAGGACGAGCACAGTGGCTCACAAGTATGGAAACACAAATTCCTAAATGTTCTGTAGTTATTAGTTGGGCTCTAGGTGCATGTATGACAATCGTGGAAAATGACTCTAAACGCTAACGTTTACATTTTAGTCGGCTGTCAAGACCTCTTTGTTGTCGGTTCATGTCAGCTCATCTCAGCCTCCTTAAGCTCTCCTGATCTGGTTCAAGCCACTGCATGCCTTCCACTGTTCAAAACTGTTAGCTGTTCTTAACTATCACAGACACAAGACTGTCTGCGAATTAACTCTAAATATATGACATGTATGTCCGATCCTTGTCCCAATCACTGCCACACCTTGATTAACTATCCTATTTCAGTTGCCTTTGTGTGCCTTCGTGAACAACATCCCTCCATTGTCTTTCTACTAAGCTCACTTTCTATACTTTTGTTTTGCTGATCAAATTATCCTCCCCATTTTTTTTTTATTTATCACTCTCTAACAGTTTTATAAAGAAGCGGAGGTGGGGGTCATATAGTATCACAATAACATCAGGTCAGATATTGTTTTAAACAGAAACATTCTTTTAACTGCTTTCTGAATCATTCAATATGGTTAGAATGTGTTCATTGCTAACGTCGTAGAACTGATCAAAATGCAATATCATAAAAGCCTGGCTGGAATTGTATGAGTTTTTATTTTTGCATTTCAGTGAGAGACTGTTTCTGTTTTCCGGGGATCAGTTGATATTTCTGTCCTGACAGCAGCACTTTGTCTGCCTTAAATTAGGGTTGGACAGGGCGGGGGGTGGGATTCAAGTTATTTATAGAATGCAAATTTCTTTTGTCTTTCATGCTTAATTTTGAAATAGCATTTTCATTGTTAAACGTGCAGAATGAATGGACACAAGTTAAGAATGGATTCGTTTTTGTTTTATGAAAGAAATTGGAAGTCACAGAATAAAATGGCAGCAATAATTGGTTCAGAAAAATCTTTTTCAAAGTCCCATACCTAAGAATGAATTTTAATTTGTAAAGTTACATTTTCTTAAAAACTATTTCTTTATTTACATATTTTATAATCTGAGTGCTTCAGAAGTTTCATTGAAACTTATAACACCTATTGACAATTGCACAAACACTACATGCCAATCCAAACCTCGAGTGAAATTGGGTACAATGAAAATCTTTTACTGATTCTGAACCTTTAATTGCTTTTGACTCGACAATGCTGCTTTTTAAATGTATTTAATTCTCTCTCACTGCAAGAACTGTGACACCAGGGTCGAAAAGTGGGATTGAGAAGTCAGCGCCCCCGAGGAGTGGCACTCTGACCTGCAAAAAGTGCTTGAGCAACCCTATCAGCATTCTCTGATAAGGGCATCTCAGGCGATTAGTAATAAACTAATCCCTTCTCAAAGAGAGAAAGCTAAGTCTGGGAGAGTGAACCTCCTCGATCTGCACAGAACCAGCATTACACCGCAATCAACAGGGACCAGTTCATTACAGGAATGGTCTAATCTCTGTTGATTATGAGGGCCTAGGATAAAAATCCCTCCTTTTAGAATTCCCACATTTGATGAAACGAAAAACAAAATGTTGCAATTTTATTTTCTACACGTATGTAATTTTAGTGCCAAACTGATTGATTACTCAAGGTATATTTAATTTCTGTCATTATTTTCTTTTGTTTTGGATTTTATGTTTTGTTTCAACAAATTGTTTAAAAATTTAAAGCTTCAAGGTGTTTTTGTTTGACTATATTGGTTACTAATGGAGATTTGGTATCTGTCTGTCTGAAGTCTAAACTATACTTTTATTAATTCTGCTTCTACTACGGCTACTAATACTGTGTCTATTAATTATTTATCTTACTACTAATCAAGAGTTGATATCTGTTTGATGCCAAGACTAGACTTATAATATCGTACGGTCTTTTACTGCTCGATTCAATTGACTATACTCCGTTCAAGATGGGGTTAGTGTAGCATTTGTTCTGTTGTCTTAATACCATGCTCCTAGGCATTACCTCCTTTGGAGTGGGTTGTATATGTTGACAAGAAAATATCACAGTCGTTTTTTCATTATTAAACTCCAAACTTATATTTCCTAGCAAAAGTAATTGAAGAAAGGGAGTATATTTTCGTTAGTCATAGTGATAATTGATTAAAAACCTCTACTCAACACTTTGGAACAAAAGAAGCAAGATTGCATTGAATTCTTCATTGAAGCAATCAAAATAGAAAACCGACCGTGTGAAAAGAACAATGATCAGTTAATGAATGCTTTATTATTCATAGATTCATTACAAATAGTCATGAGGGCCATTTGTATAGGTTATTATTATTTATTTATTTTTTTTTACTTTATTTTAGTTTTAAAGAAAATCATTTGCTCTCAGCTTAGAAAAAATAAAAGATTAAAAAAAATCCTTTGGCTGATTTAATTTTTGTATAACCCTTGGGGCAAGCAGCTATGGATAGTGTTAATTTTGGGGGACCAAAGCCAACAGTATTCTCCACATAATTCTGACCTTGGATATGACCTTAAGACATCCAGTGATGAGGCCCCATTTGGGGTCTCAAATGTGGAATTGCCCCTGGGTTACCATTACTCCCAGGTCTGCTTTAGCTTGCATTGGTAATAGTTATTAGGGCATCTGGTGCTACTGGCTTCGTGACATAAAATGCACCAATCATTGTCATTGTTTTTCCTTTCCTTTTGCAAAACTCAATCATGTTCTGCAAAATCAAAAACAAAAATCAATTTTCTTGTACAAAGTAAACGCCATGAATAATTATTTGAAGATATTTTAAGCATAAACACTTTTTTTTTTTTAAATTTTTTTTTTTTTTACAAAATTACTACATTATGCATTTAATAACCCTAAAATGGTTGATATGGCATAAAATAAAAACAACCAATTAACTACCTCTCTGGTAAATAGCTGGAACTCGAGAAAAAAAAGAACAACAAAGATTGCATTTTCAGTTAACATCTGCACAATAGTTCTTCTTGTCCCTTTTTTAGAGTTGTAGCAATTACAATACACATTCACAAAATCAAGAGAAGTAATTCATCCAAATGGCAGTATTAAGATTATTTTGTATATGTAAATTAGAAGCAGAAGACAACTGATGCTTTTTCTAGATAATCTAGTCAAGAAAGTTATTGACCCAAATTTCTACTAGAAAAATGTATTAAAACAAGAATAGAACACAGCTCTAAGAATTCTACAAATTTTGTTTTTATGAATGAAAAATATGGTTACGATTAACTTTATTATATAAGGTCAGTTGGCTGTGTATGTTGAGCTAGAACTCTAAAACTACAAAATAAACACTCACAAAGTTATTTTCTTGATCGGCAGTACTCCTGATTGGCCCTAAACTGGTACAGATTTCATCAAAGGTGACGTTTGTTTTACAGCCACTTACTAAAAGTAGTTCTGATTTTTTTTTTTAAATGGATTTAATTCTTTTCTGCCGATTCATTCTTCGAATTGTTTGTGTGTATATTTGCTCAGAGAGGAATAGGCTGGGCAGAGAAGAAAGAGGAGATAGGAAGGAGGAGAAAAAGGGAGAGATAAACGTTTCCATAAAAATATGTTATACTCTTGATGTCGGGCAACACTGGATAACCCTGCTAGTTCAAAATAAAGCTAAAAATGAATATCTATGAAATAAGAGTGATTTCCTAAAATTCCGACATTTCATAATATTTAAACATGTCAAAACTTTTTAAACCATGTAATTTTCATGAGGTCAAAGCAGCTATATTTGATTAGCCTTATCTACGAATCCACTTCCTCATCTATGGGTTGCTTTTGGCTAGGTTATCCCCCCATCGGGGTTTAAGCTGCTATCTTTCATTTCCATCTTTTGGTTCATGAACAGGACATTTTTTGGGAGGGGAGGTATAAATTAGAGCCTTTCTGTCATTATACAAATTTAAGAAATAAAAACAAACCTTTTTTTAAAAAATACAGTTCTTCTCTTGTATACTTCAAACTTTAATATAAAATATTGACATTAAGAATGTATTTTTGCCCAAGTTTATTTAGTCTTGTCCATCTCTATTAAAATGTGTCAATTTTACATATATTTTAAGCATTGAACTTATTTATTTAGTCGTATCGAGAAATGGTCAAATGCTGGCAATGAAATACCATCTGCTTATGTGTGTGTGTGTATATATACATATATATATATATATATATTTGTAAAGTTTTATTTTTTATATTACTCTTTTGGGATGGTGGTGCGTGTGAGTGTTAGAATATTAAGATATTATTAGTATTATAAACATATATACATCCTAATAAAACGATCACACAGTTCGCGACAAACTATTAAAATTTAAAAGTACAAGTTTTTTTGTTTTTTTTTACTTGATAGTAATGCTGGATCCAGATGGAACTGAAAATATTAAGGTTCAAAACTAATATGGTAAATGCATTGGTCAGTTCCAACTCAAAACCTAATCAGGATCAAAAGAAAGATATGCAAACACAAAGTTTTTTTTTTTTTTTTTTTTTTTTTTTATTACATTTTCACCCCAAACAAGGCAAATTGCCACTTTGGTGTAGGGGGCTACTATCAGGGGCAACAACTACTGGGGTACTATGTAGGGATTTGGGCAGCAAGGTGTCGGTTCACGTTACACTTGAACTTCTGCACGTCAGTACTGTTGGGGAAGCAGGGACCTGGAATGGAATTCCAGAGTCTTGCGGTTCTGGGGAAGAAACTATTGGAGTAAAAAGATCTTTTACATCTAGGGACCTCTACAGTGTGGGGGTGGGATCTAGTAGCCTGTCGGGTTTGTCGAGGGTGCTCGCGTCGTGGGGGCACAAGTGATTGCAGTTCATCAGAGCATTCACCACTAAAATACTTGTAGAACAGGCAGAGGGATGCAACATTTCGTCGATGGGACAGAGGCTGAAGCTTAGATGCCAGTTCAGGGCCTATCAGATTTGCGACTCTCTTTTGAACCTTGTCAAGGAGCGAGAGACTAGTAGCAGATGCACCAGCCCAGATGTGGCAGCAATACTCCATACATGGGCGAATGGTGGCCTTATAGAGGTACAGGATACTTTCGGGTGTTAGTAGTTTTCTAGCACGGTAGAGAGAGCCCACCTTTCTTGCAGCGGCCCTGGCAATGCCTTCAATGTAATTGTTCCAACTCATGTTTCCTGTGAACGTTAGGCCAAGGAGTTTGAAAGATGGACTCTCAGATAAAGAGTCGTTGGCCATTGCTATTGGTGGTAGAGAGGGTTTCTTGTAATTATTGAATGAAACTAGTTTAGTCTTGGCAGCATTGAACGCGACCAACCACTTTTGTCCCCATTCCACTACAGATTGGAGGTCTTCCTCTAGTGTTTCTGCCATTTCTTTAGAAATGTGTTCATTCGTCTTCCTGTCGTGTCTGCCATAGAGTGTAGTGTCATCAGCATATATACCCATCTCAGAGGCAATGTTGTCGGGGAGGTCATTTATGAATATCAGGAACAATAGAGGTCCAAGGATAGAACCCTGGGGCACTCCCGCATTTATATCATATTGTTTAGATGTGCGACCGTCGAGGACTACCTGGATTTTTCTCTTATCTAAGAAGGATTTAATTATGTTAAGTATTCTACCAGTGATACCGTATGATCTGATTTTACTGAGGAGACCCTCATGCCATACCCTGTCAAAAGCCTTAGATATATCTAGAGCTACCGCTCTGCCTTCCCCCGCTTTGTCCAGTGATTGGTATATACGTTCAGAGATCACGGTGAGGATGTCTGCTGTGGAACGGGCTTGTCTAAATCCATATTGTTTGTCAGTCAGTAGTTTAGCATCTGTAAGATGATGGATTAGAGCGTGGTTAATTATGGTCTCAAATATTTTGGCAAAAAGTGGAAGGAGGCTAATGGGGCGATAATTTGATGGGTCTGTCCTTTCACCAGAATTCTTGAATACTGGTACAACAGAAGCAGTTTTCCAACAGCCCGGAAAGCAAGCTTCATTAAGACATTTGTTGTAGAGTTTGGAGAGAACTGGAGCTACTTCGGCTGAGCACTTTTTTAATAGCACAGCTGGGATAAGATCGGGTCCACATGCTTTTGAGGTGTCAAGGTTTTTTATGATAGCATGCACCTGAGCAGGGGTGGTTTTCAGATCGTCTAGTGTGGCGTCTGTCCGCATAGGAAAGTCAGGTAGGGGGTGGTTGGAAGGGTCCAGTGTGGAGTTTGAGGCAAACCGACTGGCAAGCATGTTAGCCTTGTCGGTTGCTGAGGAGACAACCTCGTGATTGTTGGTTAGTGGGGGAATTGTCGATTGCCCATTATTTACTACACTGTTGTAGATTTTCCAGAAGTCTCGAGTTCCTAGTTTTTGTGCTTCGATGCGCTTTTTAGTGGTTTCCGTAAATTCTCTCTTAGCTGTCGCTATTTCTTTCTTAACGTTATTTCTAGCTTCTATATACTTCAGTCTGTTTGAACTGGACTTATGTCGGTTAAACCTACGGTATGCATGCTGCTTTTGAGTAATGGCAGTTGCACAAGTCGACGTAAACCATTGGGGAGAGTGGGGCTTACTATAAAATTTCCGCATGGGAACATGCGCTTCGATTGCAGTTTTGAACCAGTCAGTGGTCTCGTTTGCACACTGTTCAGCAGGGAGAGAGAAAATATTTTTCCATGGAGCATCTCTAATTAGTTCCCTGATGGCTTCCCAGTCAGCCTTATTATAATATCTCGTTGTTTTGAGCACTGGCTCTTCAGTTTTGGGTCTAGAGTTTAGGGCGATTTCAACCATTATCACTGCATGATCAGCGTTCCCGAGTGGGCTGTGGGCCTTCGCTATGCAGTCATCGGGAACTGTGGTCAAAAACAGATCTAGAAGTGATGCGTGTTGTTCTTCCTGGTCAGGGAAACGGGTTGGAAACGTAACAATTTGTGATAGGGAGTGAGATATAGCGAAGCTATGGGTTGTGCTGCCCGCTGCATCTGTGTGAGCAGAGAATCCAAGCCAGTTTTTGTGGTGGACATTAAAGTCACCAAACACATGTATTTGTGCGCTAGTGTCGAGGGACAGTGCCGTGTCTATGCTGTCAGATACTTTGTTTATTATGGAGCAGTCCTGAGTCGAGGGAGAGCGGTAGAGAAAATAATAGTAGCTAATACTGTGTTGCACGTTTAGTCTAAAGCACATAAAGGCTTGATCATCTGTTTCTAGGTTTGTTTCTCTAGTCAAGGGAAGGGTATTACGAATGTAAACTCCAAGTCCGTGCATATGTCTGTCAGAGTCCTTACGGCAGAGTGGGAGATATCCAGGCATGTTAAAGTGGTTAGAGGGAATGGAGGAGTGTAGGTTAGTCTCACTTAGTGCTAAGATATCCGGGGTATTTGTTAAGAGAAATGCTTCAACATCAGCTAAGTTAGTTCTAAGCCCACGGATATTTGTGAATGAGAGCCTCAAGGGAGGAGGCAAGTTGAATTTGTTTGTCCCTAATCCTGGTTTAAGCTTTACTCACACACGCGCGCGCGCACATCATATATAGTAGCGAGCTTCGTGGAGATTCCATTGAATGAGAACTATATTTAATCAAATGTTTTGATAAAGCTGATATTTTTCTGGATAGTGCAAAGAATGCTTTTTTTTTTTTTTTTTTTGATAGAAAAACAACTAACAAGCAGCAAATATGAGTTCACATTTCCGTGAAATAGTGTCCATTGTATTTTAAATATAGAACTTAACTAGATTAGATAAATTAATAAGTACTAATAAATACTCAAAACATAATATTGTGCTACATAGTTCAATACAAATAATAAAATCACATAAGAGACAATCATTAATTTAATCATTCAGTCCAGCAACCCTTGCCCAACGTTTTTTTTCACCCTGTTTCTTCCCAATGCTCTCCCTTTTTTTTTTTTTTTACATAAGGTTTTGTTGACTTCTTTCTTCGGTGAAAAACCACTGTACGTCAAAATTAGATTCTTTTCTCACAACATACACACACAACGATAATATGGATCTTTTATACAACAATTTTATATAACAATGATTATATATTATATTGATATTTGCAAACTGAGCTACATCTTAGTGAGGTCACTCTTATATTCTTGTCCAGGGTTGACAGTGGCCTTTTTAAAGCCAAATTTCGCAAATGTAGCCGTTTTTGAAGCAGTTTGGCCTTAAGAAATTGTAATTGACCTTTTTTAAAGTGTAATGTATGGACTAAGGAGCAAGCAGAATATTATCTATATATATAAAAGGCAAAATGTGTGTGACCATTTCGTGTATGTCTTCAAAAGGCTTTTCTCGCACACGCTCGCGGGGTCGTTACTATCGCTTAAAACTGTGTATATAGGTCCTATATAATAATATCTAGGAATTAGGAAACCGCGTAGCGTATAGATTTATTTACGTCGATTTTTACAAAATTATTGCTATTTTGGCTTCTAGCGTGTTGATTGGGCTTTTTAGTATAAATAAAGTGAAACTAAACTCAAACGACGTATTCTCGGCATTGCGCCGGGAAAAACGTCCAGAAGCAATCAGCTTTGATCAGACAGTTCTGGACAATTGGGAGCTGCTTCCCCCCTCTCCAGCATCTGTAGGAGGAAGAAACAGTTAAATTTGGGTAAACACACCCAAACGCTGCGTGATTTCTATTTGACCTTCTTAATTAGGTTAAATGGAAGCAGCAGAGTTAACTTTTATTGCGCACACCTTTTTTTATAGTTAAATAACCTACTTAATGTTTCTGTCGCCGTGGCTCAATGGGTAACGTAGCACGGTTTTTTTTTCATACATTAATTTCCAACTCAAGGGTACGGGTTCGATTCTCATACTTACCTACCAAAACATTTATTTTTAACCCCCCCCCCCCCCCGGAGTTTTTATTTACCTCAAGACACCCGGGCATCGCCGGGTACCCCTCCGCTAGTATATATATAAGAAAATGACAATTTTTTTTTTTTTTTTTAACTCATGTTCACCCAATTAGGGGTGTAAGATAAGTAAAACTCTTTATACCATGATATTTCAAAGCCTAATGCTTCGCATTAGAGGAGGAGAGAAAATGCTATGTAACCTATTACGGATGCGATGTCTAGCGATAGCTACATTAGGAACAAAATGGTGTGTGAGAGGAGAGTGGTAATAAATTGAAATTGTTGGATAAGGGGAATGGGATCACTGTAGTTCTCCCATTTCCCTCTCCCAACATTTTCAATATATTACCACTCTCCTCTCACACAATTATTTTGCTCCTGATGTAACTACCACTAGACGTTGCATCCTTAATATGCTACTTATTGTCTTCTGTCCTCTTCTAACAAGAAGCATTAGGCTTCGAAATACCATGGTATAAAGATTTTTATTTATCTTACACCCCTAATTGAGGTATTATCCTTATTGAATAAACGAATAAATCTATATGCATTAGTATATTTTTTATATCGCCATTTTATTTTATTTTTTCATATTCTATATAAGCTAGAAAGCAATTTGTTGAGCTTTTCATTATTCTGATAAGTCTCTTAAAGAATTGATCTATTTTTAACTCCCCTCTCTCTATATATATATATATATATATAAGCACGTCTGATTGAACACACAAGTTTTTTTTTTTCCGATTTTTCTGGATATCTTTTCCATTCGCCAAATAGTCTTTTTTATTTCAGCTGGCATATTGTATAAAATGCCGCCCAAAAGTTGTTGTTCAGCCATATTCTTCTCAAGCGCTTTCTATTGATGCATCCGATTATCATCAGCGGTTGTTGTTATTTTCTTTTTTTCCTTTGAGGCTTGGTGTATTAAGATTTTTTTTTTTCATTTTTATTGGTTATAAAGGTGGGTGCAGGATGGTTAAGGGCGAATTATTTTTATTTTTGATTTTCTTATTTTATAGTTTAATTAATCAGTTTCTTGTTAGTTATTAAATACTTGAAGAATATGGCTGAACAGCAACTTTTGGGCGCTATTTTATACAACATGCCAGCTGAAATAAAGACTGCTCGGCGAATAGAAAAGATATCCAGAAAAATTGAAAAAAAAAATAACTCTGTCGTTTCAATCAGACGTGCTTGAATAATGATATGTTGCCTATATTACAAAGTAATAAAATCAAGAACAATAACTTTTACACATTTTGAAATTTACTCCTAGTCGAATTGATCTGAACTCATTATTACACACACAATGATAATGTGGATCTTTTGTATAAATTGACTCAAATTCTCAATTGTTCGCTAGTAATAGAACAATAAAGTTAAAAGAATAATTTTTGTCTGTTTGAAACAACCTTCCATCTGGCAGATCATCTGCTCTTGATCTGCAACCGTTCTACAACCAATGGTGTATGGCGGGGAAACAAACGTGTCAGAATTAATAACATCAATGCTGTTGAGTGTGAAATACTACAATAACTTTATTTTCCCTGCACTTATATAGCTCATGTGATTTCATTACTTAGATCTTATGCACAGTTTTTCATTATGATGTATCCATAATGTTGGCGCCATTATGGCCATACTGTCAGAATGGTGTTTAAAATTTTTGCAAAGAAACAAACCTTTTTTTTTTTTTTTTTTTTACTTTGAATTTTTTAAGACAATCCGACATACGAAAAACAAACTCACAAAAAAAATATCAAAATTTAAATGTTACTGCAATGAACTGACAGATGGTCTTTTGGCTAGGGAAAAAATTGTAGTACCCTCCTAATATCTTTTTTTGCCTTCGGTCAGTTGAGAAATCCTTCTAGACTGAGGCAATTTAAATTATTGTATCAATCCCTTTTGAGGAGCTGGATTTATTATTATATGCAACTATTTTCAATATTTTATTCGACAGTGCTTGAAAGGCAGAAAATTCTGTGTAGCTTAATTGCTATATATATTTTCAAAAGTTACTATATTATATATGATATATATTAACTTTGCTCAGTTAAATAATCAAAATTAAAAGCTATCGAATTATGAAAGGTTATTATAACAATTTGTCTTTTATGAAACAGGAACAGATTTTCTTAAAATACACCGGTAATGTTTAGACTAAACGGCCTAGAAAGAAAATGACCACTGACTTTGAGTTTTATGTAAAAACTGAAAGAAATCCTTATACTCCACATATAAATTATAAAAAAATAAGGAAATGTTTCACTGAAAAAAAAATTTTTTTTCTGTTTTTGTTTGTTTGTTTTGAACGACGAAATCCATGTTTGAATCTTTCCATCTCCAACTATCAGTTGACTGCGAATAACAGTTTAATGTGCATGTTAAATTAGAGATTTCACACTTCCAAGAACTGGTTATTAATTAACATTTGACAATTCATTGAATCATTAAAAAAAAATTTTCAGCCAGCTTCATGATACGTTGGAATATTGTTATTTCTTCAGTCCGGATGAAATTTTTGTCATAAACATCATTTACAAGACTTGTTGGATGCATTCTAAGAACTAAGCGAGTATTTTCTTTCTAGACCGTTGAGTCTGCACGTTACTAGATGCATGCATTTCAATTTGCACATAAAAATGTTTCAAACACTCTATGAAGTGTGACAGACAAATGATCTGAGTTTCATAAAAATGCTTAGACATATCTAAAGTAAGATATGCCCATCCAATATACAGGTTTAACAACATAGCTCTATTTGAAACTGTAATACGAGCACCCGACTTAGCAAACAACTGATCATCAGCAATGTATAGATGCAAGAATGAGGACACAACTGAAAATTTATTTAAAAAAAAAAAAAAAAAAAAAAAATCGCATCTTAATTCTAAATTGACTTTATTCTTTCACTGTGACTCATAGTCGTTATCTCTAATCATTGCAGGGTTGGGGTTACCTCCCCCCCCTTTGTTTTGGACATAATGGTGGAAAAAATGATGAGAATGTTTCCTTTGTATCTTAATAGTGATTTTTCTTTTCCTTTTTTTTTTGTTTTTATATCCTGAACTATTGTTTCCTATTTATTTTCTATTCAATTGTAGATTGTTTTGAAAGTGTCAATTTCAATAGGATTGGCCCATGTGGAGAATGGAGAAGTTTTCAATTAAAAAAGATTCCAAATATGCTTTTCAGAATTAATGAAAGAGAACAAGTTGGATTTTCAAGTGAAGTTTAGAAGTTTAACAGCTAACTCGATTATCATTGAAAATGGCTGCATTACATCAACACTGTTTCTCATCAGATCTTCAAAGTTAAGCAACGTTAATACTTAGATGGGTTACTATTTCTGAATATTAAATGTGGGAAACAAACGTTCCACTAAGGTGTATAATTGGGTATTAGCCTAGCTGAGAGAATAACCTGTGACAAACTAACATCTTGTCATGGGTTGGTTTGGGCAATCCATTCTGCTTAAAAATCTAACATCTGGTCCTGTCAGCCTTTAGGCGGAGAAAGGAATGCTTAACTAATATGGTAAATTTAAAAAAATATTCTATTTTCGATAAGAAGAAAAATGGTAAGGAAAATGTATGTTCATTTATTTATTTTTTTAATTTAGCTTTTAAATATCTTGTATGTTCCTCTTTGCTGCAATTTGAAACATTAAAATAATTAAACTTTCAAATATCGTTCATTAAGAATAGGCAGTCTTTCATAATGTTTAGCTAATCTTGAGTAAATTATTGTACTAAGTCTCACGCTTGCATATATCGATCTTTCATGTAACACATACGTATGTTTCTCTCTCTCTCTCTCTCTCTCTATATATATATATATATATATATATATATATATATATATATATATATATACACACACACACACACAAACTGAAGGTATTCCGACCATCACTGTCTATACTACATGCTCCATGTCTGCTGGCAACAGTTTGTCTCCAACAGTACAATTCACACTTGCTGCAGGATCTCTCCTTACTAGAAGCCTTCGTTGGTTCGGCTATACCCTTTAGCGATTACCCACTTGATTTCATCCTTGAAGTTATCGATCCAGTTCCACCACCAGGCTAGAAGAAACATTATGGTGGTTAGCTCAAAACCTAACTCAGGACATTGAAGCAGGATGCTGAACTGATTTTGATGCTGAACCTTTAGAAGGTTCGTCGCTGGAACCGTGAATGACTTGCACTCATAATGGAAATAGTCTTGAATCGCTGTGCCTGGTTAGCCAGTGGTCAGGACGTGGTGAACTTGTGGAAAGAGCCGGCTCAACCAACCCAGGGTGAATGCCATAACCATCACACACACACACACACACACACACACACACACATATAGTATTTTTACAAATATTATTGGCTACATGCATGCATACTTGTTTTTCCTGCGATTTCTTTAGAAATTCAGTGTCATAAGTCCTGAAACATGTACGCATATATGTAGCTCGTAATGTATGTATAAATGAAAAATACTATAACGCCCTGCACTTTTCGATAAACACTGGTGTTTAAGTGGTTTTACATTTACAAAACTACACCGATGCAATCACATATATATGATTCATTTTCTCCTTTTTTTTTTTTCTGATAATTTTTTCCTACTCTCCCTCTTCTCCATTCTTCACAGAAACTATCGTATTAAGGAGTCCAAACAGAAAAATTCTGTGGTTTCTTAAAAGAGCTCCTTTGGCCATTGTCCATCATAACACCTGTGCAAATCACTGTTGCCATCTGGCCAGCCGTGCAGACAGATCAAAACCTCCAAGGTTACTTTCCCTATGAAAAACGAATCAACTGATTGACTAAAATTGAATGTCTGTATGTTTTGGCTTTCAATCAATACTTTTATCTACATATGTAAGAGAAAGGAAACATTCTTTTTTCTATTTTCACTCTCAATTATGTTTACCCATAGTTTTTATCAATTTTCTTTATTTCTATATTAATAAAATTTTATGTCACTTCCAATACACATCACACTACACAATACAATGGGAAATCATACGTATCTAATAATTTCTTCTGTTAAAATCTTTTTAAAGCTCTTTCTTCCTTCACGAGATTAAACTTATTCATTCATCGTGTCCAACTTTTTCTATTACATCTTGATTCTTTCAATGATAACTTTTTCATGTCTTCAGCTACCAATTATTTTCAATTCCTTTGCAGTCTGCCAACTTTTTGTGGACCACCTATTTTCTGTGAAAACTAATTTCCTTGGACCTTCTCGAGATATCCTTTTTCACATGACTGGACCGATTTTATTTTTCTACTTCCGCTAACTTTTTCCACATTTCTTTTGACGAATTATTGCAATCATAGCTCGGTCATTTCGTTTCACACGGGTGTATTACATTAAGATCCATGGCTCCTGTCTTGAATGATGCATACAGGAGATCAGATCAAATACACGCGACTCTACTCTGATCTTAGTTTTTATGTGTTTCTAACACAATGATCTGAGCAAGGTCTTCGCCCATGCTGCATCAGATGGAAATTCATCTTTCTTGGCCATTTCTACTTTACCTTTATTTACCCTGCTTCCAAACCCTACAAAGTCGGTTATGGGTATAATTTTCAATTACATTGATTATTTTTAGGTCTACTCTGCCCCAAAGTGTTAGTATTTGTCAGGGTCTCATTCATAAGTTAAATAGAATTTATCCTGTGTATAGCACGATGTTATTCACATACAATTTACATCATAAAGCAACCCATATAAATATTTAAAGATCGAAATTTGAAGCATGAAATCTTTAAAGAAATTCAATTGATTATTCATTAAATAACCTTAAAAACGTTGATCTGGCATCAAATAAATCCAAACCTTTTCATAACCGTTGACATCGGTGTTGAGTACAATTAGACTGTGTGGAAGAATCAACAGAATTGAATTGATTGGGAGTGGGGGTAATGATCTCATGTGATTGATCCCTTAAACCCCATTTATTTTGGGAACTAGGGGATATGGGGTTTATTTTTAGAAGGAACCTTTCAAAATCTTTAATTCAACTGATTGATTCTTGACATTAGGTAAAAAAAAAAAACAAATAAAAAATTAAAAAAAATGTTTCCCATTGTTAACTTGTTACTCTGCTCTGTTCTCACTTATAATGTACGCACACACACACACACACACACACACACACACACACACACACGTATATTTATGGGAATATATTTGTTGGTCTCCGATTTATCGGAGAGGGACGTATATTTTCAGTGGCATCCATGCGTGCGGACTATTGCCAGATAACCGTCTATTAGTTTTTCCTGAAATTTTGCTACAAATTCTATTTCAGTAAATATATGTGCACAGTGAAAAAAATTTTTTTTTACAAAAATTCCTTGCGCCCCAGGGGCTCAAAAGAGGTCAAAAATGTCCCAAAATGGCCAAAAATGACACATTTTGCCCCATTACTTTTAATCCATCCATTAGATTTTTTTGAAACTTGGCTAAAATGTGGAGCCCATTGTTCTTAATATAAATCCAGTATGGGTGACCCTGGCAAAATTTTGGTTCGTGTCCCCGGGGACTTTCAGGGCTAAAAACGCCTCTTTTTGCGGCTCTTTTTCATATTTCTCAACAAAAACTTGATATATCTGACTATATAGTGTTTTTTCATTGTGGTCAAATATACATGTATTAAGGCCAGAAACTGCACCCAAAATGGCCCAAAATGACACTTTTTACTTCATAGTGTTTGATCCATCCATTAGATTTTCCTGAAACTTGGCCAAAATGTGGAGGCCAGTGTTGATATAAATTCAGTATGGGTGACCCTGGCAAAATTCTGGTTTTCATCGCTTTGGGACTTTCAGGGCTAAAAAAAAAAAATGACTTTTTGAGCTCTTTTTTCATATTACTCAAAAATGTATATGTATGTCTATATAGTAGTTTTTTATGGTGCTGAATTCAAATATACATGTTTTAAGGTGTGAAACTGCATAGTTTTTCCATTTTCACTGGGATTCAGCATTCCAGGAGCTCAAAAGAGGTCACAAATGCTCCAAAATTGCAAAAAATGACACTTTTTACCTCATAACTTTTGCCCCATCCATTAGATTTTTCTGAAACTTGGAGAAAATGTGAAGGCAACATTGGCCCTTCACACTTCTCACATTCATCATTTCTTTACTATTTTTTTGTGGTGTCATCTCACATGCAGCACAAGAGGGGATCACGCACGGCTTGTTATATATAAGAAAATTTACCAGAATTTTCAAAGTAAAAGCTCGATGAATGTTAACATTAACAACAGAGCATAAATAAGTAAACAATGCTATTTTTAATAGTTGAACACGCTGTCGGATTTCTGTCTACCATAAATGTATTTCAAATCAGTATATTTTTTTGTAATACCCATTTTTTTTTTTTTTTTTTAATAGACAAATTATGAATTATATAAAATTGATATTAACATTCTATGAAACTAGAATATAAAAAGTTGATAAAGTGCAAAAGGAGGCTCAGTTTTAGAACTTGTTTGTAAGAATATTTATCATTTTTAGCCAGCGGGGTTTTTTTTTTTTCTCTTTTTTTTTTTTAAACAAAGCATTGAAGATGCACGATGCAGAGAATGAGACACTATTTATAATTTTGCGACTTAGAAGATTCCTAGTATTAAAGTGGTTAAGATGGTTATGCAGTTCTGAATCCTGTCTCATTATCTCTTTGAATATTATGTGCCTAAACATCGTAGACAATTCTTCATATAATAATTAATTTGTTGACACAAATCACAGGCATCTGAAAAAAAAATGTTTACTGATACACACACTAACACACACACACACACACATAAATTATATTGGATTTTAGTTGTTTACTAACCGTGCCATTTTACTGCTGCTGCTTCTGTTCCTATTGACTTCTATAAGTGATGCTGCTACTAACAATTCCTAATCAATCGATCAATCAATAACTATTGAATTACGTGAACAGTTTTTTTTTTATTATTATGTCTGCTAGAAGCACAGCTGATCTGTAGCCTCTGATGACTTGTTTGTAGATTCTATTTGTTTATTTTTCATCGTCGTGTAAAATAGCATTTCCCATGTGTCCTTATTCTACAGCGAGTTTGGAAAGCACACACATACACATGCATACAGTACCACCCACGACCTTATACAAAAAAAAAAAGCATGTTGTTCTGCTAATCTAGCAGGAGGGACTTTATTTCTTTTTTACACACACACACACACACACACACACACACACACACACACACACACACGTGTATTTATGTCCAAACACAAATCTATAAATCTTTACTTTCTTGTTGGGACGTGTGTGTGTTTTCTCTTTCAGTTCTATGTCCCTTGTTTTGATGGAGGTCGAAATTGATGACACTGATGTATTGCAAGGATGTTTATGGGCGTGTCCACTCTCATTTTTTACTGCACCCACATCCACCCATTTCGGTGTCTTTAAGTAAAGTTTGTAGTTACTTCCAGCTAAAAATGAATTTCTTTATATTTGTCAAATAGGAAATTTAGCTTCATGAAAAACAAAAACATGTAAAGTATAGGTGTGAATATAGTTTCCAATATTTTGTACAATCCGCTGTCCTTTATCAAAAAAAAAAAAAAAAAAAGGTAGGGAATATGATTGCATATGAAACTTTTATGAAAGATTGGGCATTTTTGTATTTCCTTTTAATGACAGACCTGTGGTAAGAATTTGTCTTATTTTGTTAATATTTACTCTTCAGCGTGTATATCTTTTATATTCTTATAACGATTGAACATGTGACTTCTTTTTTGTTTTTTAATTCATAAGTTATTTTTTCAAAACGAGGTTT
>NC_136492.1:65410150-65577650 GCF_053919585.1 Euprymna scolopes
GTGTTAGGGTTAGGGTTCAATGAGAAGGGAATGATTGTCCAAAGTAGAGAGAGCTCTGGCCCAAGACACTGGGATAAAAGGATTCACAATGGGAAGGAGAAACGACCGGAAGTTAATATTTGGAGGAGGCAGAGTTGTTTGCGATAGTTAAGTTTGCAGACAGGGACAGATCGTGGTGGACATGAGGAAACGATAAGATAAGTTGATCTTCTGACCGACAAGGATACCTCAATGGACAGCTATCAGCAGACAGCACTTAGAAGGTTCTTTTTTTATATACTGACCGTATCACACGCGCCCAGAACACAACTGATTTATACATGAGGTAATGGAGTTTGTGTTTTCTCTTGTGAGTCACTATTACTTTCATGTTTGTACTAGTAGGGAGAACAAACGTTGCCCGGGATTTAATGAGGATCAACAAATGCTGCATGCTTCCAATACTTTTATTGTCATCGAAATTGGTAAACTTGCCCTTTTTTAAAAATTAAATTGATTGCCTGCTTTAGTTGGGAACCCACCATGGTACGCCAGGATATAGCTTCACATGCCTCTCCACAGTGACTTAGTCCACAGTACATTGTAATCTACATTGAACTGTAGAAAACCTACTGTTGATTTTATAAAATTATTTTTATATATAATGACTTGAATTAAAATTTTGAAATGCAAAAGTCAAGTATCATGGTTCAATTGTGCTCTAAAAAGCATTCATTTTGAACGCACCCCTGTCTTATCAAAGAACCTACTATTAATTTTATATGCCAAGTCCTCTGCTTGCGTGGTGACAAAACTGCTCAAATGCACTTGTGATGTTAATTTGTATAGGAGGGCTAGCTTTGGTCAAAATTGGACTGTTTCTTCTTTAATCAGAGTTTTTTGATTAACGATTTTCAATACTTATGGAGGCATTTCAATACAATCTTTCTGTGACACAAAAAGTACATTTGTGTGAAATTTTAAAACACTCGGCTTAGTCGTCTCAGAATCCATAGGGAATGAACACACACACAAAGTGCATTTTATATATAAGTAGAGATACTTGCAAACCAGTGTGTGTTACCTTGGCGATCGTCGGGACGACATGACTAAAGTAACAATAAGGAGAGATGAAAATGAACAGAAAACCATGTCACACAAGCATTGGGGTTGGCAGTTAGTAAGTATGGTTCTTCATCTGTACAAGTCGCATTTTTCACTTGTTGTTTCTTTTTTTATTATTATTTCCAGCTAATCGTTTATTTAGTAATATTATCTGTGCAAACAATAGCATCAACAAGAAGCAGTTTAATGCATAAAATATACTTGTTTATGTAATGCACATAAAAATGGTGCATTCGTGAAAGTGATGCAATGTCCTCAACAAAATTCAAACATAAGGCACCGAGTTCACAGCACCGTTACTCCTTCCACTTTTATTTAGCACATGTTTATTGGCAGTATTAGAGTTTGTTGGTGTACCACCACATTTATTAATATTTAAAAAAATGTATTTTACATATACACACACACACACACACACACACACACATATATATAAATTATATATATATATATATATATATATATATATATAATTTACTGCAGTTTCAGGGTAAATTCTATCATCACAGGTTCACTTCTATTCAGTATGTCTCTAGACATTTGAATATGAGCTAGCCAGAATTGAATTTCAAAGTTAAAATTTTCAACAATTTCAAAATTGCACAAAATGAATTTGTGCCTGAAGAATATTCTTAAATTTGTGGTTAAGCCCGAAATGTATTGGTTATGAGTTATACTTTAAACATATTTTAATTATGTATATATAATATATATATATATATATATATATATATATATATATATATATATATATATATATATATATATATATCTCCTTATAAAGCGAGGTATGTCTATATGTATAGGATTCGCTCTTAAACTAATTAATGAATCATTATAAAGTTTGGAATAAAGTTACCAAGTGTGATAGTGCATAATGTGGGCTATATTTATTTAGTTATATGCAAAGGAGGCAGAAGTCCTTAAAAAAATTCAAATAACTCCAATTAAATATCAGTTAATAAATATTCCCAAATTTCAACTTTATGGTATTTTAAAGTATTTTCATGAACCATAGTATGGATTCATCATCTCATTTAGAAATTCAAATATATTAGATTTGCGTTGAATTTGATCCATTATATCCTTATTTTAATCTTTGTATGAGGGCATAAAAGTTATGTAAAACTCCTTTTTTTATTAAAAAAATTAATTTTACCTGTTTTCGGATGGGTATTTTTCTATTATGTGTATTTACTTAAACAATGAAAGAAAAAGTTTTCGAAATTGTTTCCACATTAAGTGTTGATCTGCCATAAAATAATTAAAAAAAAAAACTGACAATATTTCGTTTTCTTAACTTGATCTAGAGATACTTAATCTGTCATGTACTGGCTTCTTTTCCTTCTCTCGTATGAGTCAAAAGCTCTGGTTCTAAACATTAACTTGCATTTTTTTCTCATCCAACATTCAATTAGTGCATGTCCATACGCATTTTCTTATGCATGTTTGAAGGATTTTTCTTTTTTATTCTTTTTAATTAATTGGGGCTTTATTGGATAATCAAAAAAAATTTAAATGCCTTGGTAATTTGGACAGTTATGGACTGTCTTCGGTAAGCACATGCTTGTTTTGTTTTCGGCTTTCTTTGGGGTATGTTTTTCTTTTAGTTGCCTGTCCTGAAAAAAAGTGTTGTTTGTATTGTTTTAGATTTTTTTATATTTTTTATTAAAGGCATCAGTCCAGTTTGAAAACAACTCTTTGTTTCGGTATGAATACAGTGGCTCTTTATAAAATGATTGGTGGAAAGGGCCAGAAATCAACAATAACAAAATGTTAAGAAAAACAGTGTTGAATATAATTCCTCCCCACAAAAAAAAAAAAAAAAAAAAAAAAAAAGACAATATATTTCTCTTTATTTTTATACTACATCTTCTTTTACTATTAACAAGTTATGGTATATTGTCTGTTTGCTTGCAAATAGAAACGTGATTGGTTGACTAAAAATGAATGGGCAGAGTATACATTACTAAGGCAGTAGGTTTTTTTGATAACATCCGAGTTTGAATCCCACATAAATCTAAAGGAATAGTTAACTTTCTCTTTTTTTCCTCTCTCTCTCTCTCCCCATTCTTTCATTTTCTCTTATTTCCTCTCTTTCACCCTTGTTTTCTCTTTTTTCTCGCTCTTTCCTCCTGTTTCTTTTCCACTCTTTTCTATATCTGTGTGTTTGTGTGTGTGTGTGTGTATATATATATATATATATATATAGGTGTACAGAATTTAATGATAGTTACCGATTGTATTAATCATGAGAAATTTAAAAAAATAAAATGTGAAAAAGCTAGCTGATCGGTTTCGAACATTGCTCAACAGACGTAAAATCGAGGTTAATAACGATTAAGAAAAAAATATGAGATAAAAATTCTTTTTCCCACTTGCCCCCCCCCTCTTTCGCTATATTTCCATATTTTCTTTTTCACTTTTTATTTTTTTAATTCACCATGATTAATAAATTCGGTCTATACATAGCTGTTTTATATATATATATATATATATATATATGATTTCTCTCCTCTCTCTCTCTCTCTCTCTCTCTCTGTATATATATATATATATATATATATATATACTAGCATTTCAGCACAGCGTTGCCCGGGTGTTTGGAGGTGTGTGTTGAGCAAAAAAAAAAAAAAAGTGGTAGTAGGCAGGCTCGAACCCGTACGCGAAGGAGGAAAAGAACGGGGGAAAAACCTGATGTCTTTACTGTTATGACCACCGCCAAACCAGAAGTGACATAGGTTTAAATTAAGGCTAGACAATCGAAAAGAGGGGATGACTTTTGAAAATATCGGCGAAAAAAGCGACCCTCCCTGTAGAAAAGTGCCCAGTTGAGGGTGAAGAAATTAATGTTTTTAGCCAAATTTTCGGTATTTGTCGTCTGAAGGGTTGAGCTTCAAAACAATACTGATCTTGGTAAAATCCGTCGCCTCTGTCAAAAGTTTTAGGCAGACATGCAAACATACATACATACATTTATATATTGGTAGCTCAAATTTTTTATCCAAACTGATTAAAAAGCTTGCCCTATCTCTGAATTCCCTTTATGTAAAATTTCAAATGTTTAGACCGGAACTTGTCTGAGTAATTTGGTAAAGACTGCAGAGGTCAAATTTTTTTTAACTTTGACCCCTATTATGACTCTAACATTTATTTATTTATTTTTTTTTTTGGCTCAAATCATTAAGTTAGATCCATGTCCAAGGAACCTATATCTAAAATTTCAATGGTTTATACCCAAAATTGGCGGAAGAGTTTGGTAGAATTCTCAAAGGTCAAATCATTGAACTTTGACCCCTTAACAGCCAAATTTCTGGCCGAAAAAGGATTACAAAGATTTTCCCAAATCTCAGTACCCTGTATATCAAATTTCGAATCTGTAGACTGAAAATTGACAATTATTGCATAGGGAAATGTACACAGACACAAACAGACACATTCACTTATATATATATATATAATCTGTCTCTATCTCGCTTTCTCTACTTATTACATTTCTGTTATTTTTTTCTTATTCCTCATTGATACTGGTTCATAAAATATAACATTTGATAGAGTTCTTGTTTGTATTTCATACCAGCTGTAGCATTCGAAAATCATGTACATCTTCAATGAATCGTTCACACTATTTGTGTCAATCTGTGAGTGATCTTTGGAATTGGCAAAGCCAATCCAAATCTTATTCCATTTTTTTTTATTCGGTTATTCACTAGTACCGTTTCAGTGAGATATGAACTCAAAATATCACCCTAGTTATGGGTATAATACTGACTTGTGTTCAAATACATGTATACAAACAATCGTTGACAATAGGTATTGCGTTTTGGTATTAAGAGATCCGAAACAGACAACAGAAATACCTATTTCTTAAAGTTTGTGATCAGTTTTCTGTTTTTCTATTTTCAGTTCCTCCTTGGACGTAATATGACTGGAAGTCTACCAAACCGTCATTCCATGCCAATTGTCAGCATCCTCAGCTCAGCATCTGGAACCAGCTCAGTTTAACCCCCACCCACAAAAAAAAACAAACAAAAAAAAATAACTCGCTGATCCAAACAATATCTCAACTAAACCAAATCAAAACCTACAAACTCAAGAAGGAGGGGGTGTAATTTTTTAGGGGGTTGGTAGGGGTACATATTAGGGGTAGGAACAGGGGTGCATGGAGAAGAAAAAAACTTGGAAGCTTCCATCTCTCTCATCTCTTATTAATGATTTTGTGTGTTGTTTAGTTTATGAAATAATTCGTTTTTTATTTACTTTTTAATATATATATATTTTTTGTACCTTGCAATTGACCCAACCAATATAATCTTTCCCAATTATCGTTCTAATAACGTTTTTTAAAAAAAAATCTCCCACCCTTCCCTTCACACTCACTTTGTTTTAATTTTTTTTAATTTTTTTTTTTTTTTTTTCTGCTGAGGTCAGGGGTCAGTTGCTGGTATTATATAAAATCCTGTATCTCATAAACTCTATGAATTGCTATGTCCACTGCAACCAACCCCTCCTGTCTTATTTTTTCTTCTTTTTCAAATTTTTAATTTAAGAAAAAAAAGGGATGAGAGAAAGAAAAATAAACAATTTTTAAATAAAAATGGACAAATTAAACAATTGAATTGATCAAATAATAATAATAATAAAAAAAAACTGGAAAGAAAATTATTTTTCTGCATTCCAGAAAACTGTTTGATTTTAAATAAGTTTTTTTGTTTTGTTTTATTTGTCTATAGTTTGCAGATGGCAATTTTTAGACTGGTTTCTTTATCTTGTTGTCATCACAACGTTTCGGCCATTTTGTCTCCTTGGCTTTTTTTCATGTGCATTGTTTTAAATTCAAGAACCATCATGGAATCTTGATTCTTTGGGTTAAACTTTTTGCATTTCATTCTCTTGTTAACTTATAAAATGTTCTTGGTGCCTTTGACCAGGTTGAACTCAGAAGATCAAGATATCCTGCACACTTTAATGAACATCTTCATCATCTCAATCATGTATTGTATAGGATAAGGCCTGAAGAATGAAATGAAAACAGTCTACTTTTGGGGCTCGAATAAAGGGTTGGGTTCAAATATCATTATGATTCTCGTGTTTGACAAAAGGCACCTGAAGAAGGCCATAGAGCAAAACATTTGAGACATTATGTTAACTAAGGTTGCAGAGTCAGAAAGTATAAGGTTTTACTCAAACTTGAATTGCTAGAATTTTCCAAAGAATTTTGACACTGAGAATTTTCCAAAGAATTTTGACACTTAGAATTTTCCAAAGAATTTTGACACTTAGAATTTTCCAAAGAATTTTGACTCCTAGAATTTTCCAAAGAATTTTGACTCCTAGAATTTTCCAAAGAATTTTGACTCCTAGAAATTTCCAAAGAATTTTGACTCCTAGAAATTTCCAAAGAATTTTGACTCCTAGAAATTTCCAAAGAATTTTGACTCCTAGAAATTTCCAAAGAATTTTGACTCCTAGAAATTTCCAAAGAATTTTGACTCCTAGAAATTTCCAAAGAATTTTGACTCCTAGAAATTTCCAAAGAATTTTGACTCCTAGAAATTTCCAAAGAATTTTGACTCCTAGAAATTTCCAAAGAATTTTGACTCCTAGAAATTTCCAAAGAATTTTGACTCCTAGAAATTTCCAAAGAATTTTGACTCCTAGAAATTTCCAAAGAATTTTGACTCCTAGAAATTTCCAAAGAATTTTGACTCCTAGAAATTTCCAAAGAATTTTGACTCCTAGAAATTTCCAAAGAATTTTGACTCCTAGAAATTTCCAAAGAATTTTGACTCCTAGAAATTTCCAAAGAATTTTGACTCCTAGAAATTTCCAAAGAATTTTGACTCCTAGAAATTTCCAAAGAATTTTGACTCCTAGAAATTTCCAAAGAATTTTGACTCCTAGAAATTTCCAAAGAATTTTGACTCCTAGAAATTTTCACAAAAACTTTTACTCTTAGAATTTTCACAAAAACTTTTACTCTTAGAATTTTCACAAAAACTTTTACTCTTAGAATTTTCACAAAAACTTTTACTCTTAGAATTTTCACAAAAACTTTTACTCTTAGAATTTTCACAAAAACTTTTACTCTAGGTCGTTATTTTATAGTGTTACAATATTTGGATTCTCTAGAGATGGAAAAGTCCCTGACTCCACAACTCTAGTGATAACAACTAAGATACAAAAACGATTCTGAAATTTGTAAACAATAAGTTTTGTTCTACTTGTATTATTTTCTTTTTTTTTCAACAGGATTTCACCAACTTCAGTGTTTGTCTTGAGTTTAATGAAGATTCTGCATTAATAAAAACACTGCTGGGGGGGGGGGGTTATTTCTTGCCTTGATTGAATATTTGGGGTTTGATGTTGTTGTTTAGGATATTCTCAGGGGTGAGTCATTTTCTAACACTGTTGATGAAAACAATCCTTCTTTGCAGCAGCCATTGCAATGTCCTCAATGTATTTATTCCAGTTCATGTTGCTAGTGAATGTTAAACCGAGGAGTTTGAAGGAAGTGGTTATTAGTCATGTCTATCAATGGTTGAGAAGATTTCTTGTAATTGTTAAAGGAAATAAGCTTAGTCTTAGTAGCATTAAATGTTACAATCCATTTATTGACTGGAGGTCGTTTTGTAAGGTTTCTTACCATTGCATTAGATATGTGTACATATATCCGTTTTTCCCTTATGCCAACTATAGTGCGTTGTATCATACGTATAGTATAAGTGCGGATGAGATCAAGCCCACACGCTTTTGAGGTGTCAAAGTTTTTTATGATATTGCAGAGATGAGAAGGGATGATTTTCAGATCATCAAGTTTGGCTTCTGTCTTCATAGAAAAAATTTTGGAAGGAGTTGTTGTTAGGTCTAAGGTGGAGTTGGTGGCAAATTGCTGGGCAAACAATATAGCCATCTTGGTTGTCATGCAAGTGATCTTCTGGTTATTGGATAGTTGAAGAATTACTCATGTTCTTTATTTACTGCACTATTGTAAATTTTCTAAAAGTTATGTGTTCTAGCATCTGCATATTTTTTACCTATTTGTACTTCTGATGGCCGAACCGGCACAATACATGCTGTTTTTGTGCAGCATGTATTCTGCCATTATTTACATTTTACGAATACATAAAAAAATTATAAACATTTATCATTAATACCAGCAATGGAAAATAAGGTCTGAAAAATATTAATAACTTTTCTTAGAATCGGAAATTTGGCTCAAATTTTGCCGATTCGGTTGACTAAAGGTTAACCTGCTATTGAATGAACAACCAATAATACTACATTTTTGTAGTATTCACCCAGTGTCGGACATTCCGCCTTGAATTGGATGCGGAAGTTCATAGGGATACAAATTCGCTTATGGGCTACCATGTATATCCCTGTTTGGAGAGATAATATACAGCGCATTCTAAAATGGTTACCCATCTTGTAAAAGCCAAACACAAGATTGCTTAACTTTAGTGATCTGGTGGTGAGCGGGAGTGACTAATGTGTGAATGTGATTATGCTGTTAACTGGCCTTTAATATGATCTTTAACAAACCCTGTTTATCACAATGAGGTGTGAGCTTATAATACTCCCCCACCCCCTTGACTAAAATTGAGTGGCAAAATCAATCATTTACATAACTGGACATGACTCACGTTGTTGTCCTGGATATTTGTCTACAATAGTTTGTTTGGTTTAGCCACTGTCCCATTTCCTCTACAAACATTGTACACAAGTTGGCAGTACTTCAACTGTCATAGGCACCCATTATCACTAAGGGCAGTGAACAATTCATTGTTCGTTTCAAGTTCACTGCTAAATGCATATTCACCGATTGCCTTTTGTTCCAATAGATAATGGATACTCCCCCCCCCCCCGAAAGATTTTCTATACCATTCCTAAAACAATGGTTACGCAATCCATAATTCTCTTAAATAAACAGTGGTTTTATTTTGGAGGTTACATTCTCCTAGACTAATTGCCCTATCAATGCTTGAGAGCCTTGTCTACTCTAGGATTCCACACGTCTAAAGGTAAGTAGAGACGGATTCCTACCTTGTCTTAGACTATGATAATAATTCCCTTTACAGCCGCCTACATCACTCCATATTCTCAAATGATCACCCATCAGAGTACTGACCAAGGCGAACGGTGCTTAATTTTGATGATGCAATGAGAATCGCTGTTTCAACGTAGTGTAAGTCGTAAAAGTCTATTACCCAAAGTAATGTATACCGGTGCTTAATGCGACCACAATTAATCTCTTCTCGATCTATCAAAACATCTTAATTCTGTCCAATTCAGATCACAGAATAATTGACCCATTTAACTTTGGAATGGATTGACTTTCCTCAATTCTGGCCGTCTCTTTGCTAGATTAGTTTTAACCTTTTCCTTCATTTTTCTTTCTAAAACGAGGAGCGTACAGACTGCAATAGATACGAATGCAGATTGGCTAAGCTGATTTTAAATCGTGTTGGATCTATTACATTTGCTTAAACACTAATACAGTCGGTAAAGTTGCGAACTATTGGAGGTTGATTGAAAGCCCCCTTGCTTTCACACAAGTCTGTCTGCTTTGTACATTGTGTGTAGGTATATTTTAAAAGGGGCTGGCCTTGTGCTACCTTTGGTCGCATCAAAATAAACAGAACCCTTTTCTGTATTTACTACATTTCAAATTTTATCAAAACCTGTGTTATTCATGCACAGATGTTTATCTTTATTATGTGGGTGTGCGCGTGTGTATACAATCTTTCTATCTACTCTATTATATAAAAGGAACATTGTGTGTGTGAGTTCGTTCCCTTTGGACTTTGAAATGGCTGGGCCGATTTTTTTTTTAACATGTTACACAAAAATACTTGGTGTGTCTGAAAGTGTTCTTACGTTTTACGATTAAAGAAGAGACAGTCCAATTTTGACCATAATTAACACCCTTAAACAACCTAACATCACAGACAGAAGAGCTCGGCATATAAAATCAATAGTTGCTTTTTCGATAAGACAGCGATGCGTTCAAAATAAATGTTTCTGATTAGAGCACAAGTAGACCATGATACTTGACTTTTGCATTTTAAACTTTAAGTGAAGCCATTATTTAGAAATGATCTTATAAAATTAACAGATTCTCTACAGTGCAATATAGAATACAATGTATTGTGGACTAATTGACTACAGGGAGGTATGTGAAGCTTCCTTCCGATACACCACAGTGGGTCTCCAACTAAGGCAGACAACCACTCGATTTCATTAAGAAATAGGCAATTACACTGGATTTCAGCTCTCGATGACAACAAAAGTTATGGTAGGGTTGAAATTTTGTTCATCCTCATTCAATTACAGGCGATGTCGAGTCTCTTTGCTAGTATATATATATATGTGTGTGTGTGTGTTTCATTTTCCTTCAGTCGAAGTTCCAAAAAATCAAAAGGCACCTTTTTAGGACCAGCACTATATATGAGATGCGTAGATATTGGAATATTCCATTACAATTCTTGTTTATTTCTTAAACTTTGAGTTATTAAAGTAGTTAATAATGTTAATTTTCATCTCAATTCAATTATTGACCATTACGTTTTAGTATATCTTTTTTTGTCTTACTGGAATTCACCTAGTCTGGTGGAGTATAAAATTTATTATTGTTACTATAGGCACCATCATTTAAAGAAGATGCACCAAGCCTTGTATAAACCAGTGTAGGGTAGCTTTACTGAGAGGATTTTGTTGTGGCTTTGAATACTATGCTATTTCGAATCTTTAGTCAGAGTTCACTTGTAGGGGGAAGGATTCTTATTCCAAGTTGTCCTGACAAACCCTTGTACAGAGAAACAAAGTACAAAATAGATTTCCTCACTTAGTTGGGGATGCCGTTTTCTCTTCCCTGGAATCTCTTTTCACAGAAGAGACGTTGCGAGCCTGTCTTTGTTTTATCGTTATTTCCATGGCAAGTGCACGTTTGAGCTCCAATCCCTCTTCCCCCCTCGCCAATATTTCCCGAAAAACACCCGTCTAGCTGAAACCACTGTCAATAATTTTCCCCACTCTTTATCTGTGCCTAAATCAAAACGTAGATGGCATGAACAAAGCTTCTTAGACGTGCACGCCTGTGGAACTCTCTTCCGGTTGCCTGTTTCCCACCTGACTACAACTTGGATGCTTGGATGTCTTCAAGTCCTACATAAACAAACTCCTGATAAACCGCTCCCCTTAAGTAAGACACTTTATCAAATCTCCATTACTAATGATTACTACGATATTATCCCATTGATTACTGTACACACAATAACCCTTATCCCCGAGTGGCTTCCAGGCCTTGATAAGTGGTGAGTACCATGTAAAAAAAACAAAAAAAAACCTTAGACACTTAGACAAGTTCTCTCCTGTCAAGTAGGCATTCAAGTTCTCTCTTTTTTTGTTTTTGTGTGTGTGTGTGTGTGTAATCTCTATCTTTACTATCATATTAAAGGAACTTTGTATGCGTGACTGAGTGAGTGAGTTGCAAACTCACCGGGAAAATGGTTGGATCATTCTACCCCTCCAGAAAGTATCTCACTCCTGAGTCCAAAGCTAAAGTCTGCAACATCTGCAAACAAACGGTAATCAAAGCCCTGACCACTAGTGAAAGGTCAATCGAAGAACAGGCAGAGACCAGAAGACTATTCAGGAAATCCAGTCAACAAAATTCAATAGACCATCAACACGATGCACCGACTTTCACCTGCGATATCTGCAACCAACAATGTAGATCAAAGATAGGCTTATTCAGCCACAGGAGATAGTGTTCAATCACTTCTACGGGTGCAACCCCATAAATGCCAACAATATCCATCTTCTGCAAGTTTACGGCAGTTTGGGATCTGTTCACCTGTAACCGAAGTTATTTCAGAAATATCCATGATATAACATCATACTTTGAATTTCTATCTGTTTAGCATGGTCAATGATGAATGTAAATCTGAAATATTATCTGTTTAGCATGGTTATGATGAATGTAAATCTGAAATATTTGAATTTAAACCTGGGAGGTTGTGTCCATTTTTATGTTGTCTAAAATAATAGAGAACATTTAAAAATTTCACAAAAAATCAAAAATGCTTGAATTCCACCCCCTCTTTGCATGAAACTAAATCAAGCCCACATTAATCACTCTAACACGTGTTCCAAAATTCATAATGATCTGTTAATTAGTTTAGGAGTAAACCATATGCATAGAAATATATAAACATATATGTTACGTTATTATATAACGTAGGATTTGTTTTTTTTCTCGTTGGCGTAGTTTATTAGTCAACACGAAAGCATCCGGATTCTTCTTTCTTATAATATCGAAATTGAATAATCAAAATATTGGATTTCAAGTAAAATCAATGGTATCTACTTAATTGTCATGTCGCAGTCATGAAAATATCCAAAAATTACAACAAAAAAAAACTAAAAAAAAAAAACGAGAAGATAGAAAATTAATTATTAAAGGAAATAGATTTTTGAAAAAATTTACAAGTTTTGTTTACATAATAAACTGAATAGAGCGCATCGTAGCAGGGGGGGTAATATCTGAAAACTTTCTAAAACTTAGGTCAATTCTGGAGAAATGAGTTATTTCCGTTTATGACGTGGCTATTACTTTTTAACTGTGTCATTACATGTCAAACCTCTTGGACCCACACGCTGTCTGGTACCATCGCAAAGGAACAAACAAATAAATAAAAAAGGAAAGAAATAAAAATCCAACTGGGCATATTTTTTTTTTTTTTTAAGCACAAATGAAATTAATTTATTCGTGGTTCTTCCAAAACATCACATTTCATTATCTTTCAAAAATCTTCACACACACGTGCTCCACAACACTGTGCCATGTAACATGAGCTTTTTAAAAGTCTCTGTCCTCGCCATCTTATGCCAGCCTTAGCCAGAACATTCTCAGTCTCGACTTCTCACGTCCATCTTCCATGGAACGCATTCGCTTCTCTCCGACCACGTGCTGTCCTTTTGTTTCTTTTCTCTCTCCTTCCCATGACGTCAGCACGTGCACACTTGCTTAATTTGCATAGAAGCTAATACTGCTGCTGCTAATATTTTCGTTAGTCAAATATCCTGCAGTTGCTGCTCATTTTCTCACAAGCGCGCTGCTTTGTTACACCTTGTGTTTACGTCATGTACGCTACACGTTACAAACAAACATGGCAAAGTCGTTTTTTCGTTGAATCATGGAAATACTTGTTCCATTCCAGGAACATTTAATTAATTTCGATATGAGAATTAAGTAGATAACATTGCTTTTAATTGAAATTGACATAAAAAAGAAAAGTAAGTAGTTATCAGTGATGTACAGTGAACATTTCAGGGCAGGTGCTCAAGTGAAAAAAAACAAAAAAAAACGGCAAAAGCATAATAATGAACACCGTCTCGGTGTCGTATAGGCCTGTAATACATTCCTCTGAAAAGGGCACTTTTAAAACAGGAGTAAAAAAGGCAGATGCTTGGGTAACCCTAGCAACCCCTGCTCTGCACGTCTTTGTTAGTTACCATTGCTTCTAAATGAAGACTCAGTTTTTCAACTGTTGCATTTCGCTTTGATAATGAAGAAGAACCAGCCTCTGTATTATTTCTGGATATAAACATCAACATTCATGAGAACAGTAGTCCGATGACAATGTAATGTTATTCCTCATCTCAAAAATTCATACGGATATTTGTCAGAAAATGCGGAAACCTGTAAGCTTTTCAAAAGGTCAGAGGATCTCTATAATTCTTTGTATCTACGCAAGGATGGTTTACGGATGTTAACAAGTATCGCCTCCAGTAGACGGTGATGATTAATCATTTCTGCCGCTTTAGCGAGGCACAAACCACTCCATCATCCGCTGTAATGTACAGTTGCAGCTGTAAAAATGTCTGTCGAATTAAGAAAATGATGCAAGGAATAAAGTTTACGAAAAGAGAAAACTTCTTTTACTTTTTATTCTCTCCGATGTGCGTTATTAAGGAATCGTCCGATAGTTGCTAAGCACTTACCCTTAGCAGACACAGAACTGGAGGGGGTATGGGTAGGAATCGTCGGGTTAGGGTTAGTGTGCCATATCTATTCAACCAGATGAAGAAGAAAAATACAAACAGATTGAGAGCCTTGCATCTTCATGTTCTTTCTTTTTTCTTGCCTGTTGCTCGTATAAGAATTTCTATGCAAGCTTCCGGGCGCTTTTATCCTCAGATCCTTCAAACGCTTTTCTATGTTAATATCCTGTGTCTGCCTCTACACGGGCACAATTGTTTGATATTCATCTGATTCTGGCACAAGGACAGCCATACAGGGTACTTTGCATTCAAATGACATGCTGCTTATGGTAACGTTAAATTGTATGTGTGTTGGAGGATATAATCGTGACACCCTGCAGTGATGATTCCTAAAAGGATGAAACAATAGTGTCTGCAGGTATTTAAAAATTATTGTAGTAATAATTATATATATTCCAAACTTGCATTTAGGTAAAAATACACTTTCGTATAAATATTTGAGTAAAATGTATGGCAAACAAATAAATAACATAAAATGCGATACACCACGGGTAGAGGTTTAGGCTTCTAACTATGGAGTCTCAATTTCGAATCTCACTAGGTTCAGCCACTCTGATGAGTCATAAACGACAAAAAACGTGTCAGTGGATAATTATATTTTAAAAACAACAATACATATGCCGCTCCCCATTCGGGAGTACAAAATTTTTAAAAGGGAAAATTATTTCCAACTCGCATTTAGGTAAAAATGCACTTTTGTAAAAAGTATTTGAATTCATTCAGAAAATATCGCAAACAAAAACAAATAAATAACATCTACATAAAATGGGATACATCCAGCAGTCGCATGAGATAGCGCAGAGGTAGACCATGGGGTTCCAGTTCTGTATCTTGCTTGATTCAGCCACTCTGATGAGTCATAGACGACGAGACACATGTTACTGGATAATTATATTTTAAACTATATCTATCATATAGATATATACACGTTTTATTTTTTATTACCGTATCTTTCTTTACAGTCGGCCAAAAAAACGGCCGGGTAGCTGAACCAATAATGTCACTTAAACGAAAGATATGGTAATAAAAAATAAAACGCATATTTGCTCTACAACAGTATTGAGCACTTTCTTCAGTTTTTATTAATTACCATTTCTACTATATATATATATATATATATATATATATATATATATAATAGTATAGTTCATTCCATGATCTAAATATTTATTTTTCATGCAAAACAGCGCCTCCAGCATGTTAAAATTTTGGTACACTTTCATTTTTTTTTAATTTTTTTTTTTTTACAGATCTGTTTTGTTATGCAGAAACAAACGGTTATCATATGTCAATACGGTCTCTTTTTGTGCATATACACTTCATAAAAAATAAAAATTCTTTGCTTAGATAGAAAAACGACATTACAATATAATTCTGTAAGAAGAAGAAAAAGTTCATAGAAGACGTGTGTTTGTTCCGGCAGATTTTGGATCTTGGAATGTAACTATACTGTTATTCTTTTCTGCATACTCTGTTGTTATATTTAGCAGACATCGAACTTCTAAACATAAAGGATTGGTTTGCACAAAGAGTGAAATATAACTGAAAAAACATATTTTATCAAAACATATGTGTCATTCCAGACAACGCATAAAGCCATTTCATGTAAGTAGCTAAAAAAAAATATATACTAGTTCAAGATCAAAAAGAAGCCAATGATACGTGTGAAATGACTCTGAAAATAGTAATTTTTGTGTCCCCCCCCCCCAGCAACATCGCTCATGGAATGTGAAGACTAAAGGACAAAATATGGGAAGCGAGAGTTACAGGGCTGCCAAAGTAAACTCAAGGTCCACTATATGCAGTTGGATTTAAATCCATTCACTAGGCAACAGTTTTTTTTACTTTTTGAATGTAGTCTAGATTTCTATAACTGAATTATGGTATTTTTGCACTGTTGAATCAGGAAATGCCATCCGTTTCTCTCCATGTCAGGTTTTTGTGCTAAGTTGATTTGAAAAAAAAAAATTAGATCTTGTAACAAAATCGATTACATTTTTGTGGTATTTTCAGCTGATTTTTGTCAACACATGTTATCATAAATATGTTTTAATGAGAAAACATATATTGATTGGATGATAGAAATATCGATTATTGTAAACTGAATGGTGAGCATTGATCAAGGTAAGTACACGTAAATTGCATGTTGTTTTACTTTTGTTGAACTTCCGTTTCTTCAAACTCCTGGAATGCTCAGTGGCAAGAAGGTCTTTCTTCAGATTCCAAAAGTAGTCGGCCATCAAGACTGTATCCTAGCGACTCTTTCAGGTCCTGATAGAATACCCCCCCCCCCCCCGTTCGTCACTCATTGAACCCAGATTCTCAAGAAATCATATGTGGAAATAGGTAGCGCATCTTGACAATCATGTTGCAGCTCAGGTTTCTGGCATGTTGTTGACAAGTTCTGCATAGTTTCTGGCCTTATTGTTGTCAAGAAACTTCTTCATTGCCAGAACAAATGCCTTCCACGCTTCTAATTCCATTTCGTTCACTGAGTTTTCAAATTCTGGATCCGTGATGAGCTGCTGGATCTGAGAACCATCAAAGATGCCAAATTTCAACTTCTCTATGGTCAATGCTTGAAAAGCCTGGCACAAGTAAGTGAAGCAGTCATAATCTTTGTCCAAAGCCTTGGTTAACTGTTTGATTAAACTGAGCTTGAATTGTAGCAGTGGGAAGAGTATTCTGCCTCTCTATCCACTAAAGAGTCGTTGATGACGTTCCTTTCTTTGCAAAGCACTAATTCCTCCCACACAAGCTGGTTCTTCTTCATGTAATGCTGAGCATGGTGCTGCACCAATTTTTGGAAAATTTCAAGGTTTTATGATTTCAAACTGATCCCTTTTTGACATAATCACCCAGAACAATTGAACCTAACTAATTCTTATGAAAATAATCATTTCCAATCAAAACATGGCATTTTACCCGCATCAACTTCTGCTGAATTGCTCCACACACATGTACATGTGAACAAAAATTGAAAAAACGACATGTGGCCAAAGCTCGAAAACTTGGCCTGATTGAGTAAAACCAAAGTGTTTTTTGGATTCAGCACCTCAGATTTGTAATAAATCAGCTGTAAAACACTAACAACAAATTTGTTGTTGATCAGTATTATCTATAGATTAATACTCATCTATGTAGCTATTAAGGGGAATACTTGGACAGGTAAAATTAACTCCCAAAATGGAACAGTTTGATATGACAGGGTGGAAGGATAAAATTGTTGCCCTAAAGAAAATAACGCTACAGCTGTATTTTAAAACTTTTATCGAAAAAATCAATTCAGGTAACTTGATTATGCAGTAGAGCTGACATCTATTTAATGTAGCCACCTTCAGCCTCAATCACCTCGATATGGGTCCAGAACTGGGAGCATGCCTTTTCCACAAACACCAGCTGGAACTTGGTTAATGCTCGGTGATCAAGCTGGCTTTGGTGTTGTGGGAGGTTATGTTGGTGATGTTCTCAACATATGACCAAACGAAGTAGTCCAGCGAGTTCAGGTCGGGGGAGGAGGGGGGGACAGTGAGAGAAGAGTACAAAGTCGTAGCATTCCTTCTGAAGCCAAGCCTGGGTTTCTTTGGACTTGTGGGTCGGCGTTGAGTCCTGCTGCCACACTCAGAGTCTGCCAGCAGCCACCTGACTGCACCAGGGGATCACCACACTTTTCAGCACATTCAGATGTACTTTGGTGTTGACTTTCAAGTTGACTTCAAAGATGTGAGGTAGCATGATGTGGCCCTCACTTTACGTTACACCAAAGACCATAACCGTGGCCAGAAACTTTGTTTTCATCAACCTGAGCATATCCTTGTTAATTGTGGCAATCCAGCGGTGCATTTTGAGGGTACTGGCAATGGTCCTGTTGTCATAATTTGGATAGGTAGAGAGCATGAGTGGTATAGAGGCACATCTCCGATCTTGCTCGTTGAACAATGTATCACTTTCAGACATGATAGAAGTCTCCTATCACACTTGGGATTTGCACACAACTAGCCAACCAGTAGATGGTCTGAAACAAAACAAAAAGAAAACCAGTTTTCATCAAACGGAAATGGAATCATGTCGTCTTATTTTTTCTTAGGCTGGCAATTTTATCATTCCATTCTGCACTTAAAAAGATTAAAATCGAGATATAATGGTATCTAACCATATGTCTAGAATTCTTAGTTAAATTTTGATTAAAATCTATTAGACGAGGTTGAGTCGAGAAAATATCTAAACTTTCAACATATGGTGTCTTAAGAAGAAATTGAAATTCAAGGAATGGATCAAATTTAATACAAATTTGAATTTTCAAATCGTGTGTACGCGTGTGTATGTGTGCATGCATATATTGTGCCCCGTGAAAACCCTTTAAAATATTCTAAAGAAATTAAAATTTTGGGGAATATTTATGAATTGAGTTCTAATAACTTCAAGATGAGCAGCTGGCGTGCTGACTGTAATATCACAGGATCTGTGAATCTATTGATGGAGGCATCATATAGCAATAGCTTTTTTTTGACGATCGGGCGATCCCATCTTTTAAAAAGGAGCCTTTGATATGGTTTTGGTACAAAGATTTACTTCACAACCTTGGTAGCCATGGAATATCAGAAAATATCCTCTCAACCATCGCATCCTTTTTTTCTGATAGATTTATAAAATTAGTTATTGATGGACAGGAGTCTGAATCACATAGTATCAACGTGGGTGTGTCTCAAGGATCTATTCTCGGCCCAACCCTCTTCCTGATTTTTATCAATGATATCCTAAATCACATTTTAAGATTATTTGTTTGTATCTCTGTAGATGACAACCATCTATGTCAACACTTCTAAGAGCATTAATGATCAAGATCTTTCTGGTTCTCTCTCTTCTGACCTGAAACACATGGCGCAATGGGGGTGAAAAAGTGGCTGGTTACTCTTAATACACCTAAAAACAAAGATTCTGACTTTTCACCAGCAATACTCGGATGTTCACTTTGCCCCAGTTGAAATGAACGTCTCTCTCTTTGAAGGGATCTCTTACTTTTGATAAGCTCCTTGAAATTATATTCATTCCAAATCTGAAATAGAAGATTACATCAAATCTGTTACTAAGGTTGCTGAAAAAATTGTTGGTTTATTCTACTGCTCCAGAAAGTACCTCACTCCTGATGCCATTCTCTACCTGTATAAGAATTAAATACTTTCTAAGATGGAGTACTGTTACTAGATTTGGAATCGACTTTGAAATCTGGTGGGAGTATTGTCTTCTTTTCCCTACAGCCTCTTTCTCACAGAAGAGACATTGCTAGTGTTTCTCTATTCTATCGTTATTTTCATGATAGGTGCTCAGCTGAGCTCCAATCCATTGTCTGTAAAACATTCACAGCAAAACTCGTCTGCTTGAACGGAACTTCCATGAGTAAAGTTTCTTTTAGTAAAAAGTCTAAAACGGACATTTTACATGCTGGTTGATGCACTAACAATATCGCACCCTTGAAGCAACCAAATCACGAAACTTCTCCAGTTAGTATCATTCTCATTGCATCTATGGGGACGGAATCAGACATAACGCTTTCATGCTTATGTTGTTCCCATAAGTAGGCGAACATGGAAGTTATTTGTGCTTTTCGTGTTTGCACAATATGCTGGGTCCGCACTTTTAAATGTCAGAGACATCAAGAGCAAATCTATATAATTATAAAACTGTGGACTGTCCGAGCGTACTTCCTTGCTTGAATCTTGTCTTGGACGATCGGGCGATTCCATCTTTTAAAAAAGGGATGACATTATATATGTGTGAGAGAGAGACACACACAAAGTTGTATGTTTTTGGTTTCGATTCTAGCTGATGGCACCCAAGTTTATATATATTCTTTTAGTTTTGATTTCACTATTATATATTAGGTTCAATATAATAACCGATAGAGAATTGTCTATGATAATAAATACATAATGCACATGAATTAAAATATCATATTTAAATTTATCTTAAGACCGAGCAACGCCGGGCGGCCTGCTAGTCTCCTCTAAAATTAAATTAGATTAAGTGAACACAGAAACGATAGAAACAGTAGCCAATAGGAACACTGGGTTCCTTACAAACTTGATCAATCAACAACTGAGTTTGCTGTTCTCATATAATACTGGCAGCCATTTTTTTTTTAAAGCTGTTCTAATTTTGGTGCCGGATTAAAACTTTGTTCAAGACCATCTCAAACGAATTATTATGGTATTGTGCACATTCCTTATTACCTATTTGCTGTAGACTGTTTAATGTTAAGACACTTATGCAAACTACGGACCGTGCTATTATTATTTTTATTTATTTATTTATTAGACAGAATTTTCTAGTTAGATTGCATTTTTATGGTATCTTCTGTTCATTAAATTAATAAGTGTAATTACAGAATTGTGTTGTTTTTTTAAGCCGCCTTCCTATGTTAAGAACGGTCTTCTAAATAATAACGCTATTATTTCCGCACGGTCCATGTAAGTACTAGTGTTCATTATTAGTAATTGAGTAAAACAACTTCTTTCGTTATTTTTCTTTCTTTTTCAGGGTAAAGTACAAAATAGTTAACAATCGAGAATTTGTGAACAAAACTTAAAAACAAATAATTTATAGCAAACGCATTAGAATAAAATTCTCCACTGAAGCCGTACATATAGTTTTAATGTGTGAGAACGATTTAGAAGACATTTCCCCGTTAAAAAGCGGTACTTGTGATCTATGTTACCGCGCTGAAATAAAAAAATCAAAAAAATCCTTTCTTAACATGAGGAGGGGGGAACTTTTGGGTGCGAGTGCAGAGAGTGATCCGCGCTATTTTTAAAATCGTATTTCCAAGTTTAATTAAAGTTTCTTTTTTTTATTCAATTGTAAGGTTGAAGTATAGAATAGGTACAAAACACCCTCCCCTCCCCATGTTAAGAATGGCTTTTTAAATAATAACGTTATTATTTACGTCCGGATCACTCTCTGCACTAGTACCAACTTTTGTAACTATTCTGTACTTTCACCTAACAATTTAATAAAATAAAATATTGTGACGATTGAATTCAACTTAAAAATTCTATTTAAAAAATAGCGCGGTAATATAGATGCATAAGCACAAAAAATATACAAATCGTTTCTACAATTTTAAGAGGCGGTTTCCACTATTTTTAAAAAAGGTTCTCGAATGGTAAATAATCTATATTTTACCCGTTTCAAAAATCTTAGTTTCTGCACGCTAAAACTGTGCGAGCTCGGTAAAGAATTTAGGGGTTTGTATTACTGTACACATAGATTCGAAAAAGTTGTCAAAAAAACAAATATATAACAAATAAATGTTATGAAAGGCAAGATAAGTTACTTTTCTGCCAAACTGGATATATTTTTCGTGTTTTTATTCAATGTAACATATTTATTTATTTAGCTCGAAAAACATAGTGTTTACCGATGTATTTGAAAATTCAAGATGGCGTCTCACACCCTCTTTAATACCGTAAGTTTGGAAAAAGGTGTTATAAATAAAAAACTATACAAAATACTATTAAAAACCCGCCGAATATATGTCAACCTATGTCACAGTAACATGTATTGAGCGAGTTTTTAACAGTATTTTATCCGTTTTTTTATTTATAACATCTTTTCCCAAACTTACCGTGTTAATGAGAGAATCAGACTCCATCTTGAATGTCCCAATACATCGGTAAACACTGTATGGTTTTCGAGCTGAATAAACATGTTACATTGAATAAAAACACGAAAAATATATCCAGTTAGGTAGAAAAGTAACTTATCGTGCCTTTGATAACATTTATTTGTTATATATTTGTTTTTTTGACAACTTTTTCGAATCTATGTGTACAGTAATACAAACCCCTTTATTCTACAATAGTGCGACCAGAAAATAAAGCAAATATGGAGAACAGGGTTTATTTTATTTGAATATGTCGTAAACTAAATAACCATGGCGGAGTTTGGAAAGTTAAACCCACGGTACTACTTTAGCATTGCTATAAACATTTCTTGAAAACTTTAACTTTTACGATGCAAAGGAGTTCACCTAAAGCTTATCGTGTAATCATTTTACAATCTGTCGAAATAAACTGATTCACCACATCATAAAATTAAACAAATTGGAGCATTCATGTGGTATAGTTAACAGCAAAGAAAAAAATTAATTTATATATATAAGTTTAGTACTCCTGTAGAGAAGGTACCGTGCTATTTTTTAAATAGTATATTAAGTTAATTCAAATGCTGCGCGGGAGCTTTTTTTTTTTTTTTAAATTATTATTATTAAATTGTTAAGTGGAGGTACAGAATAAGTAGGGTCAGTGTGCTCTGTTACGCAAACTGAAGACGTCTCAACATTTTCTTAAAAAAATAGCGATTTTCATAGGTTTTCGGGTATGCTGAAAGCGAATCTCGCAGGGAAAATTAGCGCAGACAAATAGTTTTTGAGATATAAATATCTGTATTATGCAATCTAATTTCTAATAGTTTGAATTGGCCGCCATTTTTGTTTCAATGAAATGGTTCAGTGAGCATGCGCAGACAAACAAGTTAAGTCTACGAAATGCAAATGCTTATTCAACGTTATTTCTAGCTAATTCCACCAAATAAATAAATAAATAAAATTGCTTCCAAAAATTCAAATTCAAGAAAATTCGGTCAATGTGCACTGGTTGTCCAACCTATTTATTCTGGAAGCCATTCGTAACATGGAGAAGTTGAAAATAAGAAAATGGCTTTCTGAATAAACGCCCTACCCCAAACCTTCCCATGTTAAGAACGTCTTTCGGAATAAACACCCCCAATCTCCCCATGTTAAGAACGGCTATCAATTGCGCTGAAAAAAAAAAAACAAAAAGGTTTGCTGCTTTCATATGGCGCCTGTTCAAACGTGGCCGCCAGTGATTTATATTTCAAAATATAGGTATTTATATCGCAAAAACTATTTATCTGCGCTACTTTCCCTGCTATATTCCTTTTCAGGATATACGAAAACATAAAAGTTGTCGATTTATCGAAAACTGTTGAGGCATCTTCAGTTGGCGTAACGGAGCACATTGACCCAGAATAGTTATAAAACAGTAACCATCACCCCCTTCCTATGTTAAGATATTTTTTTTAATAAAAACGTTATTTCAGCATGGTAACTTATCTGCATAAGTATTATAAATTGTACTAAGCAAGGAAACTGCATAAGTATTATAAATTGTACTAAGCAAGGAAACTGCATAAGTATTATAAATTGTACTAAGCAAGGAAACTGCATAAGTATTATAAATTGTACTAAGCAGAAGGAAACTTAATGCTTTATCGACCAGCATAGTTTTTAATGTTTTAAGATTTCTCGTCTGTTAAATATTCTGGATTTCACCCATTATTTTAGCTTGAATTGGTGTTTTGTGTGTTTTTCATGAGTAAAAACGATCCTGCGTAGTCTCTTATTTTTTTTACAAAGGAATCACCACTTATCAAAGGCAAGAGGCCACTCGAGGATAAGGGTTAAAGAGTTTACAGTGGTCAAAAGGGTAATATAGTAATCGTTAGAAGTGTAAATTTGGTACATAAAAATACTTAAGGGGAATGGCTCATCAAGAACTTCTTTACATTGGACTTCAAGACGGCCATATTGAAGTCAGCGGGAAAGCAGGCAAACGGAAGACAGTTCCACAGGTGTGCAGTTCTAAGAAAGAAGCTTTGGTCATGGAATCTACGTTTAGGTTTAGGCACAGATAAAGAGTGGGGGGGAATTGATAGTGTTTATAGACAAACGAGTGTTTCTTGTGAATGTTTGGCGAGAGGGGACCATAGATTGGAGCTCAGACGAGCACTTGCCATGAAAATAACGATAAAACAGACAGGCTCGCAACATCTCTTCTGTGAAAAACAGGTTGCAGGAAAAAAAAAAAAAAAGGTATCCCCCACTAGGCTACGAAGTCTATTCTGAACTCTGTCAAGGCAGGCTAAGATATTCCTAGCAGCTCCTGTCTAGATGTGACAGCAATAATCCATCTTTGGGCGTACCTGGCTCTTATATAGGTAGAGAACTGCACCAGCAGGTAGATATCTACTGGATCGATAGAAGGATCCCATCATTTTCCCAGCGACCTTGGCAACGGATTTGATGTACGTATTCCATTTGATGATGCAAAGATAGAAGCGTAGTTTTAGATGCATTAAAAGTAACCAGCCACTTTTTCCCCCATTGTACCACATGCTCAAGATCAGAGGAGAGAGAATCGGAGAGAACTTGGTTGTTTACAGCCTTTGATGTGCTGCTATAGATGGTAGTGTCGTCAGCAAAAATGTCTACGAATGATATAAGGATGTGATTTGGAAGATCATTAATATATATATCATTTTTATTTAATTAACTTTATTGCTAATCGGATCGTATTTATTATTATTATAGAGCCAATTCTATATTGTATCCAATATATAGTAAAAAAAAAAAAAAAGACTTGGATGCCATCAGCTACAATTGAAACAAAGACATGCTCTTCAGCATTCTTCATTACCGTTCGATCTAAATCCATACGGATATAAAAACTTTAAAAAATAACGTTGGTAAAAATATAACTGTATATTTGCACATGCGTAGAAATAACCCGTTTAGTCGACTTACGTCTTCCCCAATTTTAACCTCTTAGCAACTATTTTTGGCGACTAAAAACCAAATCGAATTTGTTCTATAGGTCAAAATCTCCTTTATATCAAGTTTCAAGTCTATAGACCAAAGATTGCTAGTAGTTTGGTAGAAACCGTTTCGCACAGAGATAAGGTCACTTATATATTCGTACTTGTACAGTTTAATCAAGACATTTGTTAATGTCTTGATTATATTATACTATCAGGCTGGCCGGAGTTGCTAGATCGTAAAATACGCATCAATATTATATTTTAATTCATGTCAATTTCGCATTTATGATTATAGAGCCAAATCTGTATCGATTATCGCACTTAATATATAGTAGTAGTTTTTAAAGTAAAAAAAAAAAAAAAAAAAAAAAACTTGTATCCATCAGTCAGAATCGAAACCAAAACATATAGCTCTCCAGTCTGTCACTTTATATAAATAAATATTTCCGTGTGCTTGTATGTTTTCTTCAATAAAATTTAGCATAATAGTTAAATGAAATAATCATCTAGAATATAAATCTCGCATGTATGTATGTATGTATGCATGTATGTATGTATGTATGTATGCATGTATGTATGTATGTATGTATGTATGTATGTCTAAAACTTTCGGCACAGGCGACGGATTTTCACGAGATTGGTATCGTTTTGAAGCTCGACCCTTTGGACGACAAATATCGAAAAATTGGCCAAAAACATTAATTCCTTCACCCTCAACTAGGCACTTTTCTACAAGGAGGAACCGCTTTTTTTCGCCGATATTTTCCAAAGTCATCCTCTCTTTTCGATTGACTAGCTGTAATTTAAACCTTCGCCACTTCCGGTTTGGCGATGGACGCAACGTCACTTTTTTCCGCGTTTTTTTTTTTCTCCTTCGCGGTACGGGTTCGAGCCAGCTTGCCTACTACCACTTTTTTTGTTGTTGTTTTTTGCTCAACACACACCTCCAAACCACCTGGTAGTCTTTATAAGAAAGCATAAAATACGAATAAATAATTGATTAACGCTCGTTTTTCAAAGGAATATGCAAATTAGTTAACCTTCACGTAGTCGCTCGCATATCCATGACTGAGTATATTAAAGAGTTCGTTTTAATAATCTTTAAATATAAAAAGTAGATTTTTAATATCAATGTTAGAGCAAGATAAAAAAAAAAACTCAGCTTCATATTTATTAATAGATTTCCTTAAGTATTTTACATGCCTATCTACGAACTGTTCTTTCCATCTACTCATACTAGGTTTTTGTTTTTTCTTCTCTTCTTAAATATATCTTAGATTATAAATGAAATATATAATTTAACTAACAAGTTTTTTTCTATATGTTATATTTTGTATAATGCTGGTTTTTCTCTTCGTCTGAAGAGACGCATTTAATTGCGAAATACTATAGCCTAAAGTTTTTTTTTCTTCGTTAATTTCATTCCTTATTGATCTGATGTTTAAAGTCATATGTAACCTTTATTCCTCGCCTTTCAGTTAATATTTTTAATTGTCCCTCTTAACAGTGTTGAGCTTTTCCTATCTTGATAAGATATATTTCTTTCGCTAACTTCATTTTATATTATATATATGAACGCTGTCCAAATTACAAATTTCCAGTTTTTTTTTTTTTTTTTTTTTCAACGTCTTTCATTTTCATTTCGATGCTCTTTTGTGACCAAGAGCGAAGGACCGCTTGAAATATATATATATATAAAAAAAAAAATTAAATACAAAAAAAATAAAATAAAATAAAAATAACACTCTTTTCATGCTTCAAACCCGCCTTATAACCTTGAAATCGCTATTCTAGAAACATACGTGGACTTATAACACACACGCGCGCGCACACACACACACACACACACACACACACACACACACACATAATATGCATATTATAATATTAGCTATAAGACCCTTTTAAGTAAAGTGAGGATTGCGAAAGCCTCCAACCTAAGTGAAAATGTATTATTCTGAATTCTGGTCGCTGAATATTCTGTTTACTGTTTGTGCCCACCTATCGGCATTAAGAGTTTTTTTACTTGGTGTACTAATCACCAGTAGCCTGGAGGTTAAATACCAGCCAAGGAGTCGAGAATAACTTCGAATCTCTCGACTGGTAGTAATTATCACTACATACACTGGACAGAACGTGTCTGTAGATTTAATATATATTTTAATTATTGTAATAAAACTAAATAGAACCTTGACAGTTTTCAATTACCAATTTAAATATAATTTTCAAAGCGGTGTTAGAAGTATTCCGAAATCCATAATTTTTTATTGTTATGCAATCCATAATTTTTATTGTTATTAACGTGCTAATTTTTAAAAATAATATTTCAAGTAAAATTCAAGTTTTACGGTATCTTTTGATTATTAAATTGTCAGGTGAAAGCACAGAATAGTTAAGAATGGGTTTCTAAATAATGTTATTTCAGTTCTGCATAAGTACCACAATTGTATTTTTCCGGATGTTTATTTGTTCGAAAAAAAAAAAATAAATAAATAAAATAAACCAACTTCATAATTCATCGCTCAACATACAAATGCTATACTTTAATTGTATGAAAAATTTGTCAAAACAAGTATGAACCTTAGGCACCTTCAATTCTTCGCGCAATATCGGTGACGTCAGCATTTTATGCATAAATTCAATATTAACAAAGGTAAAAATGCGCTGCTTGACCACCTTTAAGAAGTTGGTATTTGTTATCGAACGTATTCCGTTTTAGGGTTAATTATTTAGAAGCCTATTATTTAGTATGAGAAGGGTGAGGGTATTTTGTAACTATTCTGTACTTTAACCTCACAATTTAATCCTAAATTCTTAAAGGTAAGTCTTCCGGTTCAATCAGCGCACTTTCATCTCGACAAAAGCGTCAAATATGAATAATAGAAGTAACGTGTGTTTTTTTTTTGTTTTGTTTTTCTTTTGTTAAATTATGATATTTACACAAATATACAAAAAGGGTCACTCAAAAATAAACAAATTTACAGAAACCCCTTCAGTGACTTTTTGGACACTCTTTTAGTCTGCTTGGTTAATATTTTTCTAATACAATAAATATCTAAATTCAAACGGCTATGTGTATCAGAATTTTTTGGGAATTTTTGACACCCCTAACAGAAAACTGCGAATCAAATATAAAAAAACTCGTAATTTCTCTTTTTAAAGTGGGTTGTTTATTCTTTGTATGGAATATACTTCCAAAATAAACTATTAAAGTTGTTTGTTATTTTTTATATTAAAAAAAAAAAAAAAAAAGTGTTTACAAAGTGCCGGTGCGCGTTCAACCAACCTTTTTTTTACGTATGAAATCAATTGAATTTTACGAGTGAAATTTTTTCAATTTTTAAACTTAAAAAATCTATAAAAAAAATTTTATTGGTTCAATTTTTACGATATTTTCAGGGTCAATGTGAAATTTTTAGCTCTTTCCAATAAACCGAATATAATATTTTAGACAACGTTTTTTATTCTCCCCCTCCCATTTTGAAATGTCTATTAAAATTTAAATTTACTCACCGAAGTTTTATATATCACAAATTGAAGATAAAAGATCAATAAATAAAATATTTTAATTTAAAACAAAAAAAAGAAGTGTTTTTTTTTTTTTTGAAACTTACCTGTAAAGTCCAAAGTGTAAAACCTTTTTTCTTTTTTTTTTTTTTTAATGAAAGCTCATGTTATGCTTATATCGTCAAATAAATACCGGACGCTGACGAGAAATTTTTCTATTTCATTCAGTGTTTTCTTTTTTTTTTCTTTAGATATTTAAAAAAAAGATCACTCGATAAAGTAGAAATAAAATATAATAATAAAAAACTCGTGTATTTCATTAAGAGAATTTTAAAAAAATCGGTCGAAACTTATAAGTGAATGTGTGCTTTTTTTTTTCAACTACGAAGGCCCCAAAATATTAATTTTGATTAACAGCACGCAATAAAAAGAGATATTAATTATGGCGTTTACAAGTCACTGTAAGATTTGCTAGGGATTTAATTACATTTTTCAAGTAATTATAAGTTTCGAAAGATAGTAAGTTGATTTATTCAAGTTCATATACGACATTTTTAATGGCCGATTCTGATACACCTATCAAACGACTAACTTATTAATAAGTTATCCATTATAGGTTTCCAGATTTTTTTATGAAAATGTCGACACAAGTGACAAATATTTTTACAATAATATCGTATTTTTCAATTGGTATCGATTTCGTTATTTTTAAGTTGGAAATTATCATTTTAATATTATATTAAAATATAAAAAAAAAAAACATTGCTCCAGATTTTGATTAAAACTGAACGTTTCAGAAGAATGGAATTTAAGTTATTTTTATCGTTGAAAAAGTTATTTTTGAGAATGATTTTTTTTTTTTTGCAATTCAACAGATTATAGTATATATAAATGAGAAGAAAAAAAACGTTATTTTTCACAAAGCCTAATGATATCGAATTTCTTTCCGTTTTAATTACGATTTCAAGTGAGAAAAAAATGTTTTGATTGAACAGAAAATATTCAATTTTTTGAAACCTTTTTAGTAGTATAAAATATTGAAAAATATAATCAATTCAAAAGTGAATCAGTATCGAAAATTTGATGAAAATCTGACCATTAATTTATTTTCGCTAAATTTATTAATCACGTGTATACCGTTTTGGAATTTGTATCGTCTGGAACACTTTCACTGTTGCGTTTCAGGAGTTACCTTTGAACGTTTTTACCCCTTTTTATACGCATGCGTGACGCGCATTGTTTTATTTGGAAAAGCGCACCAAAATCATTTTCCAGTTATGTTTCGACATGAAAGACGTGTTACATTCGTCTCTAATTCAAGAAAGCTTTTCCCCTTATTTCTGCAGAAAACATTCACAAAAAGAACTCGTGTTTTTTTTTTGTTTTTTGTTTTTTGTTTTTTTGTGAATGAATTCCCGTTGTGGGGAGTTTGAATTAATTCCCAGTTGGGAACTTGTAAAAGAAATTATAGATTCAACTAAATTCCTGTGATGGACCTTATCAGAGCTTTTCAACCAAATACGGCGAAAGAATAACCGCTATTCTCACAAATTCTTGCTTTTCCTCAGTTAAGAATGTTCCTATTTACAATGCCTCCCCACGGGACAGATTTAGACACCAGAGTCATTTTTTAACGTGGAGAAAAGGGAAAAATATTTTTATCTCAGTCGTGAAGGATTTCTCCTCCACTGACAGAGAACAAGAAATTGAAGTGCAGCATCTGAAGAACAGATACTACACTTTGAGGTATTTATTTGCTCCCCCACTGAGCAAATTAGGCACAAGACCGATTTTTAAAGTGAGGAGTGAAGGGGAAATGGGGACCAACTCCCCGGGGAGTAGGGGAGCTGGATAGTGACAATTGGTATGAAGGGTTGCCCCTACATTGACCAAGGTCTTATGGGTTGCCCCCACATATGGTCTTTACTTGCAGTATCTGTCGGAACAGATGGTGTTTATTTGCTCCCCCACTGAGCAAATTAGGCACAAGGCCGTTTTTAATGTGAGGTAAAAACCAGCTCCCCTAAAAGTAGGCAAAAAGGGGGCACTCTGGTTACCAAAAATAATAATTGTCCCAGTATAGAGGGTTTCCCCTCCATTGACTGGTACAAACCATCTTAAGTGCAGCATCTGCCGGAACAGATACTACACTTTGATCTTGGCCCGAAGGGCTCTGTGAGAAGACCTGATGGCACGCTAGGCACATTGCTTATGCAACTATAGATTGAATCAAGAAATCCATTCAAAGGCAAGTGTTCTGGCTTGCGAAATTCGTCTCTTGAAGGGTCTTTCATCTCTGTGGATTTTCTTCATACGGATGAATTCTTGCATAAGTGACTTCATTCTGCATGAAATTTTGCGGAATCGTGCATGCTGCTTATTTTAGCAGAAGCAATTAGATTATTCTTCTGTCTTACACACACACACACACACACATATATATATAAAGTGTATAAGTACTGATAATCCACCCTCGTCTCCCCAAAAGAGCCCTAGATTGGAACGAAAATAAAATTTGAAGGATTTCTCATTCAATGACAGAAGACAGAAAGATATTGAATTTTTATTTCTGTTTCTCGATAATGTTTTTAAATAGTGCCCAGTCGCATTTTTTTTTTTTAGAACCCCTAAAATATAATGTTAATTCAAACGAAAGACAAAAATGTGAACTCGGCTCCAATGACGTAATAGTTTGTATAAAGTGCAAAATAAGATACAATCAAGAAATTTTACACGTCTATAAAAAAATAATCTAATTACTTGATGAAAGGGATTTGTCCTATACTTAAGTATGAGGTTCTCATAACGGCACAACGAGCTTAATCTTTTGACGACAGCATCTTTTTTGAAGGGAGTGTCCTCTCCCCACACACGCCGCTTTTATTTCATTTTTATGACTTCAAAGTTTTAACTCAACAGTCAGATATTATTGGTACTTACATAATTTAAGTGCCATATTTTCCTATCAGTTTTTTTAAAATATAAAATGCAAAATTTTTATGTTTATATTAGTATAATTGTATAACCATTTCTTGTATGTCTGTGTTACTCACTTATGCGTGACTTACATTCTCTTTTTTGTGCTTGTTGAAAGAGGTAACAGATTGATTTTTTTTTTATTATACAAATATATCGTTTTAAGCAAAACAATATTACTTGATTGTCAAAAATAGTAATATATACAAAAAATACAAAAATCCTTTGAGTTAAGAACGTTATTTATAGTTAAAAGTAATTATTGCAGAAAATTAGGGAAAATTGCACTTTTCGTAAAAGTTTAAGTAGACGATGAAGATTTCAGATGTAGGGGTCATAACTCAGAACGCATATTTTAGATTATATTGTAATGGCGCCAAACTTGTGTAGCCTATAACGATAATTTTTTATATACTAAAAGCACAATAGCTGTTCTACTAGATGAATTTTCGTTATTTTTTGTGATACATTATTTTCGACATAACAATTTGACCTATTTGAACTAAATAGAGCTTAAAACATTGCGCTAGCAAAATATAGTTTTTTGCTTTACGTCATGGATTCACGTCATGTTTCAAAACATGATTTTGTAACACTGGCTGTCACTTGTCTTCATTAGTTGTTGTTGTTGTTGGAATAATAAACGTAATACAAATGTTAACGTTTAAAAGGAAAGAACTTTATTTGCCTTTTTACATTTTGGAGCGAGTACACCTCTTGTTAATAATGTTCACCGGCAACATACCTCTCGTTGGTTTCGGGGCTAAGAGGGTACTGACTACTCGCCTGTCATGCTGGCTAGGGATTGGTTAAGGTGAGAGAGAGGGAAATGATAAGGGACTCTGGATAGCAGTTCCTGGTTTGTGTCCGGTTTAAGAGAAAGAGAGGGTCTAAGAAACTATTATTTCTTGGGGAATAGTATTATTTTCGTCCTAGTTCTTGGCTTTTAGGTGTGACTCAGGTCAGTTCTACAACTTCAAACATAAGCAATAATAATCAATGAATGAATCGGCAAACATTATGAAGAGCGTTAGGAATTAATATTAATAGACCAAAAAACAATTTAGTTTGCTTTAAGCATACATTGTATATAGTTCTTTTACAATTATATAATCCTCCAAGCCTAACAAAAATATGTGACCGAATGGCGAATATTTTTTTTTTAGTAAAATGAAATGGCAAGCAAATATAAAGAAACGAAACAAAAAAATTAGATTAAAGACTTCCAGGTTGGAACAGCTAATTGTATTTTCTTTCATAGTTTTTGTTTCTATATATACAAACGATTATTAGTGCTATTTTCTTGCTATATGTCCTGCCTCTCCCATCCAGTAATCTCGGTACTACTACATTTACCGACCCGTTATTTCCATAAAGTTACTCGGGTGTGCCAAACAGACGACGGGAATAACCGGAAACAGTCGACCGCAAAGCGATGCGAGAAACGCATAGATCGATCTCAAATGGTAGAAACGAATAACCACTGAGAAAGGGCTATCAAATTCACTTGAGGGTTTTGCTAATAAAGGATGTGGGAGGCAGGAGATGAGGGTACCTCTACATTTAGCGACCCGCGATTTCCACAAAGTTACTCGGGTGTGCCCGGTAGATGACCGGGATAACCGGAAACAGCCGGCTGAGCCTTCCTTAACTGTTAAACCGCTACGAGTAAATGAAATGATAAAACACTAAACAGAAAGACGTGTAAATACAATAAATACAAAAAAAAAAAAGAAAAAAAGATTACATGAACCTACCGTAAGTCAAATAAAGAAATATTTATTGCTTGTAAGAATTTTTTTTTATATATATAAATGTTCTGTTATTGCAATGTTTTTTTTTTTTTTAACCAAATGTTTTTGAATAAAACTGATGAGGAAGAAAGTCTTTTGTGTTTTTTTTTCTTCTTTTTGTGTTAATATATAAAAAAATGAGAAGAAAAATAAAACTAAAGCAAATTGTTTTTACTTTATCTTGAAGGTTTTACGTATGAAATTTGTTGCGATTCTGTCCAACAGTTTCGAAGCCGATGCGATTTTGTTATCCCTTCCATCTCTCCCACTCTTGCAATCTAGATGATGCTCCATGCCAAATTTGGTTCACATTTGAGTAGTTTTGAAGCATATTAGTTAGCAACAGATAAAAAGATAATTTTAATTGTATAATATAGACGGAAGCCTTACATTTGGGGCGTTTTTTATTTTTATTAATTTATTATAGAAGTTTTTTTTATTTTTATTTATTTATTTTAGAAGTGTTTTATTTTTATTTATTTATTTTAGAAGTTTTTTATTTTTATTTATTTTAGAAGTTTTTTATTTTTATTTATTTTAGAAGTTTTTTTATTTTTATTTATTTTAGAAGTTTTTTATTTTTATTTATTTTAGAAGTTTTTTATTTTTATTTATTTTAGAAGTTTTTTATTTTTATTTATTTTAGAAGTTTTTTATTTTTATTTATTTTAGAAGTTTTTTATTTTTATTTATTTTAGAAGTTTTTTATTTTTATTTATTTTAGAAGTTTTTTATTTTTATTTATTTTAGAAGTTTTTTATTTTTATTTATTTTAGAAGTTTTTTATTTTTATTTATTTTAGAAGTTTTTTATTTTAATTTATTTTAGAAGTTTTTTATTTTAATTTATTTTAGAAGTTTTTTATTTTAATTTATTTTAGAAGTTTTTTATTTTAATTTATTTTAGAAGTTTTTTATTTTAATTTATTTTAGAAGTTTTTTATTTTAATTTATTTTAGAAGTTTTTTATTTTAATTTATTTTAGAAGTTTTTTATTTTAATTTATTTTAGAAGTTTTTTATTTTAATTTATTTTAGAAGTTTTTTTATTATTTATTTTAGAAGTTTTTTTATTATTTATTTTAGAAGTTTTTTATTTATTTTAGAAGTTTTTTATTTATTTTAGAAGTTTTTTATTTTTATTTATTTTAGAAGTTTTTTTATTTTTATTTATTTTAGAAGTTTTTTTATTTTTATTTATTTTAGAAGTTTTTTATTTTTATTTATTTTAGAAGTTTTTTATTTTTATTTATTTTAGAAGTTTTTTATTTTTATTTATTTTAGAAGTTTTTTATTTTTATTTATTTTAGAAGTTTTTTATTTTTATTTATTTTAGAAGTTTTTTATTTTTATTTATTTTAGAAGTTTTTTATTTTTATTTATTTTAGAAGTTTTTTATTTTTATTTATTTTAGAAGTTTTTTATTTTTATTTTAGAAGTTTTTTATTTTTATTTTAGAAGTTTTTTATTTTTATTTTAGAAGTTTTTTATTTTTATTTTAGAAGTTTTTTATTTTTATTTTAGAAGTTTTTTATTATTTTAGTTTTTTATTATTATTTTAGTTTTTTATTATTATTTTAGTTTTTTATTATTATTTTAGTTTTTTATTATTATTTTAGTTTTTTATTATTATTTTAGTTTTTTATTATTATTTTAGTTTTTTATTATTATTTTAGTTTTTTATTATTATTTTAGTTTTTTATTATTATTTTAGTTTTTTATTATTATTTTAGTTTTTTATTATTATTTTAGTTTTTTATTATTATTTTAGTTTTTAATTTTATTTATTTTAGTTTTTAATTTTATTTATTTTAGTTTTTATTATTATTTATTTTAGAAGTTTTTTTATTTATTTTAGAAGTTTTTTATTATTATTTGTTTTAGAAGTTTTTTTTATTATTTATTTTAGAAGTTTTTTTTATTATTTATTTTAGAAGTTTTTTTTATTTTTATTTATTTTAGAAGTTTTTTTTTTATTTTTATTTATTTTAGAATTCTCCTTGTTTACGTTATCTATGCAAAACGAGTTAATTTTATTCTGAGTAGATGAATAACCACACAACGGAGCAGGAATGCTGTACACGAATAACGTGAGGCGTGGTTGAAAAAAAAAAAATAATTAGTCAGTTTTTTTTTGTTGTTTTTTTTCTTTTTTTTCTTCCAAAATTTATTTTAAACTAGCAGTCGTGTTTGTTGCAAGGTTGGGACATTTGTAGATTAAAGTGTAAACATACCTCTCACACATCTAACTAAACGAAAGTTCCATAAGCAGAGTTTCTTTCCTAGAACTGTCCGTCTATGGAACACAATACCGTGTGTCTGCTTCCCGGTTGACTATAACATGGTCGTCTTCAAATCTAATGTGTAAAAATTTCTATTGAGTCATCCAAGTTTCACTGTGACTGATCTTGTTGTCTCCCCATTTATCTAACATTCAACCCTTATCCTAGAGTGGCTTCCGGGTCTTAATAAGTGGTGACCTTCCAAATAAAGCAATTCCTTTTTGCCAGACTCTGAAAGGAATGGTTTTAGAATGATATCCCTCCAGTGTCATGCCTTTTCAAAATATGAATAAGGAATCTTAAAAAGAAATTGAAATTGGGCAAATCTTGCTTAATTGGTGTCGACTATTAACTATGAATACATTTTTTTACAAATCTAAAATGTTTTTTTTTAATTAATTTTTTTTTTTAAATTGAAGGTTGTTCCCACATTATCGGTCCCTCCCTTCTCTCCGACAAAGAAGGGCTTGCACCTAGTAATTCATTTCCGTTCATTTGTTTGCACTTCTCTTTCAATAACGATACTTTGGATTAAAAAAAAACATGAACAAACATTAGTGAGAGTAAATCTTTCACTCATGGAGAGAAATCCCGCATGCTCGGCTTATTCCCCTTAAAACCTCTATAAAATGGCCGAACGAAAATAAAGTTTGTAGTATACTTATTAATTGATATCTTCTGTTAAATCGTAAAAATTGAAGGTATCTTCACAAAAGTTTTACCACCCCTTTACTCCGTTTGCAGAAAAATAAATGTAACCCACATTTTTATCCCTTACGCCTAGCACCTGTGTTCTAAAATTCATAATGACCGATTGAGTTGTTTAGAAGTGGATCCTACACATACAAATGCATAATCATATGCACATAATTAACTTAATATAGAGATTTAACAAAAACTTGTGACACTTGATAATTTGATTTTTATTGTAAAGTCGAATGAATTTTTATCAACACAGGAAATAGTTTGATGTCCTGCAGATATCGTAGAATTACAGCCTGGCAAAAGATCAATATTCCATGTTTGAACGAGACGATTCTCTTTGAAATCCAGCAACTTTTTTCGCAGGGTTAAGAATCTCAGACTTGAATGCATTTAAATATGTACGACAAACTTTTAAAAGTTTTTTTTTTTTTTTTTTTTTTACAAAGGTGTTACCAAGGCATGGAGGCCACTCGAGGATAAGGGGCTACTGAGTGTACAGTAGTCAATGGGACAATATCGCAGTAATTGTTAGTGGGAATTTGGTAAATTGAATTACTTAAGAGGACGACCCATCAAGAACCTGTTTACATTAGATTTGAAGACATTTTCTTTTTCTGAACAAAGAAAAGAACAAATTAAAGTAATGTGTTTGTGCCTGCGATAAATATTTAGATTGGCTCAGCATGAGATGTTTGTAAGAAAAATTTATTGCACAAATGTGTATGTGAGAAAGAGGGCTTAGAAAATAGAAAAATAAATCCATTGGATTTTTACTACTGGCATATGCCCAATTTTCAAAATTGCCAGTTTTGGTGGTCTTGAAAATATTATTTATTATGAGAGGACGCTACTGGCGGGAGTTTGTCTGGCTCTTCTATTTAGCATGCTTTTAATAGATTTGTTTGTTAGGTTGCTATTAACAGGCTCTCAGACAATGGTCAAAGAAGCAGATGACGTTGTCATATATTATACTTTGTGTTGTGTGCAACCATTGAGATTCCTGTAAGTATATGTAAAGTTATTGACCGATAGGATTAAGTAAAGAGGATAACCATAAAAAGTAGTACACGTGTCAACAGGTGATTCAATCTCAAGTCTGTTTGAGAAAGTCTGAGAGCAAAGTAGTCATAAACATTTGACATAATCCTAATAAACCAACAGGAGCCATGGAAATTCCACAGAATGAAAAATATATTTAATCAACAAATGTCTTGAAGTTTTTTTTTTTTTTTTTTTTTTTTTTTCTAGATAGAGCAAAAAATTAGCTTTGGAGACAGAAAAAAAAGGGTACACGCAATAAATATATATGAGGTTTAATTTCTATGAAAATAGTGTCCATTGCAACCAGAACTGACCCAAATGAGATTTATTAATAAGTACTCATAAATACTGCGAAAGTAATATTGTGCTACATAGTTCAATACAAATAATAAAATCACATTGTAAGAGACAATTTTTAATTTATTCTTTCAGTCCAGCACCTTTTTGCAGACAATGTTTTTTTTCCCCCTGTTTCTTCCAAATGTTCCCTTTTTTTAGTAATGCTTTGCTGACTTTCTTTGAAGACCCAGTGCATGTCAAAATTACTAAGTTTTTTTTTCACACAATTATTTCACACTGATCATATATTTATTATTATATATTATTTATGTGCATAAAAGTATATACTTTTATGCACGTAAACAATATTTGATAACAAAAATAAACAAATACTTTAAAAAAGAGACTTGATAAGGGCAATTCATTCATATATACACATGAATAATACGAAGAGCTTTTTGCTCTTACGATAGCAGAAAAAAAATGAATAAATAAATAAATAAAAATAACGTTTCGAAGTTGTTAATATCGCTATAAAAAGACAAAAAAAACGCCAACAACAGATCATATATTATGATTAGGGCTATGACAACAGCATATTCTTTTCCTTGTTTTGATTCTCAGATATATACCCATTGATATCATGTTTTAATGTAGAGTGATGTGGTACTCGGTTGATTAATTGTCTGTCGGATATATACTCGAGTCAAAACAATGAAAAGAATATGCTGTTGTCATAGCCCTAATTATGATATTCGAAAACGTGGCTACATCAAAGGGAGATCACTCTTATATTCTCATTCAGAAATGCCAGATTGACATTTTCAAAGCCAAATTTTGCGAATTTGGCATTTTTAAAAAGCAGTCTGGCCTTCAAAAATTGTATTTAGCCTTTTTAAAAGCGTAACGCCCAGACAAGCGGAATATATTATATCACAAATATATTAAGGTGACAAAATCGGAGTATACATAAAACTCAGCTCTTCATTTACATGCCAAATTTTCTCATTGGCAACATTGTAAAAAAATAAAAAATTAGTATAATTTTTCATTTGAATGAAAGTGTTAACATTATTTTCTGTCCCTTTCTCCCCAATAAAATTTATTTATTTCTCTCGACTCCATCACCTGCACACGACATACCACACAAAAGGCATGCACTCATTTCAGGGGATTTTCTTTTCATTCGTTTCAGTAAGTTTACATGTTCCATACATTTATACATATATTTTGACTCTCGCATAGCACATGCATTTCTTATTGTCATGGAACAATTGTAATTTTTATTTAGATTTAACTAGACTGGGTGCCCGGCGTTGCCCGGGTGTTTGGAGGTGTGTGTTAAGCAAAAAAAGAAAAAGTGGTAGTAGGCAGGCAGGCTCAAACTCGTACCGCAAAGGAGGAAAAGAACATGAAAAAAAAAAACGTGACGTCTTTGCTGTTGCGCCCAACACCAAACCGGAAGTGACGTATGTTTAAATTAAGGCTAGTCAATCGAAAAGAGGGGATGTCTTTCGAAAATATCGGCGATAAAAAGCTACCCCTCCCTGTAGAAAAGTGCCCAATTGAGGGTAAAGGAATTAATGTTTTTGCCAATGTTTCGATATTTGGCGTCCGAAGGGTCGAGCTTGGAAACGATACCGATCTCGTAAAAATCCGTCGCCTCTGTCGAAAGTTTTAGGCAGATATACAAACATACATACATTTAAACAGGCGAGATTTATATTATAGAAGATTTCTTAGTTATTTTTTTCTGTATTATATGTTTTTTTTCGTTTGTTTTTTACCACCTTTTAATGTTTGTTTCCAATAAACTAGGTGTGTTAGGCGGGTCAAAAATTCCTACAAAAATTCTGATACACCTACCGATAAACTGTAAATAAACTAAATGTTAATCAGCTATTACTCTTCTCTCCATTTTTTCCTAACAGTTGTGTGTATTATCAGGGGGGCCCGACGTTGTCTGGGATTGACCGAGGATCAACAAATTTTCTCCCAACCCATATTCTCATTGAGATCGGTGAAATCCTCCACTTTTTTTTTTTCAACTCTATTGATTGCCTGCTCTAGTTGGGGACCCGCCATAGTGAACCGGGAGGAAGCTTCACGTACCTCCCTGCAGTGACTTAGTTAACAATACATTATAGACTATATTGCATTGTAGAGAATTTACTGTTGATTTCATAAATTCATTTTTATATAATGGCTTGGATAAAATTTCAAATGCAAAACTCGAGTATCATGGTTCAATTGTGCTCTAAACAGAAATATTCATTTCGAATGCACCTCTGTCATATCAAAGAGCCTACTTTTCATTTTATACACTAGGCCTTTCTGCTTGTACAGTGATAAAACTTATCAAATGCACTTGTAATGTTAGATTGCATAAAAGTGTTAACTTTGATCAAAATCAGACTTCCTTCTTTAATTGGATTTTTTTGATTATCGATTTTTTTCGATACTTATCAGACACATTTTGATACAATATCCATGTAAGAACACTCCGATACACATCAAGTATCTTCGTGCGAAATTTAAAAAAAAATCGGTTCAGTCGTTTCCGAGTCCATAGAGAACACACACACACCATGTTCCTTTTAATATAATAGCAGATAGATAAATAATACACAAACAAGGGCTCCCTGTAATAAATAAAACTGCATCAGGATACTACTTGGTATGCTAACTAACCCAAAACGGCAAACAGGATCTTAGGAAGGTTAAGGGGGAGGGAAGTCTTCAAAGTGTAGTATCTGTTCTAATGTTGCACTTACATTTTTTATCTTCAACCAGTAGAGGAAAGCTCTTTCTAAACTGACGTGATTTTAATTTTTGTCCCAATACAGAGTGCCTTTTGGAGGGAGGGGTCAGCTAGATTTTCTCCACATTAAAGGTCGACCTTATATCTAACTCTGACCTCAGTGGAGATAAGTAAATGGAGACGTTATCTTTGATGGATAAACAGACTGAGCCACAAGTCTTCAATGAACATTGCCTTTAACAAACATCGGTTATCATAATGGAAGCAAGTCCAGCTTAGTGATGGAAACTGACTGGAACTGAGCAATAGGTTAATCACCAAACTAATTGAATAGAAGAAAGACGCCTGCTTATATCAAACACAGAATGTCATTGGTCAACAAAAGTGAATCATCTGTGTTTTGTTGTCCAAGATGTTTGTCTACAACCGACTGTTTGGGATAGCAACTGTCCCGCCGCAGACACAGAACGAGAGTTGGCGGCATATAACTGTTATTACTTACCGTTATCATGGTAATTCATTGTTTGTATCGGCTCCACTACACCACCACACGCATTTCTGGAACCTGGCTGCCCCTTCACTCTTCAAGAAAATTTTATATGCAACTTTGTTCCACCATTTTTATTGACATTTCTGAATTTTTTAGACGAGGATTGGTTATGAGTAGTATTTGGATTCATCTTGAGTGCCATTTTCATTGTGTTTCGGTCGATGTAACCTCCGACCTTCTCCAGGTGTATTTTGTGAAACTTCCGAGTTCCACAAACGTTTCTGAGTTCAACAAGATACACCTGAAGAAAGTCGGAGGTTACATCAACCGAAATGTTGTGAAAATGACACTCAAGATAAGAACAGTAGTCTTATGAATCCAAATGATACGCATTTTGGTTGAGTTAGCAAGTACTTAGCTTTCTTTCATAAAACTTGTTCACTTTTTTTTTTTTTTTTTTTTTTTTTTGCTTAATTTTTTTAGTCAAAGTTATACCTTTTATGAGTTTGAGGTTTGAGATACTATTTAAACATTACAAAAGCTAAATATTTTTGTACCTCATTTAACATGCACTCTTTCACATCTGATATGTTTTGTATGGTTGCCATGGCGGCATAACGTGATTTTTCTCCATGAAACTCTATCATTTATGTTGGTTTTCACTTGAATGGAGTAATTCCAAGTTTTTCTCAGCCTGCAATTTTCTTTCCTTGCTCTTAACATTTCCATACTACCTTAACCAGTTGCAATGTAGAGCTGACACCAGTTAGGGACACCTTCAGTCTCAATAGCAGGTAGTCAGAACTATGTCATTAAGACACATGCCACAAATCCACTGAACCGTAGCTTATGTCATTCCTCTGCATTCTCAGAAATACTGAGCTAGTAAGAATCGTCAGTTGGCCATTGATTAGAAGTTTATTATTTGATAAAATCTACAACAAGCTACCTAATGATAATATAAACTATTTAGCAAGCTAACGACAGATGAGAAAATGATACCACCAAGATAAAAGCTTGCAGCAATGGTGCAGCAGCTAGTCAACATGACTCCATGTTTCTTGCAAACACATCCTCCAAGTCAATTTCTGCTACATGCAAAATGACGTCTCACATTTTTTGCACTCAGCAAATCATTAGGAGCAAGAAGTGAGCATGATGCCTCAAAGTACCTCTACAACAAACCTCTCGTTGAGATAATTTTCTTGCACATGTTACGTTGTTGGTTCCAGGACAATGCTGATGAGTAACCTGAACGTATGGTTGTAAAATAGACTGTTAACGTTCAAATGTACCAGGAATGTTAATTTGATAGTGGCATTTAGAAACAAGTAATTAACTTTACGATTACTAAGTTCATAAATAAGCAAGAATACATGAGACATCAGGCGATGGTTATGTGTTGATTTCATTGTGAGATGTTTTTGTACACGTTGGTTTTAGTCCGTTGAGATTCGCACTCGAGGAGACGAGCTGGCGTCTGGTTGATAAAAGCTCGGAGCATCCGAGGAAGTGGCCGGGTCGCTGTCAATAAGATGTAGATATTAGGACAGCATGCAACTTTCCAATCGGAAATAAAGTTGCTGAAAATACAACTGAGACTTCTGGTTTCTTTGGGATGAGTTTTCATGCAGCTTTTCCAAGACTAAGATGGACAAGTTATGTTTTCTCTATTGGTCGATATTAAATACCCAGAGAACTGTTTTGTACCTTATATTATCCGTGTGCTATATGTCCTGTCATAAATGTGATATACAGTCAACATCGGAGAGACGATCATAACACATTACAAATTACGTTGCATGTACCCACTTTGAACATGTATTAATGGTACGTTACACACTGTTAAAGAACTCTCACATTAAATACTCATTTCCATGTACAAGTAAATTGTTATACACGCTCATTATATATAGATGAGTATGCAACACATATAGAAACCAAGTAGCGGAGACTCGTCTCTTCTAAATGCTCACTGAGGTTAGTTTTTTGCAAGCATACAGTTCATTGAACCACAAGTTCCCTACCAGCATCAGGTTTCCAGTTCACTCAACAGACATCAGTGTATCGTTTTGAAAACAAAAATCGTCTCCTTTTATTTTTTGGGGGGGGGGGGCGGGGCTACCAGATCAGGCTGTCTTAGGATATCTGCTTCGTAACCTAAAATGCACCAAACATTGAATTTTTTTTTTTTTTAATTTTATTTGCAAAACTCACTCCGGTTCTTCCAAGTCCAAAACAAAGATTTTACTCGTTTTCTTTCTCTTCTTCCCTTTTTTCTTCTCCCAAAAGGGATAACAGTTTGCCATGATTGGTAACCCGTGACACTTAAGGACGGGATTCTGGTGACGGAGTCGTTCATAATCCAGGAAAGTGGGCATGCACGTTGCAACACTTTACTTTGGCCCTTACCTGCGTCAGAGAGGCCCAATCTGATCAATCAGCACGTCACTTCAAGCCCCACTATATAAAATCTGCACTAACTTATAACAATTAATACTTCTATTCTAACCCCTAGTATTAACTACTTGTAATTACCCCCAAAATATGGTGAACAGTGGTGGCTGAGAGTTAATTGGTGATTTCAAAACAAAAGACTTGAGGCATAAAATCTTTTGCTTAAATGACCATATTTGGCCTTAAAATAACCTGAAAAAGGGCTGATATGCTGTAAAACAATCAACCCAAACACCATGAATAAATATTTGGAGATATAGAGTACTCGAAGGATAAAAAAACTTAGGTTAAGCATTAAATAATCTGAAAGGAGTTGATATACCGTTTTAAAATCAAACTCTATGCATAAATATTTGAAAGATATGAAGAACATGAAGCATAAAAATGTTTATCCAAATAACGAGATTTAGCAGTATATATCATATGAACTGAAAAGGGTTGATATGCTATAGGACAAAACAACCAATCCTTTTAACATCAACAATTTAAAAATTTTCTCATTTCTATTTTGACAATTTATGAGTCTAGTGATATAAGATAAACAGTTGAATGATTATTCAAGTTTTAATCTGAAAAAATGGGAAAAAGATATAAACAGATTAAATGACGTAAGAATACTTTAAGAAATCGCTCTCAATAAATAAAGTTTGCATGGCTTTTTATCTTAGTTAGACACCTCATTTATAGGCGTAATCCCACAATTGGAACACATTTCACATCTGGTCCATTTGCTTGTGGTGCATAGTCAGACCAACCTATAAATATCTGGTTCTATGTACAACCTGAAATTACATTTCTTGGTGAGGCTCCAATTTGGGAGTCTTGGGTAATATGGAGTTGCTCTTCACTTGCCATTATTCTCAGGTCTTTGACTCTAAATGATATTTGAGCTTTTTCAAAGTTGAATTTGAGCTTTTTCAAAGTTGAATTTGAGCTTTTTCAAAGTTGAATTTGAGCTTTTTCAAAGTTGAATTTGAGCTTTTTCAAAGTTGGGCTGAATTTGAGCTTTTTTCAAAGTTTAATAATGAATTAAAAAAATGCTTTAAGAAAACAATATTTTGTGCTGGTATAAACCACTATGTCCGATTATTTTCTGTTAACACTTTTGCAACAAAGAAATATCCAAGTTATTGGATGCAGTTGGCACAAGCGAAGTTTGCCAACGGAAGAGAAGATCCTTCCGTAAGAATTCGTTCGCAGAATAAAAATTCTAAAACTATGTCTGCAAAGAAAAATAACATTTAAAACTTCAGTTTTAAGATTTGTTTTTTTTTTTATTGACATTGTTGTTCTGTACATTATGGATGATACCTTTTTTTCAATTCTCGAATATTCCTTTTTTAATTATTCATAATTTGATTCTTGTTTTGAATAAGAAACTCATTCCTTTTGGAACGAGCATGTTTTTTTTATGTTGTTTAGTTGTCTTTATTTTTTTAACGAAGGGATATATATATATATATATATATATATATATATATATATATATATAATCTTACCAACTGCAATTTTCTGAACTGTTTTTAATCAAATGAAAAAGAAAAAAAAAATATCGAATTTATTTGCAAGATCATAATTTTAATAAAGAGGAAATGGGATGGGGAAAATTGCAAAACAAAAAGAAAAGAAAAATTGCACCAAACTCTATTTTCAACCGATGTCTCTGTTATTTGGCAATATATATTGGTGAAGGAAGGATTCCAATATTTTCCCCGATTCCAATACAATTACCGATTCGGATTCTTTTTAAGTCTCTAAATATATAAAGCTATAACCCTTTTTTGTAATTTTCAATTTACTTTAAACAGACATGTAATATGTGCTTATATTTTTACAAATGAAAAAATATACTTACAGTGTGTGTGTGGGTGGGTGGTGATCTATAAATTTACGTCTTATTGGTAATTTAAAATTAATGAATATTTACCATTTTGACATTAGTTAAGGAAAATTTTGCTTTAGCAAGAAAAAACAAAACAATGAATATCATCGTTTCTTGGCGGCGGAAAATAGGCACATGTTTTTTCCGATGCCAATTCCTAAAAATGTTCCGATTCCAATAAATCTTCCACACACACACACACACACACACACACACATGTATATATAATCATTAAGTTTTGTCATGTTTGCATGGATAATATTACTAGATGAGCAAATATTTCGTTCATGGGGCTGGATATAAACAAAGAGTACTGCAACGTGTAAAATGACTCATGCAGGATTAATGACTGTGATTCAGAAGAGCCATCGTCTTGGATAAACAACTCATCACTCATGCTTTGCGGCAAATCATGGTATTCTTTGTCTATTTCCAGCCTCGCAGACTCTATAATTGCTAGTCTAGCAACATCATTCATACAAAGATTAGCATCAACAAAAAAGCAGCTTAATACATGCTATTGCATAATATTGGAAATAAGTTTCCAATATTAAAAACATTTACACATCATAGTAAATCTGAGTTGAATATATTGTCAGGATACATTCTTCTAGAGAGCTTAATGTAGGTACTGAAAGTTATATCTTCTTTAATGTTATAAAGAGATATTTTATGTTCGATTTTTTCAGTATTTACTTCAAAAGTGCTCAATACATGAGTAGTTAGTAAATTATGAAAATATAACTACACAGAATCTTCCTCATTTAATCCCTGCTAGGAATAGTTAGGCTAAATGAGGATGAAACACGGAAGATTCTGTGTAGCTTAATTGCCATATATTTTCATATTATAATATATGTTGAAACACCAGTTCTTGTCAGATCACCATAGTTAAGCCATATTGAGCCTGGTTAGTACCAGATGGGTGACCATTTGGGAATTCCAGGCATTGTATGTGCTCTCTGCTTATTTCGGCACTGTTTTCAGTCGTTCTAAACCTCCACTTGTTCCTATTTACAATGCCTCCCCACAGGACAGAATTAGACATCAGGGTCGTTTGTAAATGTGGAGAAAAGGAACAAAAATTAAAATTGTCTCAGTCGTGAAGGATTTCTCTTCCACTGACAGAGAACAAGAAATTGAAGTGTAGCATCTGAAGAACAGATACTACACCTTGATCTTGACCCGAAGTTACTGGTATTTAACAACACCGACTCCAGAGAGGTGTGGTTGGAGAATCTACAACTCTTGCCACAAAAATTTCATGCACAAAAACACCCTTACAGTGGCTATCCATAGTCTGTCAAGACTCAAGGGAGCTACTATATATAAGTGAGAGTGTGTGTGCGTAGACATCTCTCAACCTATATATTCAACGAATTTTTTTTTATCTACACACTTGAAATTTAGTATATAAGGTTTTCAGACATGTGGAAAACGTTTTATTTGGTTTTCGTCTGGAAAAAAAAGAGCTGCTAAGAGGGCAAAATTGAAAAATTATGTGAGGGGGGGGTCCTCGGATTTTTATCTATTTGTCAACTTTTTCATGACTGCGCATGCGGTAGTCATTCACATGACAGCTTCTTTATGTTAACAAGTAGGTTTGAAAACACTTTATAAAGATCGTGCCTAATGGTTACCGTACTTGACACGATGTCTTTAGATTTTGGTTTCGATCTCAGCTCTTTTTTTTTTTTTTTTACTTACAAAAAGTGAACTATTTAGATAAACAATACTCGCACGCACATGTCTCAGTTTCTTTCCATTTTTCTTTTTACCTCATTTTTTTCTTTTTAAGAAAGTTAACGTTACGTTTAATACCGCACAACGCCGTGTGTGTGTAAAATATATATATATATATATATATATATATATGTATATATAATTACAAGAAACGAGTTAATCAATACAGTTTGGTCAACCATCATTTTCCTTGCAAAATATGAAAAAATAACGAAGGAAGTGAAAGGGGGGATAGAAAAGGCAATGGATTTAATCTATTTACAAAAGCAATGAGGTAACCCGTTACAAAGACGACAGGTTCAACCGAAAGATATTTTATTTGATGTAAAAATATTTACAAGTTGTTTCGCATATAATATAATCAGTTACATTTTTTTTTTTTCGTTTTACTTTCTTTAACTTTTATTTTACTTTCCAAATAAACCTCTCCTCCTCCATTGATTGTACTTTTTTTTTTTTTTTTTTTAATTTCTACCTCTTCTCGTTATTTCCTTATTCCTTCCATGGGACCAGAAAAAGAAGAGAAAATAAAATATCTTGGGAACAAGATTAAGAATTCGGTTGAGTGTAAATTTTTATCTAATTAAAAAGATCTCAAAAAAAAAAAAATGTATAAGGATTTGGTCAGGTGTAAATTTTTATCTATTTAAAAAAAATAAAAATAAATCCAATAAAATCTAAAAAAAAAAAAAATGTATAAGGATTTGGTCAGGTGTAAATTTTTATCTATTAAAAAAAATAAAAATAAATCCAATAAAATCTAAAAAAAAAAAAAAAATGTATAAGGATTTGGTCAGGTGTAAATTTTTATCTATTAAAAAAATAAAAATAAATCCAATAAAATCTAAAAAAAAAAAAAAAAAAAATGTATAAGGATTTGGTCAGGTGTAAATTTTTATCTATTAAAAAAAATAAAAATAAATCCAATAAAATCTAAAAAAAAAAAAAAATGTATAAGGATTTGGTCAGGTGTAAATTTTTATCTATTTAAAAAAAATAAAAATAAATCCAATAAAATCTAAAAAAAAAAAAAAAAAAAATCCTCATTCTGCAAACACCTCACCCTCCCTTAAATGAACAAAAGCAAAAATAATAAAGCACCATAACTGAATATCTCAGCTAATTTCCTCCTCCACATCTTATTTAAAAAATTTTTTTTTTTTGTACCAGCTCCCTCAACATAATTTGTTTATATCACTACCTCCATTTACTTGTGTGCAGTAATATATCAAGTCGGTGCAAAAGTTTTTGCCGGTTTGTATAGCCAGGGCATTTTTAAAACTATTCTAATTTATTTTATGCATATTGTCACCATGATTAATTTATAAAATTTTCTTTTAAATTATTAAAGCATCATTCATATTCCCCCCACTCCAACCCGCAATATTCTGACCCCCGTTGACCCAAAAATGACCTTCTTTAATCGATAGAAAGAACATCTTCTTCCATCATGATAATGCTCGTCTTTATGCAGCATTACTGACCAAAGATTTAAGAGAATATTTTTGAAAAGATTTGCTCCATCCTGCATGTTCGCCTGACCTAGCTCCCTTGGATTATCATTTAGATGACCTTTGGTTAACATTACGAAGGGAGATTGAAGACAAGTTAGATTTATATTTCGCATTAAAACTTAAAGAATTTTACAAGCGATGAATGTTGACAGATAGAATTAAGTTATGGAGAGAAATTATCGTTATTGTTATGAATGAAGATTTTGAAAAAACAGTTTTGCATTTTCATGATGAAATTTTAAATCGGCAAAAACTTTCACACCAATCTGGTACAAGGTGCTTAGTTTGACATCAGCTATAAAAAAAAAAAAATGTTAACTTAAAATTATTGTCAATATGAGTTTAACTTTTGCCAAATATTTTTTTTTAAACCCATTGTAAAAATTGGATGACAGTTCTTTCGATGCAGAGTTGATTTTACTCATACTGACATGGGAATCGTTCCTTCTGAGGCCCAACCTTCCTGTTCTGAACCTTCCTGACTGGAGTGGAAAACACTCCACCGCCCAAGAACAGGAATGAGGGTGACCAAAAGCTGCTATAACCAAATGTGGGAGTGGGGGTCACAAAACTGATCCAACCATCTGTGAATGTGGAGGGGAGGACCATATGATGCAACACTGCCTTGTCCAACCGGTGCAGCTTGAAAAATCTTTCAGAATATAACAATGCAATGGACTGTGCAAAATAAGGGAGGGGGTGGAACTTTGGTATGATCACATGCGTCAGTCATGCAAAGAAAAAGAATAGTTTATTACGCAATCAATTGTTATTCTTTCGTAAAAATTATTCCGATGTTGGAGAATGTGTTCTTCATTGGAAGTTATTGTCCCATTTAGTATCTTAAATCCTCCAATTTTCGGTTGGAATTATATGTTCAATCTTCTTCAACATGGACATGGCGTCTTTTTTTTTGGGGGGGGGGGGCTTTTTGTTTTTTGTAGTAGATTATTGAACTTTTCAATAATTGACTGTAATCTGTTTATTTTGACTCTATATTGACGATTGGATATTTTTTTAGATCACTCATTTGATTATTAATTGACATTTTGTGACTTTACTCTGATCTATTCACATCTATTATTGTAGGTTCTTCCATTTGAACCTTATGGAGTACAATTTAATTTCTTTTACTTTGATCCTTTATTTTGATACTTTTAATTTTCTTTAACTCCATTGAAAATGCCTTTTTTGGCTTATAAAGAAAGGCTTTTCTCTATATATTTTTTCGAATTTATTCTACACAGTAATATATTTCAAGACTTTTATCCTCCGGTGAAAAGTACTTAGCTGTGGAAATCCATGGATTAAGAATGTAAAAAAAAATTTTGTTTAAGTATTTGATGGATTAATAAATATTGTAAATTTAATCAACTTTTTTTTTCACCAATTTTCTTCTTTAATTGCTGTATACTGAGTTTTCTATTGTCTTGATAGGTTCTAATTTTAAGGTGATATTTATTTGTAAATATAATGAACGCTCTGATTGATTTGGACTAGGAATCAGTTTTCACAAACAAAATTAAGTCGATTAGAAAGTCAAAACCCATAAATTATTATTGTGGCGATAATCAATAATCCATTAAGTTTATACAGTGGAGATAAGGTCACTTCCAAGTACCACCATCACCCTTGGAGCAAAATGTCCATGTTTTCGTACCATTCCTTTATTACGATACGTAGTGGAAACAGTTTTAGACCTATGCTGTCTGTAATTCTAGTTCCTAACAGGACCACCCATACCAAATGGTGTTAGGACCATAATATCCATGTAAGGCTCTGAAAATCCAGGAAAAGTCAGCATTAGGATCTGTTATTCTTTAGTTGTCGTCTATCTCTGCATGTGACAAGCAAAGACATACTAGGAACAGAATCGCAAATCAGTGGAATTAAAATGCAAATTTTGCTTCTGTGTTTAAGGATAAACATTCTCCAACTTCACATATAACCACCAAGCCTTGTACTCTCTGTGTTGGGTAAAAACATGCAATCCTGTTAACGAATAACTGCAGCCAACGAGATAAACTTCCAAACGATTCTGAGGCATGATGCTTGTAAGCTCTATGCAGAATTCTGATCCACTTAACAGGTTTCTGAATTTTTGAGATGAGGATTGATAATTTGTATTATTTGAATTATTGTTCTCGTTTTGAGTGTTATTCTCACATTTTCTTCAGATGTATCTTGGTGAACGTTAGAATCTGCATGAAATTTCAAACGAAACTTTTTATTTAATCCCTTGAGGAGTCATGGCTGATATACAAGGATAGCATGCTCTCGTTCTAATAAAGGGTTCCATTTGCAATTTTGTGCAAATTCTCGAATTTGACAAGATACACCTGAAAAGAAGTTTGTCTTCCCTTTGTTCCAAGATGGACTTTGCGATTAATTATTATTTCAGCTTGTTCAACGTTCAATTTTCTACTACTTAATCAAAAACAGTAAGGTTACACTAAGTCCTGTATGCTTAAATCAGAATTAGTTGCTAGTTAAAGATATGGAGGAGAAAGAGCTATTTTTTATCTGCATTTCATACAAATTAAACATTATTTTTGATATATTTTATTAATTTTTGTAGAAAAAAATATTCTAATTAAAACAATTTTTTTTATATAAATAGATTTTTTTTTTAATTTTTACCACGGCTTTTTATTAAGATGTCAGAGTTTATCTCTTTTTCTAAAGAGTATGTTAACTTTACCCTACATTTTAATGTTTAATTTGCAATTAAAACTATGCAGACATGTGCGCTTTAAATTTTTTTTTTTTAGCATCCAGTCATCTTGTTCAAAAATATAATTATTTAAAATTAAAATTATCGAAGAAAATGATGTTGCTTGTTTTTAACAAATGAATTCATTAAACATGCAGTCTTGTATATGTATATATATATATATATATATTATTCCTTAATTGGAATTCATTTTTGAGATGAGCATTATATATATTAATTTTTATTTTTATTTCGGACTATTATTCTCATCTTTATTAGTTGTTGTTTTTCATCGGATTGTTTATTCACAACGTTTCGGCCAACTAATTCCTCTGGCCTTCGTCAGGTGGTAACCGCGACGGATAGGAACTTCGAATCTCCTAACTGCATTCTCAGCCATCACTGAGTCTTGTATCTCCCGTTTAACCCTCTCTTCAGTCATTTTAAGATCAATATTTCGTTAATATTAATAACTTTATATTAATCATAAAAGATTAATGTCAGCACCATTTGAGAATAACTTATTGCACGAAATAATTATTTTATTTTTGTTAACAAGTTATAGTCATTTGAATGAGACGAGTGAGTAGAAATAAATCTCATTAGACAAAACTGAACGCAAAAAGTTATGTACTCAATAATTTGCAAAATATGTCAAAGTATATATATATATATATATATGAGCAAACAGTTAATAAGACATGTTGAAAAGGAAACACTAGATAAGTGGATAGTCTAGGACTATCCACTTATCTAGTGTTTCCTTTTCAGATTAAATATGTTTTTAACTCATTTCAAAGTGTTTTTTAACATGTTTTATTAACTGTTTGCTCATATTATAAGCTCCATCTCCTATTTGGTTTTATCGAGCTTTTACAGCTGGCTGAGATAACTTTATAAATATTAATTCTTTAATATTCATAATATACTTTAATTTTACCATCTTGGATCATTTTGGTAAATTTAATTGTAATTTTTATTTTATATATATATATATATATATATATATATATATATATGCGCTGTGGCTGTGTTCAGAATGTAATTGCTGAGCAGATTAAGAAAAGGTGATGTCTAAGTGAAATGTATTACTTTGTGTGGACTGCTTTGCTCCTGGCTATAATGTGTTAAACTGACCTTGAATGTATAACCTCTTGAGTTCTAAATATCTCATGTATTTAGTGTCCTATTTATAGGAGAGTCAATATTTTGCTTTCTAAATAAAATAAATAACTTTACTTTCAATTTGTACATTCTAACCCATTTTTAGTTTCAGCTGAATAGTAAAAAAAAAAAAAAGAAGATACCTTAAAGTGTTAAATACATATTATGAATTTAAACAATAATGAATTGGTTTCAAATAGTGCAGAGTTACATTTTTAAAAAAAATATTTCTCTTCTAAAATTAATATTAACCGAATATTCTTATGCTTACTGCAAGAAAAAACAAAAAATAAATACTAAAAATACACGAGTTAATTCAAGGGGGATAATCTGAGAAATTATTAATGAACTTTTTTTGAATTTTTTATTTTCAATGTACCAAATAAATTTTCGTTTATTGGATTTGTATAATGTTTTAGAGGTAATAAAGTCTAGTGGTACACTTTTGTATGTGGAGGTAGGGACAGCTGATTGTGTATTTATAACTGAAAACTTCCATAACCATCTCTCCATTCTGCAACATGGGTTAAAATAATTTAACTGTTTTGCTTCCATTATTTAAAAAAAAAAAAGATTGGGAAGAAGGAGGGAGAGTCAATTAAAACAATAACAGGCTGATCTTTGGAAGTTTCTTTCTCACAAGGACGGAAATCGGAACTGTTCATGCATCAAGATGTCTTTTTGTTTAGAAGAGGAGGCAGTGGGGTGTGGGGGGGCAGAAGCAAAACTCCTCGCTTGATGACACATTTTCTCCTCTTCAGTTTTATTTAAAAAATTTTTTTTATTGAATTTCCAAATGTTCGTTTAGCGGTGTGTGTTGGGGAGTCATTTTATATTTACATAAAAGAAAAACACAGAATGGTGATATAGTTCAATATCAGATGGGTGTTGTCAACAGGGATGGATGATACAAGGAGAAAACCACCTTACCCCCCCCCTCTGACTTCATTATGCGTTGGACAGAAATTCTTTAATAAAACTTTATTTATTCAGTTAAAATTTTGGTTAAATATCTTTGGATTTACAAACAGTACAAAGTACATACAGGAATAATCACCCCCGCCCCTGTTGTATTAAACTGACAGTAAATAATTAACCCCTTTCCCTGAAGAAGTTTATGCCCAATCAGATATAAACATATGGAATAATAAAACTACCCGGAATTGCCTGTACACATATATATATATATATATATATGTGTGTGTGTGTGTGTGTCATCTGAGCCGAAAACAGAATCCTTCAAAGAATCAAAATTGTAAGTCATTTGAATCGCTGAATCGCATATGTTGAAATCGATGGGAGAGTCCATCTTTACTTGTATTATCATCTAATTGTTAACTTGCAGAAATTTGGTAGAAACAATATAAATAACCCTTCTGCTTTGTCTATCTGGCGAAACATTGTTATTTTAGTTTGCTATTTTTTAAATTTAACGTGTCTATCAGAAAGAGATAGGAGTAACTCAAAATGTAAGGGAAATAACTCATTTTAATTAAAATATGAACTATCTCTGTTAAATTTTGAGATTTTTATGTCATTATTTAAACTTGTCTCCATTGTAGTAATCTTCTTTGCCGGAATAATAATTAGGTTTTCAAAGCAAGTTAATGGAATTAGTGTAACATACAAGGATAAAAATGATCAAATAATATATTTAGATCGATTACTGTTCATGCCTGACTTAGAAAATCTGATACGATAACTAAACTATATCAAATTACTATCGCTTGAATAATGTGCCAGTATAGGATGAAGCTTTTGTGATTTAATGTCTTTATTAGGTATTAAGATAAATATACTATAAATGTATTTAAAAAAATTGTGATCGAAAATATCTTTGTCTTTTGAAATGCTGTCACATGATTTAATTTTTTTTTTTTTAATATTATTACATAATCTTACTTTGCAAATAGCTTTGCTCATATAAAGTCTATAAATATAATTCTTTCAAAAAAAAACAAAACTTAGATGCAAAAAAAATGTTGAATTAATTTATGGTATAATCACACTGACATATCAGTTCCTGTTAGATCACCAACATTAAGCAACACTGAGCCGGGTAAGTACTAAAATGAGCAACTATTTGGGAATACCAGGTGCTATATGTGCTCTTCACATATCTCGGCATTGTTTCCAGTTGTCTTAGATTTCTCTTTTCCACTGGAATCGAGCAGTGACAATTCAGAAAGCTTGCATACATCAATAAACAAACATAATCTCTTTTATGCTACTGAACTATTTCCTCTGATGTGAGAATATAAATTTTCGAAACTCCATGGATTAATTCTATTATTTGGATTCATCGGACTAATGTTCTTATCTTGAATGTCATTTTTCCCAACATTTCGGTTGATGTAACCTCCGACTTTCTCCAGATGTATCTTGTCCAATTTGGGAATGTATCTGTCAAACTCGAGGATTTAGATGTAATTTTGAACGAAACCCTTTATTTACTTCACAAGAGTAGCATGCTCTCGTTCCGTCAGCTATGACTGGATAGAGGTCTTAAGTATTTTTCTGTTGCCCACACTAAGAATTGAACCTTCAACCTTCAGAAGAACATCACTTTTACAATTGATTCTTCCAACTACTGTAACCATTGTGCCATGGGTCCTTGTGGACATTTGCAAATTGCTTGGGACCGCTATCCAGTCATGACTGACGGAACTAGAGCATGCTACATCCGTGAATAAAGGTTTCCAGTCAAAATTCCATCCAAATTCCTGAATTCAACAGAAACATTCCTAAGTTCGACAAGATAGACTTGAAGGTTGTGAAAATTTAACTCAAGATGAGAATCCTCATGTCAAAAATTCAGAAACGTCCATGGATTTAAGTATTAATTTCCATTGTATCCTTTGTCTCTTTTATGATACATTCAATAATGTAACTTACATTATTTATTGTATCATCAAATATTCAGACAAGTAATATAAGTTATTCATGGAGTTTTGAAAATTTATACTTTGCACATCAGAGTAGTAGAGTAGCATAAAAAAGGTTCCGTTCATAATATACATCATATATGATATCATAGCATATCATATAGTGGCTATATGCAAATACTGAGACGTATGTGAAATGGTAAGGAAAAAGAAAGATTAAAAAGAGAGAGTGAGCGTGTTTGAAAGGTCAGAGAGAAGGAGCATGATCATGGTTTATTCAGGAAAGTACCCTGAAATGTTAAAAAAAGTCGAGTTATTACTTGTACTATGTTCCTTGTAACATTCTCTGCTACAGCAACGCCGGTTATATACAGATAGTGAGTGTGTGTATATATATATATATATATATATATATATATTACACACACACATATATATATATTACACACACACGTTTTCTTGGTCAGAATATTCTAGTTTTAGCATTTGAGTAGGACAGACAGACAAATGACTATTATTTATATATAGAAATGAAAAGCAAATCAAAAAGATAAAATGAAGGTTGGAGGGGGGGATACAGAGAGAGAGAGAGGGGAGGGAGTTAAAAATTAGGCAGACTTGTAAGTTTGGCAAATTTCATTCTTGGCACCAATTTGGCAAGAAGATTTAATCAGTTTGGCACACTGTTGATTTTTTTTTTTCACGGCAAATCAACATTTTTATTTGTCATTTAATGCCAAAGCACAATAACTATTGTAAACTATTAATTGAAACACAAGTTGCTTTCTTTTTTTTTTTTTTTTTTTTTTTTAACCTAGAATCTTGAGGCATTGTTTTTTGCTCAACCTTTCTTGATGGTATTTGTGAGCGAATTACCATAATGGATCTGAGGAAAATTCAAACTATATGTACCTATTTCCCATAGGTCACAACAGTATCTATTAGGCTAATGAGTCCCCTCTTCCTCTCACAGTAAAGTGATGAGAATTTAAGCATTCTGAGAAGGGTTTTATTGATACAGGAAGGAGGGGGGAAAAAAAGGAAGGAGATTCCATTCTGATGGAAATTAATGTAATGTTCCGGATTTGGAAAATGTCTGGAACATTCAAATTGTGCAAAGGATTTCGTCATGGACAATCAAACTGAGCAAATAATGTCATGTGGACTTTTTCTCTTCAACAAAGATGGTTTCCAAAGATTAAAAAAAAAAAAAAAAAAACTTTTGGTAAAATATAAAGACGAAATTGAATATTCAAAACTTTGAACCATTATTTATTTTTTAAAATTATTTTAGAATATTTTTTTATTTAAAACCAGGAATATATTAAAAATGATTAAGTGGGGTGGGGGTGGGGGGATTTGTAAACTTTAGAAACCATAACGTTAATGCCTCACTGCATTTTTTCATACCAGACAAAACAATGAATATTGTATTTCCTCAACACATGCTCACTCTACAGCCCGTTTAAAAGTCTAAAAGAAATTGCTTATCACTAAGATGAACATGCACAAGATGGAGTCTGTGAGCTTCGCTAAATTTCAGTTACATCTGGACAAAAGTTTGTCATTCTTTCTCGATAGACGTCACTTGTCCGTATTTACTTGCATCCCCACGAGGCTAGTTACACACAAGGTTGGTTTTTAATGTGAGAATAATCCAGCTCCCTCTAAAATGGGATACTCCTGGATCGGGACAAAAATAAAAATTGTCTCAGTTTAGTAGGATTTCTCCTTCACTGACTGAGGATAGGAAAGATGAACCGTACTAGAACAGGTACTGCACTTTGCTGGTAACCGAAAGACCCAAGTGTAAGAAAAAAAAAAAGTTCTTGTCAGTTATGTTTTCGTAATTTGAAATATGATAGCTGTTTAGATTTTTTGTTTCAATGAGACTGGATGTGGGTGATCAACAGAAGTTTATTCTTCATTAACTGTGACATCCTGTTGAAAAGAAAGCCAAGATTATCATGGCTCAACTAAACTCCATTTTCAATTGTGATTGACCCACGTACTGGACTCATTAGGAGAGTAGACAGTTAACGTTGGGTTTACTTTTGGCAGCCTAGTAACTCTCGTTTCTCTTTTAGTCTTAACATTTCATGAATGCTGTTTCCGACAAAGGGGAATAATTGCTGTTTTATGGATTAGAATCCATCTCGCACTTATCGTTTGCTAGTTGTTTTTTTAAGCTCCTTATATTGTCTTCCTATTTTGTCTGGAGCAATTTTCATAAAAAATCTCTTTATATCTTCAGAAAGCTTGGGAAATAATCTAAAATTTCCGGATAGAGCTAAAATATATGTAAAACTAACTGAACAAATCAAGAATTGGTCTGTGTTTGACATAAATTGTAAAGTAGGTTCTGTTGAGAGAATTCAATGCTGTGCCATGTTTAGAGTATTTAGGATGAAAATGAAATGAAGAAAACTAAGGAACCATTTTATTTACCGTGCAGATACTGCAACATTCAAAACGATTTACTTTGTCATGCATTTTCCGAGTTCTTGAAAAGAGGTTCAGTACCTCTAGTTGTATATTGGACACCTTTTTTTTTTTTCACATCTAATGAGTTTTATACTAGACATTAGATAACAATTAAAGAATCAAGATGACAATAAATGTTGAAAATAGAGAATTTCTGGTTTCTATTGGATGAACTATTTAATAGAATTGGATCTGTTTAATATTGTATTAATAGTGTAAATTTAATGCCAGGTGATTTTTTAAATTTTAGTTTTGAGAAGATTGGTGGTTAGACATATTAAATGTGATATCTTGAAAAGAAAGTCAAGATCACCATAGCTTTAAATAAACTATTTTCAACCATACATATATTGACACAAGTGCTAGTGCTGGACCAAAATCTCCAGCAAGCTTGAAGAATGGTCCCCGCTTTCCGGATAGAACTTAAATACACATGATGGCAAAAAATAGTTATGGTTTTGTGGGAACTATCATATGAACTATTTAATAGGGTTTATTAAATAATAGTTTACTAATATTGTATTAATAGTGCAATGGACTGTTAGATGATTTTTTTAAGGGTTGAATTCAGAAAGTTGGTTAAAATGGTACCTTGGGAAAGTATACAAACAAACAGTTTGGTAGAAATTTTTCACTTCTATAAATATATTAGTATCTCCCCCTCCTCTCCAATCGTGCCTTGCTCATTTCTTTAAAAATTGGTCTCTTCTTTTAACCTCCCTCATCACCATCTTTAAATTATATAGTCAACTAAAGCATATGTTGGATAGTATGGCTGGGTCATAGTAAAAATAATATTTGCCTTCTTCCCTTCTAATCACAGTCAAGCTGGTTAGATGAGGAAAGGATGACATGGAAGGGAAGGAAGATGGTAAAAAAAAAAAAAATTTTACCATATATTTTCAAAACAAAAAGATGGGAGGGGGGATTGTGACAATGTTAGTTCAATTCAGCAAGGAATCTATTTTAATAAAATAGTAAAAAAAAAAAAAAAAAATGTTTGGGAGACTTCCATTTCCACCCCTGCCTAATGTTTCCATATACAAAATGTTTTTTCTCCTTTTCTCAAAATGTTAAGACTGGGAGGGGATCTCAGGTGTGAAGTGTGTTTTTCTTTTATAACTTAATAAAAAATTGTGTTCCTTCTTTTGGTAATAAACTTTTTTTTATTCTGATTTTTTTTTCCTGTTTAGACTTTCTCCACAGAAGTTTCAAGTCTTCAAGGAGAAGTACAAAATCCAACATTAAAAACAGTAAAAAAAAAAAAAAAAAATAATAATAATAATAAAAAGAAATATTTCATCATACAATTTTTGTGTTTTTTAATTACAAAAAAAAAAAAAACATTTTATTTTTTAAGGTCTCTTGATGGTAGTCCCTGTTTCCTTATATGGCAGTTTGTCTCTCCCCTCATTCTCGTTAAATTTTTAAGCAAGCACAACACAATAAGATAATCATCGCAACAAATTAATTTCTTGAAAAAAAAAAAAAAAAAAAAAAAATTAATGAAAAGATATAACACTTAAATATGAAGAATTTTTCTTTTCTTCTGTTGTATAAATTAAAAAAAAAATCACATATTTCTATTTAGGAGAAAATTTGTAAAAAATATTTTTTTTCTTTTTTTAAAGGATTATCGAACATTTATGATGAAATGCTAAAATTACCAGGACTATTATTGCTCTGTTATTCATAAGGGAGAGATGACAATAGTTTTTTTTTTTTTTTCAGGAAGGGGTCGAAGAGAGGAAACTGTATGGAGGGGAGTGGGGGGAATTTTTTTAAAATGGATCTTCAGGAAGAGTTTGATTAAGTGGGGAGTAAAAGATATATTTTTATTTGTTTCTTTAAAAAATATAAGAAATTAAAAAAAAAAAAAAAAAATTAATTTCCCTCTTAAACAAAACCATAGCTGAAAACTGGTTAGCAACACCTTAAAGAGAATTTCTTTCTTTTTTTTTATATATATATTTTATATTTTTCTTTTCTTTTTTTTTTTTAAATCCCCTCCCACGAAATAATTATTAAACTTTCGTTACCCCATTGTCTTTTTTGTTTTTTGTTTGTTTGGTGTTTAAGAAAATAATTTTTTTCCCATAACATACACAATCAACCGATCCCAATTTATTTATATACTTTTAAAAATCGTTTTCCTTCCTCCATTCAAATAATTTCTTATTAAAAAAAAATGTAAAAAAAAAAAAAAAAAAAAAAAAAAAGCTTTACAGCAGTAATATTTTTAGTAATATTTTGCTCCTAGCTGATATTGGGCATAGGAAGAGGAGGACGAGAACTTTTGGAGAATCATGGAAAGTTCCAGTGCTTTTTTTCTTCTTCTTTGTTAATTATTCAATTTCCTCTGCCCCTTTCTCTGTCTCTCCTCCTCTTCCTCCCGAGTTATATCAAAACACCATTCTCTCTCCTCTCTCGGTGATCTGGCAGCAGAGTTTTACACAATTAACAGACATGCCACTATTAAACTAATGCAAAGAGCAAATGGCCGTAGTAGGCGGGCGGCAGAACTTTGACCGCGGTTATCTGGATACTGTCGTGTAGGCACAGGTGTGGATTCTGTGACAAAGAAATCATTTTCAGAGGCCGTTGATCCGGGCTTGCGCTCATCATTTCCAGCTGAGTATCCACTGCCACCAGAACCACTGTAGTCTTCGTCGTCTTCATTGTCGTTGGCACCGCTGCTGCTAGTGCTATCTCCACTGCCATCAAAATCTAAAAAAAAAAAAAAAAAAAAAAAAAAGCCAAAACAACCAAAAATTAGTCAATGCAGCAACTTTCATTCAAAAAAAAAAAAAAAAATAAAAAAATAAATAAAAAGGTCTAGTTGTGAGAATAGTCAAATAAGTATAAGGCAAGCCAATTTACTCTTGTATCTACCTAGATAAGGTTTTCTTTGTGTATTTTTTAACATGTTAATTTTTTTTTTTTACTTAAAAATAAAGTACTCGAACAGGTTCATCGCGTAGTGGTTAGAGTGCTTGGAAAAAAAATCAATTATAAAAATGACCTTCTCCAGCAGTGTGGGCGACAAAAAACAAAATACAATTGCAAATTACGCATGGCTGACAGAACGAGAGCATGTTATCTCCATGTCATCTAAGCTTCAGTCTGTCCCATCGAAGAAATCTAGCATCCCTCTGCCTGTTCTACAAGTACTTTAACGGTGAATGCTCCGACGAATTGCAAGCACTTGTGCCTCGTCGACATAAATACCCCCCCGACAAGCAGCAAAATCCCACCCCTTCACAGTTGAGATCTTTCTACTCCAGCAGTTTCTTCCCCAGAACCGCTAGACTTTGGAATTCCCTTCCGGGTTCCTGCTTTCCCCAATTGTACTGACATGCAGAAGTTCAAGTGTAACGTGAACCGACATCTTGCTGCCCACCTCCCCACATAGTACCCCTGTAGCTTATGTCCCTGATAGTAGCCCCCTACATCAAAGTGGCAATGTGCCTTGTTTGGGGTAAAAAAAAAAAAAAAGTAAAAAAAAAGGGTTCCGTTCAAAATTGTTTAGTTTCCTGAGTTCGACAAGATACACCTGAAGAAGGCTGGAGGTTATATCAACTGAAACGTTGTGAAAATGACACTCGAGATGAGAACATTAGTCTGAAGAATTCAAATAATACGAATCTTCGTCTCCAAAAATCAGAAACATAATATTAAACATTGTAGTTAAAACGAAACAAAAAAAAAAAAAATGAAAAGGGTGTCTCATTAGAACCATAGTCAAGCTTCAATAATAGCTCAAAAATCGAAAATTAAACAAAACACTGGTAAAACTTTTTTTTTTTTTTTTTACAATTGGTGACATTTATTGGACGTTTCTATCAGTATTTTTTTTTTTTTTAGTAATTAAGCAAGATTCCTTGAATTTTTTTTTTTTTTCCGTAAGCCCCTTTAAGTCTTAAATCGTAGAAGTTTTCTAGAATCAGACTCGTGTAATAAATTTTACTTAAAATTGGAGTGGGTGCCCAGACATGATTTAGTAGTTTTATATATCTGGACCTTACTTTTAGTAAGGAGACATAAAAGTGATGTAAAAACTGTTCTGTGTAGGAAATTAATTATACCCATTCTGCGACAGGTTATCAACGAGACATTTTAGAAGAAAATTTTGTAAAGCCAACATTGTTTAAGAAATCCCAGACAACTTCACGTCTTCCTGCTAGTTTGTATCTTCCGAAATTCTTAAGTTTCTTAATATTTTTAGTTGTTTCAAAGAAAGCAACTCTGAAATTTCCACTAGATCCTGCTGGTTATCTTAAATGAAGTTGATGAAGTTACCAGCATAGTCAATGTGCCAGCAGAGAGAGATGTAGATAGGATGGTGGACTTGAGCATCCAATCATATTTAAACAAAAAACATCTATTATATAAATCTCACCTGTCTGTTTAAATGTATGTATGTATGCCTAAAACTTTCGACAGAGGCGACGGATTTTCACAAGATTGGTTTCGTTTTGAAGCTCAACCCTCCGGACGACAAATATCAATAATTGGCCAAAAAACATTAATTCCTTTAGCTTCAACTGGGGACTTTTCTAAAAGGAGGGGTCCCTTTTTCGCCGATATTTTCCAAAGTCATCTTCTTTTTTCGATTGACTAGCCTTAATTTAAACCTTCACCACTTCTGGTTTGGCGATAGATGCAACGGCAAAGACATACACACACACATTTTCGCTTTTATATTTATAGATATAGATTACTCTTAGGCCCGTTCTAACCTGAAGTGATGTGATGTGTCAGGCTTCCATCCATGGATCAAATAGAATCTGTTGCGAGTATGAAAGGAAACAGCATTCAATAATTTGTTATAGCAAACACCATAAACAAATATTTCATTATCTTAAAAGTGACAAGACGATCCCAATATTTTCATCAATTCCAATACAATTATAAATCTTTTTAAAACCTCTAATTATTTAGCTGTAGTTTTTTTTTTTTTTTTTTTTTTTTTTTTTTTTTTTATCATCATGAAACTCCGATAATAAGGTGAATATATTTTTTGCAAACGTAAAAATAGTTTTTGATATTGATTTTAGTTTTACTGGTAGTTTAAAAGCAATAATTATTTATCATTAGTACCAGCAGCAAAAAATTAAGTTTTGAACACAGTAAATAAATAAAAATACAGATTCTCCCAAAATGTTCCGATTTTTCGATTCCAATTGTCCCAACACTACAGTTTTTTTTTTTTTTTTTTTTTTTTTTTTTTACCAAAATGATATGCCACAAGACTAAACAAAAATCAAAATTTCTACAAATGATTATCAAAGTTAAGTTTAAAATATATATAAAAGAAAACAAAAAAAATGTTGATAAAACTTTTCCATGTTGAAATACCCCAAACACTTTTAGCAACCACAATAGGAGGGAAAATGCACCAATAATCAGTAAGGAAATTTCTTCTGACCTTGCACCGAGGAAATCTTTAAGCAATTGTTGAAGGTATGGAGATTGCACACACACACACACACACACACAAAATCCCAAAAGCCTTATCCACCATTCGGGGAGCATGGTTGGGGGGGGGGGCAATTCAATTAAAGGAAGATATATGCAAACTGATCAAAAAGAAATTCTAATAATTTAAACCATTTACCAATTTAGATGAATTGCGCTAATGGTAGAGTTTTTTTTAATGCTTGTTTTGTTATAGAAATGCTTAGGTATCTTGAAAACAGATTGTCATGCTCAAGTTTGAAATAACATTTTCAAATCTAAATGCAGATGGAATGAATAGATCATAATAATGGATCTATTCAACAGTCTCACAGTTAAGTGAAAGTGCATTTCTAGTTATTCTTCATATATAATCCAAAAATACATTTTTCCATTAAAGCTCATCTTCAGTGATGCCCTGTCTTCATTGCAGATATTTCACATCATATCTGCTCCAGCAGCTATCCAACTTGAGACCAAATGGTCTCATCCCTTTTTACTTGCCCCTTCATAGAAAAAATTGGTTTTTAATATGGGAAAACACAGCTCCCAAAAATGGAGTAATCTAAATTGGGACAAAAATAAAAACTGACTTTTACTGATCAATGACAAAAAAGATAAAATATAGTATCAGAACAGATACTACACTTTGCTTCAAGTCACTGCCTTGATGGCTATGCATTTTAACATTGCAATAAAGTCATAATTGAGCAGATAAAATTTTTTTACTCTTTTCATTTGGCCTTTTAGCTAGAAGCAAAGTGTATATGTTCTGGTACTATGATTCATCTTTTCTGTCCTTCGTTAGTGAACGTGAAATCCGTCCAGACTGAGGCAATTTGTTTTTGTTCGAATCCAAAGTGACCCTTTTTTTCTTTAATTTTTTAAGGAGCTGGATTTTCTCCGCATTAGAAATCCACCTTGCGTTTAACTTTGCCTTTATTAGGAGGCACGTAAATAGAAATTTTTAAAATAAGAATTTCAATCAGCCTCATCCAATGAAAATCCTCATTTCAACCACCTCTTCCCTATTGAGGAAGGAGAAGAAGCCTCTTCATTAATACTCACTTAATAGCTTTGCATACTTAATTACTGCTTAACCAATTAGGTCCTACTAGTGTCATATAAACAGGACACCAAATATCTTATTGATTTAAAAAAAATAAATTAAGATAATAATGCTCCTTACTACATAATTATTCTGGAGATAGGATAAAATCCATCTATATTTAACTTCTCTCCAAGAGTTGTTAAAATCCTCTAAAAAATTATTGTAAAATTTGTTAAAATTCTATTTGATGATGTATGAACTTATATAAATGAATCTTGCAATAAGTAACGCTTAATGTGAACTGCTTTCCCCTAATCTTGAATGTAGATCTTTTAAAATATCACACGTTAATCATTCCATAAATTTTCAACTCAATAATAAAGAATTTAGATAATGTGGGACTTATGAGTTCTTATTTACTTTGCAGGGGACAGAGTTAGACACCAGGGTCATTGTTTTTTTTAACATGGAGAAAGGAACAAAAAATAAAAATTGTCTGAAGAACAGATACTACACTTTGATCTTGGCCCGAAGGCCAAGGGTATTTATTTGCTCCCCCACCGAGCAAATTAGGCACAAGGCCGTTTTTTAAAGTGAGGAGTGGAAGGGAAATGGGGACCAACTCCCTGGGGAGTAGGGGAGCTGGATAGTGACAATTGGTATGAAGGGTTGCCCCTACATTGACCAAGGTCTTATATGTGGGGTTTCCCCCACATATGGTTTTTGCTTGCAGTATCTGCTGGAACAGATGGTATTTATTTGCTCCCCCACCGAGCAAATTAGGCACAAGGCCGATTTTTAATGTGAGGAGTGAAGGGAGGGGGAAGGGGAAAAGGGGACCAGCTCCCGAGAGGTGGGAAATGGGAGCTGGTTAAAGGTCAGACATGTGGGGTTGCCCCCACATCTGGTCTTTGCTAGTCATAGCTAGTCATAGCTTGCAGCATCTGCCAGAACAGATGGTATTTATTTGCTCCCCCACCGAGCAAATTAGGCACAAGGCCAATTTTTAATGTGAGGAGTGAAGGGAGGGGGAAGGGAAAAAGGGGACCAGCTCCCGAGAGGTGGGAAATGGGAGCTGGTTAAAGGTCAGGCATGTGGGGTTGCCCCCACATCTGGTCTTTGCTAGTCATAGCTAGTCCTAGCTAGTAGCATCTGCCGGAACAGATACTACACTTTGATCTTGGCCTGAAGACCAAGAACATCTCTTAATTCTAGTCCTTTTCACTTGGGAAGAGTCACTGTGAGAATTTGTGAAAATAATTTCTAAATTTTCTATTTATAATAATTAATTGATTCATTGGTAAATTTTTCCAAATTTTATATCTTCCTTTACTGTGATTTTGTATATATTTTTACACACAATTCTGTGCAAAATGTCTGAAGCGACCGTAAACATTCAAGCCTTTGAACAAGTTATTTTTTTATAACTCTTATCCACAAATGGTATACTGACTCGACAGATTTCATTTGGGGTGGGGGGAGCATGATTCATAAGCCTGAGTATATTTTTTATCTGTAACATTAAACCATGTAACAAACTATGTTTTGTTATAGAAATTACAATTGTAGAATGTCAGTATATCATCTGTATGAATTCAGGTACAAAAAATTAATTTAATCGGATAATATATTAGAAAATTATAGAATTTTCAGTGAATGAAGGAGCATGTCGAAAAAGCTAAATTCATTCTATTTTCCTTTAGCTATTGTTAAATTGACTATTTTGAGTATTGGACTCACTGCAATAAAAAAAATTAATACTTTGAAAGGGGGTTCAATTTATTACGTTTAAATCTAAACAGAACACCCATAAAAAAAACTCACTAATTTTTAACATTTTTCGAATGCTCCCCCCGTTGACTGAAAAGTATAAGGATTTTTATTATAACTTAAGGTGGCCCAAGATTTAAGCACAACATTGTGAATAGTTTGCTTGAAGCATTGTGTGATTTGAAGATTGAAAGGCTATGACAATGCAATGTAAAATTATAGGTGAATTGAATGAATGTCTAGGTTAGAAATAAAAGTGTTAGAGATATAAAGAGATAATATGTAAATATAATAATCTTAATTGCTAATTATTTTTTTCTTTGTTTTCGGTCAATAGAAAGTTTGGATATTTCGAGGTTAACTATCTCATTTTCAAAGTAAACCCATATCTGATCCACATGTGTGTTATGTATTGGATGGAAGTAGGTTTTATAAATTTTATATTACATTGTCACAGTCTTCTAAATTTTAAACACATGTATATGTCTGTATGTATATATATATATATATATATATATATATATATATATATATATATATATATATATATATATATATATATATAATAAAAATAAATCCCAAAAGCCTTATCCACGAAATATATATATATGTGTGTGTGTATGTATTTAAGCAGCATTCTTTCCATTAAGCATGCTTCATTAAATGATATAGACAATTCCTGCCTTCATATTTTGTGTTCTTGTCCTTGCTATCAATTTCGAAAACTTTTAATAGACAACACGTCCATTCTTGAACATGACATTTACAAGCAAAACTTTCAGATATTAGAAACATTTAATAATTCAATCACAGAAACAAATATTAATATAAATTTCAATAACAGCAATAACATTCTTAAATGCCTTTAAAAGTAACATAGAACCTATTAATATAGTTAACAACGTGTGATTTATTGGGATGAAAGAAAATCACCTCTATAACTATCCTAACATCTTTAGTATTAATCACCCCTAAAGATGGATCTGGACGGATCTGAAAGGTCTCTGAAAATGAGTTACATCAGCCAGTTCCTGCCAGAAACAAGAAAATTAATAAGAAAACTGGAAAGAATTAGAACGTAAATATGTAGACAGGAATTGTTTATATTATTTAATTAAACATATAAGAGACATTCATAAAGCAGAATACAATCAGGGTTTAAAAATCACCCTCATTCTTGCTAGTCATTTCACTGCTGCTACTGCTGCTCTCACTATTCTTCAATTCATTTTCAGCTTTATAAAAACGACGAAAGAGTTCTCTGAAAGCCAGAATTTTCCTTTCTTCATTAATTGTTAGAGATCCATTTTCAACTAGAAATAAAAATGTTAGGATCTGTATTTATATGGACGAGTGAAAACCGGACTCAAATCAACAGGAATTTACCCATGTTGGAAATTTCAAATATTAATGATAAAAAATAAATAAATTTAATTCTAGATAAATCAAAGAGTGTATTACTTGGTTTACTGTTTTCATTCAGAGTTAATCACAGAAAGGTAGGGCAGATGTAAACCCAGACTTTGTTCAGAGGTATCTTGTTGAGCTCAAGAATCTTTCTGTTGAACATGGAAATCAACACGGAATTTCAAATGAAACCCTTTATCAAATTCCTGACCGACAGAACGGAATGAGATTAAATAAAGGACTCGAAATTCTGTGCGGATTCTCTAGTTTGACAGAAAGATTCCCAGGCTAGATAAGATATGCCTGAAGAAGGTAAGAGGTAACATCAGCAGGAACATTGTACGAATAACAATCAAAATGAGAACAGTAGTCCAAATTATCTAAATCATACTGATTATCAATCCTTATCTAAAAAAAAAAAAAAAAAAAAAAAAAAAAATGTAGAAATAAAAAATGTCTTTTTCATCTAATCCTCTCCATATGGGAAATAATATACCATTTCTCCTTGTAATAAATTTAAAACTTGTGTTATGTATTTATTAGGTCAATAAAAGCTTGCATTTTTTTTTTATATATCTATCTATCTATCTATATATCTATAAAAGGGAACGTGTGTGTGTGTGTGTACATTTCCCTACGCAATAACTGTCAATTTTAAATCTACAGACTTGAAATTTGATATACAGGGTACTGAGATGTGGGAAAATCTTTGTGATCGGTTTTCGGCCAGAAATTTGGCTGTTAAGGGGTCAAAGTTCAACGATTTGACCTCTAAGAACTCTTACCAAACTCCTCCGACAATTTTGGGTCTAAACACTTGAAATTTTAGATATAGGTTCCTTGGACATGAATCTAACTTAATAATTTGATTTGAGCCCCAAACAATAAATGTTAAGGGGTCATAATAGGGGTCAAATTAAAAAAAATTGACCACTTTTTTTTTGCTCAACATACACCTTCAAACACCCGGGCAACGCCGGGCTAAAAAGCTAGTACATCTATACAAGTGAACGTGTCTGTGTGTGTACATTTCCCTACGCAATAACTGTCAATTTTCAGTCTACAGACTCGAAATTGGATATACAAGGTACTGAGATTTGGGAAAATCTTTGTGATCGGTTTTCGGCCAGAAATTTGGCTGTTAAGGGGTCAAAGTTCAACGATTTGACCTCTAAGAACTCTTACCAAACTCCTCCGACAATTTTGGGTCTAAATACTTGAAATTTTATATATAGGTTCCTTGGACATGAATCTAACTTAATAACTTGATTTGAGCCCAAAACACTAAATGTTAAGGAGTCATAATAGGGGTCAAAGTTAAAAAAATTGACCGCTATTTTTTTTCATTTTGCTCAACATACACCTCCAAACACCCAGGCAACGTCGGGCTGAAATGCTAGTACGGTGTGATCACGTTGACACACCGGTTTCCGTTAGATCACCAAAGTTTAGCAACATTGATGCTGGTCAGTACTAAAATGGGTGACCATTTGGGAATTCCAGATGCTGTATGTATTCTCTGCTTATCTCGGCATTGTTTCCAGTCGTCCTGGACTTCTTTTCACTGGACTCTAGCAGTACCGATTCAAGACGGGTGTGGTTGGAGATTGCACTACTCTTGCCTCACAATTACATGCCTAGCTACCCTTACAGGGAGTATCCATTGTTTTTTGAGACTGAGCAGAGGCATCCATCTATATATGGAGAGATAGATAACGATATGGTCCTCTATCAATTTAATCAATCTCATGGTTACCAAAATAAAATGCACCGTACCGACACAATAACTTTTTCACTTTTAGACTAGGCCTCATAGACATAATGAGCATTACTTGCTCATTAGTCCAAACGTGATCTACGGTAGCATCTTTGGGACAATTTCTTTTGGCCAATATTCCTGCAATCTATTTCATTATTAACAGGTGTAGAAAGCTTAGTGTGTGCACTGTTTATGTGCTGTTATTTGCTGTAAATAAACTTTTTTTTTTGCTAAGCACTGTGCGTTAGAACGAATACAAAATAATACTCTTATGTATTGACGAAAAAATTACGAGTTAATATATCAACAGAATTTTTCTATTCATCCGTGTACACTTTAGCAATACTTCCTGTGTGCAAACCGTTTTTTTGTTTTTAAGAAATATATATATATATATATATATATATATATTTAAAAATAAACTAGAAAATTCTTTGTTTTATAGAAAATGGATCGCTTATTAAAAAAAAATGTTACAAACTTGGTTTATAAGTATCTCTATTAATATATAAAAGGCATTTTGTCTGTATGTTTGTTTGTGCGAGTTTGTTCCCTATGCATACCGAAAAGGCTGGGTCTATTTTTTAAGAAATTTTACATGAATGTACTTTGTGTCTGGAAGTGTTCTTAGATAGGGGTTGTATCAGAATGCCTCCGATTGATAATGAAAAAAAAATCTGATTTTGACCAAGTTTAACACTCTTATAGAGCCAAGTAAATTTTAGAAGTTTTATTGCGATAAAAGCAGAAGAGCACTGTATATAAAATCAACAGTATGTTCTGTGATAAGACAGAAACACATTCGAAATGAATGTTTAGAGCACAATTGAAGCATGATATATTTTATGTATCATGCTTCATTTTATGTGTTATGCTATTATGAAGCATGATACATACTTTTGCATTTTAAACTTTAATTTAAGCCATTATATAAAAATAATTTTTTAAAAATGATTAATAATAGGTTCGCTACAGTGCAATGTAGACTACAATGTAATATAGACTGTCACTGTAGGGAGGCATGTGACGCTTCCTCCTGATGCACTGTGATGTAATTAATCGCTTTGATTGAAAAATGGGTGATTTCATCAATTTTGATAACAAAAGTATTGGAAGTGCAGAACGTTTGATTCCCATTCAATCCCGGGCAACATCGGGTCTCCCTGCTAGCCAAATGATAAAAAGATCTACTTAAAATTTGCATTATTAATTCGTTACCTTGAAAGCTTTTCACTGTGTAAGATAAAAAATAAATTGGAGAAGCTTTTCAGTAGAAGAATACTCACCTGTCTCAGTAACAATATCACTGAAGGAAAAAAAAAAAACTTGACAAGCAATGGTTGTTAAAATTAGTTGTAACAATTTTAAAAAATGTGGTCAATTTGAACGTTTACTTTCTCATAGAAATATATTTGGATTCCATATGGTACAATGAGAGTTATTTCCCTTGAAGATATATTTTCAGTTGTAATATGAAAGGACACTTTGGACAAGAAATTTTGTAATCTTATTTTACCTCTATGGTAGAAAATGCAAAACAAGGCTGCTAGCGACCACCTGATTGCACACCCAGGTACACTTTGTTTGGTGTTGACTTTTAAGCCGGCTTTGAAGATGCGAGGTGGCATGATGTGGTTCTCACTTAAAACCACACCAAAGATGCAGAGTTTTGTTTTCATCACCCTGGGCAGAGCCCAGTTATTCGTGGCAATCCAGTGATGCATTTTGAGGGTGCTGGCAATGGTCCTGCTATCATAACTTGGATCGGTAGAGAGCATGAGTTATATAGTGGCGCATCTCCAATCTCACTTGTTGAACATGGTGTCACTTTCAGACATGATAGAAAGCTATCGCTCTTGGGATTTGTACACTTCTGGCCAACTAGTACATAGTCTACAACAAAACGAAAACCAGTTTTCATCAAACGGAAAGTGGAATTATGTTGTCTTTTTTATGGTGACAGTTTTATATTATCCATTGCTTTTCCAACACAAAGCTTTCCGCGTGCTAAGAGAATGATATATCTTAATGTCAACCAAAATGATAGTTGGAATAGAAAATATTTCTCTTTATAAAAAGAAAAATATCCTTACTTCTTTGTGCTTTTACAGAATTTGAACCAGCATGCTTATTTTAAAAAATTTTTATTTTTATATCTTAACTCTAACCTGCGTTATAGGTTAAGTTGGGTAAAAATTGGTTTAATATGGTTCAAATTCTCTAGAAGCACTCGCTTCTTTCTACAAACTGAAAATCATTGTCATGAAAAAAAAAAGTGCCTTATTTTTTTATTTTTTTTAAATAAGACAATATTCCAGTAGTAGTAGTAGTAAAAATAAACTATTAAAGTTTTTATAACAAATAAGTATTTTTGTATATTTTTAATTTTACTAATCCCATGATATGATTTATTGTCACCACACGGTTTGTTTTTTTAACTAAAACATGGCAACACAAAAATACTCACTATATTTGAGGTTTACGTGAATAATTCCAGAGAAATAATATTCATAAAGCAATCAAGCATCATAACATTTTGTGCTACTGTTGTTTAATATAAAAATAAAACATGATGACCCAGCAATCATATATTTTAATCATTAAAATTTATAAAACCCAAAATTAATTATTTGTTATAAGAATACAAATAGTATTTGACCCAAAGATTGGCCCATTAAGAAAAAAAAAAAAAAAAAAAAAAAAAAAATGAAAAGCTATAAATTTAATATGGTGGTCAGCCCTCTTAATTTTGGTTGTATTTTGGACATGATCAGTATGAGTAATATAGAATTGTGGTTAGATAGTCAAGAGTTAACTATTCTACACTTTTCAAGTAACAATTTCCACTGTCAAAACTTACTATTCCAAGTTTGTCACACTGCTGTCAAACCTTGCTACTCCAAAACTTGACACTATGATGTCCAAACTCGCTACTTCAAATCTCAGCAGTTTGCCTAAAAACTCGCTACTCCAAAACTTGTAACCATGCTGTCAAAACTTCCTCCTTCAACATCCAAATCCAAACTGCCCTAGTCTCTGAAAAAGCGGCTATTTTTATTCAAAACCGGAAACTTTTCATTTGCATATCAGATTACAAGATCGCAAACATATAAAGAGAAATAGCAGCCATTTTTTTCACTGGCATCAAACACTGCAGGCTGCATAAAAACAGATTTGTACCAATTTTCTTTTAAAGTGTGAATGAAATTTTACAGGGTAACTACTCTAGGAAGTAGAAAAAGCTCAGAAATAATACAGAATTATTATCCTTATTATTACTACTATTAAGTTTTTCTTTTTTGAAAATTAACTTAATAATTACAGTATCGTTTGGTCATTACATTTATGAATTAAATTATCAAATTTTAAAATCTTTTAATACATGAGGATATGCTGAAATTTCAAAGCCAGAAATGACTTTCTATCCCAAAGTTTAAATGTTTAAAAAAATCTTTCAAAATGTAAATGATCACAAAGTAATTCATTTTTTATTTTTAATAAAACATGCTTATGAAGAAACTGAAATGCATTTTGGTGAACCTAATTTGGAAATTAAATTATTTTTTTTAAATAGTATTTTTAAAATTTCCTTTCATCTTATACTATTACCTTTATTTTATGTTAATAGATATTTGATTAATAGGAAATAAAAATTAATATGCAAGTCCCATACAAATGAGAAACACTAGAAATGTTCACATAATGTTTATTTATAGATGGTAGGAGCAGGGTTACCTAGCATTGCCTGGAGCAAAAACGTAACATTTCTATCTTTCTACCTCTCTCCATCATTTTCTCTTTCCTCCTCCCCCATTTTACTCCTCAATCTCTCCAAGACCCTCTCTTTCTACTCTGGCTAACCACTCGTCTAGCTGGACACACACACACACACACACACACACACACACACACACAACTCTCCTTTACATAAGATTGCTTTAGGAAGGAGTCTGTATTTTCTTTCCAAATTAATATAAGACCAAAAACTGACCTCCTCTGACGAAACCTGACCCAGTTGACCGCCAGAGCATTAATAAATTTTTCTACATCTTAGATATCATTAATCCAGAGCAACACAGAACAAGAAGAATATATCAACTTTGTGGGCCTTTGTTTTGTAGTCTTTTACTTTTTGCTGGACATAAAAACATACACACACAACTGCCCTTTATACAAAAGTGTACTACCCCTTCCAACATTTTTAATTAAAAATTAGCTCTACTTAAGAATTAAATAAGTTTTGGAATTCCGAGCAGATTTGTGAGTTCAACAACGATTTCCATAAAAGAGGTTCCTCCGGCAAAACATTTTGAGAAAAACCTAAAATGAGAACGGTAGTCTGAATAATCCAAAGAATGGTGACGAGCTCACCTGGAATTGATTCCACATAAACACCATTGTAAGCACTGTGAAGCTTTGCAGTCATGCTTTTCAGTTGCGAAACTTGTTGGAGGACAATTGTGTGCGTTCTATCAGCTTCCGGATCACTGTAATGTCCCATATCATCTTTTTGCATATCGTTTTCATCACTGAAGAAAAAAAATATAAAAATGAAAAAAAAAAAAATAAAAAATAAATAAAAAGATGACACATTAGTTTGTTTCCTCCCCCCCTACTTTTAACAATAATAGTAAACCACATCCGGGGAGGCACAACTCAGAGTACTGTTTCTTGTCTAGAAACGACATAATCACATTGACACACTGATTCCTATTAAATCACCAAAGTTAAGCATCGTTGAGCCTGGTCAGTACTAAGATGGGTGACCACGAGGTGCTGTATGTGCTCTCTGCTTATCTTGGCATTGTTTCCAGTCATCCTGAACTTCTCTTTGCTACTAGAATCAAGCAGTTAAGACTGAGAAAGAAGTGTTTAGAGATCACACAACCCTTGCTTCACAATTCAGCATACGTCATCCATCATCTCTCAAGGATGATCGGATAGCCCTTGTTTTTTTTTTTTTAGACGGACAAACGGCCATCTTATCTAGGCAGAATACAAAATTGAAATCATGGTCAAGTAGGGGATTATCTATTCTTTTCATAGCAGGTGCTCGACTGAGTTCCAATCTGTGGTTTCTCCCCTTTAAAACATTAACAAAATCTCATCAAACTAAAACCACTGCAAAGAACTTTCCTTTCTTCCTCTTTATCTCTAAAACCAAACAGATTTTCCATGAACAGAGTTTCTTTCTCATCTATGGAACAAAATGCAGTAGGGATGCTTCCCAACTGACTACTGGTCGTCACTTCACTGTTAAGAAACACTTGCATAGGTGTCCTCTTATATAATCAAATGATAGCCATGTCTCCCATCATTTACATGAGACAGTGAACAATAATAATAATGATAATAAAGATGAATAATAATAATAATAATAATACTGTGTAATTTACATGGGTTCAGCTAGTAGTAATAATGGTAATAATTTTTTACAAGGGAGTCACCACTTGAGGATAAGGGTGAGTTAAGGACTGTAAAGTGGTCAGTCAGATAACAGCTCAGTGGTCATTTTGGGTGGAAACTGGGCAGAATTTGATTATTTTAGGGGACGGGATAGCAAGAATTTATTCACATTATTCACCATGCTGTAGCCAGCTGGAAAGCAGACCAGTGAAATAAAATGCCACAGGCGGGCAGTTCTAAGAAAGAAACCTTGTTCATGGAATTTGCGTTTAGATTTAGGCACCGATAGAGAGTAGGGGGATCTTGTTGGTAGTGGTTGTAGCTTGACGAGTGCTTTTTATGAAAGTTTGGAAGAGGACCATTGAATGAAGCTCAGACGAGCATTTGCCATGAAGATAATAGTAGACCAAAAAACAGACTCGCAGCATCTCTTCTGTGGGAAAGAGGTTGCAGAAAAGGGGCATTGTTTACTAGGTTTGGAAACCAGGCTTGAACTCTGTCAAAGTGGAATAAGGTACTCCAGACATCTGCTCCCCAGATGTAGCAAAAGAATCCATCTTCTTACCTTGCAAGGATTTTTGGGTTCCAGCAGTCCGCTGTAGGGTTTACAATGAAATCCGTGTTATTGTATAGCTGTTCGTCGAGATCCACATCAACAGCTCCTTCCACCGCCAATTTTTCATCACGACACACAAACCGAGGAATGTTAATCCAATAATCGGTGGATATTTTCACTTTCTCATTGATATCTCTCACCAAACGGTCGAGGCTTGTGCCAGCAACCACGGTAGGGCGGACGTAGTTCTTCTTGGCGCTTGGCCATTCATAGTCGTATTTCTGGAAATTCATATCGCTTGTGTCTCTTTTGTTTTTTATCGATGGGTGGCCACACTCGGTGAAAACCTGAATGAGAAGGAAACAATGCATTAGGTTTTACGTAAACTAAAACATCACATGCGGGACTTAGTAAAATAAGGTGGAGCATTTAAGGGCTTTATTGTTGATGCGATAAGTGTACGTCGATTGAGAAGGAAAAACCGTGGTTCTTAACAAAAGCCCATTTCATCTACATGTTTTTATTTTTTTAATTACTTTGCACCTCAAACAAGGCATAGTGCCACTTGGAACATAGGGAATTACTAGTTGAGACCGTGTCTAACAGGGGAGTTGAGCAACAAGATGTCCATTCACATTACATTTAAACTTTAGCATGTCAGTACGGTTAGGGGAGCAGGAAACAGGGAGGGAGATCCAAAGTCTAACAGTCCAAGAAAAAAAAAAAAAAGAAACTATTAGAGTATAAGGCTTTTTGACATCTAGGGACATCAACAGTAAAGGGGTTAGATTTTGCTACTAATCATATTAATTAAGGGGTATGTGTATGTACATCAAGGGGACACCAATGTTCATCAGTACGTTTCATTAAAGTACTTGTAAAACAAGTACAGGGAAGCAACACTACAGTGATGGGATAGAAGTTGGAGCTGATAGTGCAGGACCTATTAGATAGGACATTTTGGACCCTGTCTAAGAGTGAGATATTAGTGGCAGATGTACCATCCCATGTTATACAGAATCAGATTTTGTCTAAGACTGATCTACACTTAGTTTTCGTAACTCTATGCTTTAAATATTATGCAGTTCAGTTTTTCCAATGTCTCCATATTACTAGAATCATGGATCCAAATGGATCCAAATTCTAGTAAACATATAGTTTTGGTACTAGTCAACAAAAGAGGGGGGAGGGAGTTTCAAATATCTAGCCTCGTGTTCATCTAAGAAACGGAGGTCATATGGTATTAGCTGATTGGTGTTACATAAAATAACATCGCATGCAATATATATATATAATGTATGAGGAGAACAACAGGAATGGGAAATGAAGTCACAAAATCTATATATTGGTGAATATAGATTGTATTCCATTATTGAATAAATGAACCAAACAACTAGTTGGGGGATTGTTACCTAGCATCTTCTCAACTCTTCTGATGAGAAGCATTAGGCTTCGAAATGCCTTGGTATAAAGAGTCCCTTATATCCCCCAACTAATTGTTTGTATTCCCTTATTGAATAAATGAACCGATCTATATTTACCAATATATAGTTTTTGTGACTTCATTTCCCATTCCTATTATTCTATATAAGCTCCAATGATACTTGTTGAGCTTTGTATTGTCCAGATAAGTCTCCCCTTATAAAATTGAGCTCACTCTTTTTCTCTAACGCATTAAGCTCTCTCTCTCTCTCTCTCTCTCTCTCTCTCTATATATATATATATATATATATATATATATATATATATATTGTTTCTTGCCCTTTTTGGTTTGTTGTCTATAAATGCTGGAAAATTCTTTCAACTGTTGTTTTTACCTTTTTAGTTTCTTCCTGTCCTAGTATTAAAATCAATAAAGTAACCAATTAAAGTAAAAAAAATTGTTTTGTTTTTTTTTAAATTAAAAAAAAAAAAAATGGGAGGGGAGAATTTTTTTCCTTTTTATGTTTATTTCTGTTTGACTTTTCGGTGACGGGTGGGCGATTGAAAGACCGTAGGGTTCAAAAAAGAGGAGGCAATCTTATTTGTATGACATTGGTCAGCTAGTACCACGTGACCTAACTTTTCCAAGATGAAAACGAGGCTAGATATTTGCTGCCCCCTCCTTTGCATCATAGTTTTTAATGCTAATAACAGCAAAATAAATTGTTTGGAACCATTAAAATAATTTCTTTTGTTAATGTTTAGCCATTCATTTTTTTTTTTATTCATTATGTTTGAATTCACGTTTTATAATCTTATGTAAATTACAAATCTAGGAAGTCATACCAAAGCTGTAATTATTTTTGTTTAGGTAATATTTTAAGCTCTATTTATAAGAAAGTCCAAATAGCTCATTTGACAGAACACCAGGCCAAAGATCTTAATGTTTCGGTTTCGATTTCCGGTCATGATGTTAGATAACAAACGAATGTGGAAATGTATGTATAAAAAAAACCCAAAAACAAAAATCAACTCTGCGTTTTCAATAACAAAATGAACGATTCCTTTTGTTGATATAAAAATAAAATGCCGTTTATTTTACACATGGAGCTTGTGATCAGAGAAAGACAGAGAGGGGGAAGCAGACAGGGTGTGATGATGACGAAAATATGCGATAAACTTCTGTTGACAGGTGGACTGTCTCTCTGTAACTCCTCTCCTCTGACACAAAACAATTCGTTTTTATTGTCATTACATAAATCAGAATGCCATCGTTTCTTGGTTTCATTCGACTTACGTCATTCTACATAAACGGCCACAAGCTGAAACTCTTTTCCTCTTCAGAAGCCGTTCTTTGTTTCACTTGCTATTTTTTTTGGAAACCCGGTATTGTCCGGCTCCATTACCCAATGATATCTGCTTTATTTGTTGAGAATTTATTATTATATCTACTAATAACTATGAATACAATATTTTCCATTTCTAACGCGAGTTAAGATTTCTACTATTTTGAAATGAGACAAATTTTGCAATGCGTTTATTGCATTAAAAAAAGTGACCAAAACAAAATCGATATTTAAACAAAATCGATATTTAAACGAGTTAAGCATGTGCACATGTTTATATGACACTCCTGATAATATAGCTGTTGAACTAAATGTTTATATATTAATATGTACAGCATACACCCCTAAACTAATGAACCGATCATTATGAATTTTGAAACACAGTAGCACAGCTTAAGGTTTGGTATAATTATGAGCTATAACAAGTTTCAAGCAAGGATGACAATATAGTTATTAGTTTAGAATTAAATTCAATGCGTAGAAATACAAAAACATACGCATACACACACACACACACACACACACACACACACATATATATATATATATATATATATATATATATATATATATATATATATATATACACACACTAGTAGGCTGCTCAGCGTTACCCAGTCGTAAGATATGCTTAAATATGATATTTTAATTCATGCAGATTTGCATATTTATTTTTATAGAGACAATTCTCTATTGATTATTATATTGAATCTAATATATAGTAGTGAGATCAAAACTAAAAAGAAAATACGACTTGGATGATATCAGCTAGAACCGAAAGCACAAACTTACAACTCTCCAGCCTCATTACTTATGCCCATATGCTATAAATAATTAAAAAATAATGTTGTTTAACATGTGAACCTAGATTTGTGTATGTAAATAGGTTTAGTCAACTATTCCTACCACCGTCAACCGTTTTGTTTTCAATTTTGACCCCTTAGCAGCAATTTATGCCAGCTAAAAACAAATTTGAAAGCGTGACACAGGTGCAAATACCCTATATATCAATTTTCATCTCTGTAGACGAAATATTCAGACAGAAGTTTGTTAGAGACTTTTTGAACACACACCAGCAAGGTCACTTATATATATATATAATTTCCGTGAGTTAGAAGGATTTCATCTTAAATTATATGCCATTATGCAAAATGTAGAAACTATGCATAACAGGTAAAATGAAACCAATCATCTAATATAAAATGAATAATTAATTAATGCTCGTTTTTTAAAGGCATATTCAAATTCGTTAATCATCATATAGTCGCTTGCATATCTATGACTGAGTATATTATGTTAGTTTTAATAATTTTGAAATAGAAAAAGTAGATCACAGTGTGGTATCTGTCAATGGAGGGGGTAACCCTCCTATACTAAGGCAATTTTTATTTTTACCTATTTTCAAAGTGCAGCTTTTTGAGGGAGCTGGTTCCCCTCCCCCACATAAAAACAACCTTGTGTCACATTTTGCTTTTGTAAGGAAGCAAATAAATACCAATAGAAAAAGTAAGAGAAAAACAAAAACTCAACTTTATATGTGTGTGTGTGTATATATATATATATATATATATATATACACACACACACACACCTCCCTATAAAGTTGAGATTTTTCTCGTTCTCTCTCTCTCTATATATATATACATATCTAAGAGCATAATATATATATTTTTTTAATTTCTGCCATTGTGTAAAATTTTTGAAATAAAATATACCTATATATGTGTGTATGTATGTGTGTGCGTAAGTCTTCTTACCTTTGCTGAGACAAAGTCTGCCTTGCTCTGATATGTCATAATAGCATCAGATATCTTCACATTCATTGGGTCGACAACTGCTTCAATGTTGAATGGTCCATCAAGTCTTCGAGCCAGCATCTTAAGGGCATCTGAATAACAAAACAAAAATAAAGTGACTTGTTCACCATCAATATTTGTTAAACATACATGCAACGTTCACGACTTCTATTCGTTCAAATATTCTGTGTTGTGCCAGGATTTTGCGTTTATTAGTTTTTAATTCCCTTCATTCTTGTGGCAGTTGTTTGATGGCCCGGGGATACAGGCTTAGCAAATGGAGTCAAAAGTAGCTTCATGGCTGAGTTGGAATCTCCCGACCAGCAGGGATTGTCACCTCCCACACTGATGATTGCATCAGCATGAAACACTAGTGTCTGTAGCATAAAAGAATAATTATTTGCAGCGGCCAGGGATTTTTTATCCTCAGTCGCCAAAATCATCAGAGACCATTCCTGTAATGACCTGGTTTCTGTTGATCGCGGTGTAATGCTGGTTCTATGAAGTTCTAGAAGGTCCACCCTCCCAGGCTTTGCCTTCTCTTTTTGGAAGGGGTATGTTGATTGCTAATCGCCTGAGGTGTTCTTACTGAGGAATGCTGATAGGGCTGTCCAGACACTTTTTACAGGTCAAAGTGCCCTTCCTAGAAGGCATGGACTTCTCAATCCCAACTTTCCAACCCTAATGTCTAAGTTCTTGCAGTGGAAGAAAACATATATATATATATATATATATATAGATATATATATATATATAGATATGTGTGTGTGTGTGTGTTTGAAAAAGAAATGCAGCAGATTGCTCAATAATAAGGAAAATCCGAAAATAAGTGCATATTATTTATATTTAGTTTAGAGAAAGTTTTTAGATGAGACAAGTCATTGGTACCGTCGGTTTCAAACCCGATAATTAGGACCGTTTTAGATACCCATATCAAGCTTTCTTCAGCCAATACTCATCCCTGAGATGAGTATTGGCTGAAGAGAGCTGTAGTATTCAAAGCTGCCGACATTACCACTGTAGGAACGCGATACACATATAAACTGATAAAAAATAAACTAAGATGAATATACAAAATGTATAACGATTTTTTCAATTTTGATCCATTCTGATCCCTTAAAAACTATTTTAATAAAGAATGGTCCATAAAAACTCCAATTATTTGAGGCCCCTAGTGCTGCTCTTCGCTTTTTAGTTTCAGAAGAGATAGTTTGAAAATATGAAGACATAGTGAGTTATATACACACACACACACACATAAATATATTTTACGTCATACAAAAACTGAGGCATGTGCATGCGAGTATTGTTTTTTTTTTAAGCAGTTCACTTCTTGTAAGTAAAAAAAAAAAAACAAAAAAAAAAAACTCGAGCTGAGATCGAAACCAAAATATAAAGACAGTGAGTCAAGTACGGTAACCATTAGGCCAGCTTGATACGATCTTTAAAAAGTGTTTTCAAACCTACTTATTCTTGACATAAAGAATCTGTCATGTGAACGATTCACGCATGCGCATTAGTGAAACAGTTGAAAGATAAAAAACAACGACCCCTCCCCACATACCAATTTTCCCATTGTAACCCTTTAGCAGCCTTTTTTCTGGATGAAAACCGATTAAAATTTTCCACGTCTTAATACCCTTTATACCAAACTAGCAGGGCTACCCGGCGTTGCTCGGGACCGTATAAACAATGAAAAAACAAAAGCAGATATTGAACATATGTTTTATTCTTAGGGGAGAGGAATCTTTCATCTCAAGTTTTAGCGTTACAAACAAACATTTGTCTTTTATATATATAGATAATGACAGGTTTTTTTGGGGCCCCCCTCGAAGATAACTGATCAGTTGACCAACTTCTAGTGGTCCGTTTGACGTGAAATTTCGATATTTGTCATCCGGGTGATGGGGCTTCGATATGATACCAAATTTGTCAAGTTTTGTTCCGTCTTTCAAAAGTTTTAGCGTTACAAACAAACATACATACATACACACAGACGTTTGGCTTTTATATATATAGATTTCAAGTCGGTAGATCAAAAATTCGTTGAGTATGTAGGTTGAGAATTGTCCTCACACCCACATACATTTTCACTTATATAGATATATAAAGCAAATGGCAAAATAACTTTTGGAAAAAAAATAATTTATTTACACATCAACAACTCAACGTCAACAATCAATCGGTGTACGATCGTTTCTGAGACGATACAACATTTTTCCAACTTTAAATAGTTTTGTCATCAGTACAGGGATGAAAGTATATTGTTCACATGAACTAAAAACATTTTTTTTTTTTTTTTTTTAATCAAAAGTGCTCAATACAGGTAGTTGCCTTTCTGGCCGCACTGATGAGCTGTAATACAGCAAAGCAGCATGTGGATGACTATACACACACACACACACACACACACACACACACACACACACATAGTATAACCCTGAGATACAGCATTAATTCATTCCAGGGTTGGTGAAATCGCCGTATGGGGGGGGGGGCTAAGCCAAATTTTATACAGTACATATTAAAAAATAGAAACAAAATACAGTACAGTATATAGCACACATGTATATAATCAAATACTGCCAAGACTAAGCTTGTTTCCTTCAATAATTACAAGCTTCTCAACCACCAATAGCTATGGCTAAAGATACATAACCTGAAAGTACTCCTTACAAACTCCTCAATTTAACGTTTGCAGGAAGCAGGAGTTGAAACAGATGCATCGAGAGCATTGCCAAGGCTGCTGTGAAGAAGGCGGGTTTTCTCTACCGTCTAGAAAGTTACTTACGCCTGAAAGTATTCTGTACCTCTACAAGGCCACCATTTTCCCATGTACGAGGTATTGTTGTCACATTTGAGCTGGGGTGCTACTAGTCTCTCACTCCTGGACAGGGTTTAAAAGAGAGTCGTCAACCTGATAGGTCCTGAACTGTCACCTAAGCTTCATCCTCTGTCCCATCGACGAAATGTTGCATCCTCTCTGGCTGTTTTACAAGTATTTTAAAGGTGGATGTTTTGACAAACCATTAGCCCTTGAATCCCCTCGACGTAGATACTCCCGACAAGCAGCAAAGTCTCACCCTTACACAGTAGAGATCCCCAAATGTAAGAAAGCCACCTACTCTAATAGTTTATTCCCCAGAACTGCTAGATTATGGAATTCCCTTCCGGTTTCCTGCTTCCCCAACTATACTGCCTTGCATAAGTTAAAATGTAATGTGAACAGACATCTTGCTGCTCAACTCCCTACATAGTATCCCTGCAACTCATATCCCTGATAGTAGTTCTCTACATCAAACTGGAACTGTGCCTTGTTTGGGGTGAAAATGTAATAAATATATAACACCGTAAGGCGGGGCAAATACCGTAACCAGTCAGGAAAACATTGTATTCCACATCGTAACCTGAAACCACCGTATCCCGAGTTCTAATATATATATGTCATCCACATAAAGAACTATATCGCTGTATCACAGCTCATCAGTGCGGCTAGACAGGCAACTACCTCAAGTCAGGATCGAAACCCGACCGCCCGTACGACAGTCAAGGCTTCGAACCATTATGCTAAAGCGGCTAGACAGGCAACTACCTGTATTTGAGCACTTTTGATAAACAATTGTTTTTAGTTCATGTGAACAATATACTTTCATAGAGTTTATTCGATAATAACATATTTTGAAATGGTGAGAAATATGTAAGATTCCTTAAAATTAATATTTACACTGTTAGATTTGAAATGAATTTTTATCAGAGCAGAGCTTCAAATATTTCTACGTATTTATTTAAGCTATCAATGCAAAATGGCGGAATTACACAAGGAAAAAAGCAGAAAGAATGATTCCATAAGAGCTAGCATAAAAAAAAAAAAATGCTTCACTTGCTAAAAATCTCACCAAACTTGTTTCTTTTACGATTTTTTTTTCTCCATTCCAGCACTCTCAGACCGATTCATGTTTTTATTTTTTATTTTTTTTAGCGTATATTACCCTCTCTCCTCCTCACCGATGTGTGAAGTTAGTTAGCCTCTCAGAATAAAAATCTTCACTCTGGAAGACGGCTAATAGAAGCCGCCTAAAAACTGTTTTAATACAAAAAAAATAAATAAATAAATAAAACAGGGAGGGACATTCTTAAGAACTTATAAATACACACACACACACAGACACAGACACACACACAGACACACACACACACACACACACACACACACACACACACACACACACACAAGGAAACTAAAAAAGACATTTTTTCTGAAACGTTTCGGTCTAGAGATGGGAGAGGTGCGTTTAAAAATTTAAAAGAAAAAAAAATAATACTCTTGGATGGAAGAAGAGTGTACAAGAAATCTGCCCATTTCACTTCTGGACATCTGGAGTGAAAAAGATCGCAGGGTGGGTGGGTGGTTGTGTATGGTTAACTCAACATTCAATTCTATTTGTGCCAGGAATATACATGGTTGTCCATTGAATAGCAAGGATATAAATGAACACAGACCCCCCCTCCCTGGGGTCTTATATATATATATATATATATATATATATATATTACTATGAGGTTACCGCTTCTCTAGGCCTGCAGGCCACTCAAGGATAAAGGTTAGTGAGTGTCAGGTGAGACAACATCGTGATGATATATGATGGAAATTGGGTAGAAATTAATTATTTAAGAGGACAGCTCAACAAGAACTTGCTTACGTTGGACTTGAAAATGATCATGTCGAAGTCAGCTGAGAAGCAATCCTACATTATTGCGTTCCACAAGTGAGCAGTTCTGGGAGGGGGGGGGCGCTTTTCTCGTGGAATTTTCGCTTAGTTTTTTTAGTCAGATAGAGAGTAAGGGTTGTTTGAAAGAATAACACACCATCCAAGAATGAGACACCTTGGCGGTGGGGAGGGAAGAGAATTAGGTTTCTTTCTTATAGTAGAGAAGCAAGTGCTCCACACTGAAGATTCCCGAAAAATGATGAAGTACATGTGTATGTAGATATAAGAATAAAAAAAATGTTCATGATATTGTTCATAAGCCCTTTAATGCAAGATGAGTCCTTTAAGAGAAGTAAAAATAGGCTGCTAAGTTAATGTTTAAATGCGATGCTCCATCCAATTGGATAGTTGAACAATGCTGTGACGATCTACTAGATATGCCAGCTGCTAAAAATATAAATAGACTTTAGTTATCTCCTTTGCCCGATAGCCATTATGTTAGCCGTATCTAAAGTTAAAAGGTGACTTGGTTTTGAGGTTCGAATCGTGAGATCAGCAGAACAGTCATTTCCCAGACTGATGATTTCCGGAAAGAAATAAAACGCATGAATGTGATTTTATATATATATTAGCAAAAGTACCCGTCGTTGACTGGGTTCAAAAACAGCCTACAGAAAATGGACTCTGATTTATGAAAATATGATAGGTTATGAAAAAGGAAGGGTTGTAAAGAGATAGCTTCAAATTTGGGTGCATAAAAACCAAAGCAAAATATGATGAAAGTAAAAATAAAATAGATAAACCCCATAATTTATTATACCATACCTGTTCACACTGAAACACTTATCACAATATTCTGTGGATCTATATTAAAAAAACCTTGTTAAACTTTGTGACATATTTCCATTCTATGGCGGTCAGGCACGAACGAACGCCCCATAATTTTATGATACCATATTTCTTCAAACTGAAATATAATTATCATAGTATACTTACGCAGGTAGATATGAAAAGTCTTTATTAAAGTTTGTGTCTATTTTCATTCTATGGAGGCCAGGCGCGAACGCAGACCCCACAATTTTATACCATCCCTATTTAAGTTAAAACATGCTTATCAAATTATGTACATCTATATCAAAAACACTTGTAAACGTTTTTTTTAATTTTAAAATTTTTTCATTTCCATACTTTGTGGACCAGACGCGTATGCAGACACCACAATTTTAATGAATCATCATTATGCCAGATCAAACATATCCATTCCTGTGTCTTGATATATCTATCATTATATGTGATCAGTTTTCTATAATAGTCAACCATACAGGAGCCTATTCGTGACCAGGCACACACACAGACGTTCAGCTTTATATTATAGATATAGATACACACACACACTAGCAGTTCAGCCCGGCTTTGCTCGGGTCCTATATACTGTTCATAACTTTATGTGCATATTTGTGTGTGTGTGTGTGTGTGTGTGTGCATATATATATATATATATATATATATATATATATATATAAAAAACATCTAAAATTTTAAGTGTTTAGACCCAAAATTGACGGAGGAGTTTGGTAGAGTCTGCAAAGGTCAACTGTTATGTAATAACTGTTCATATTCGTGAGAGAGATAGTGACAGATCGGTATATATAAAGAGACAGAGGGTACGTTTTAATACTGCCGGGAACATGTAATACACTTTGAGAGAGAGATTAGATATATAGATAGAAGAGATTGATAGACAGATTGAAATTTATACGTTTGAAAGTTCCGGGAGTGTTTCTATAAACATTATCTTTCTTTAACACATATTTCTTTACCTATTTTTGAGATGAGGATTTCAGTCTTTTATCATAATGAAGGAACATTCATTATTTATAATAGCTGAGGAGGAGACGCATTCTTAAGATGATAGAGACACATTCTTAAATGAGTTTATACACAGTCTTATGATTACAGATGAGTGGAACACAAGTCTATAATACAAATTCACAATACCTTTCAGTTGAATAACATAACACGAAGACGCAGATACAAAATTATGAAGTTGTTCGTTTATTCCATTCGACCGGTCAATGGCTTTGCATCAAGGAATTCAAAGTCTCTACATGATGTTTTTCTATCAAGGAATTCAAAGTCTCTACATGATGTCTTTCTTCTCCCCTTCGCTTCCAAGATTCGATGTCAGCTCTGTCTGTCCGACTCTGTCCTGGCCTGACTCCTCTGACTCACTTGACTTCTGACTTACTGACCCAAAGCTCTCTATATTGAGAACTCATGACGTCATTGCATGACCAAACACGTGCATATCGATCCCGTGGCCCGACATGCCTCACGTGTCCAAGCATGCATTGCTCCTCACATGTTTACAACGCGATTTCTCTAACCTAATTTTCCTAACCCACTTTACAAATGTTTAATATTTTCCATTGTTCGTTTTCAAATTCCTTATTTTATTTTTATTTCTTTAACAGAACAAAATTGCATTATCACATTCCTTTTTCAATAAACAAATATCTATTTTATGTGAACTAAACAATGGTTAATTCTACATTCCATTTTCAATAACATTCTGTATTTATTTTAACTTATGATCGGAATTCTCAATTCCAATCCTAGCTTCACAGGTTCGAATCCTCGGCTATCCTATCTCATATTTACTCACAAGAAGAGGCGACTTGTTCTTGTAACACAACTCTGTAAACTTTTAACCCTTTGCTGCCAAATTTCCGCCCAAAAATTGATTACTGCATTTCTGAATACCCTTTATGCAAAATTTCAAATGTTTAGACCCCAAATTGGCTGAATAGTTTGCTAGAAACCGCAAAGGTAAAATCTTTTGAATGTTGACCCCTTGACAGTCAAATTTTCGGCCAAAAACCGATTAAAAAGCTTGCCCTATGTCTGAATTTAGACCTAAATTGGCTGAATAATTTGGTAGAGACTGCAGAGGTCAAATTTTTTAAACCTTGACCCGAATTTTTAACACCTTAACAGTTATTGTTTTGGGCTGAAATCAAATTAAAAAGTTCGATCCTTGTTCAAGTAACCTACATCTAAAATTTCAAGTGTTTAGACTCAAAATTTGCAGAGGAGTTTGGTAGAATTTTCAAAGGTATAATCGTTGAACTTTGACCTGTTGACAGGCAAATTTCTGGCCGAAAATCGATTAAAACGATTTTCTCAAATCTTAGTACTCCTTATGTCAAATCTCGAGTCTGTAGACTGAAAATTGACCGAGTAGTTTGGTAGGGAAATGTACACACACACACACACACACGCACAATTTCACTTTTATAGATATATAATCAATTTTATAAGTTCAAACATATTAATAATAAAATCAATTATATATATGTTTTCTAAGGTGCTCAATACTAGATAGAACGTTATAAATTATTATATTAATCAGTTTAGACAAATAAAATTACGTGTCAGAACCAAAGTAATTGCATTTGTAAAGCCGATTTAAATGGTTATATATATATATATATATATATATATATATATACCGACACCGACTACTTGATCAAGATGGGCATAAAAACAGTTCCTCATCCCCCTATAGTCTAGATCTTGTTCCTTGTGACTTTTCTGTGGTCACTTGTTCTTTGTTTTAGTAAAAAAGTAAAAAAAAAAAAAAAGGGGGGGGGCATCCTTACCTAGCGTTAGCCGGGAATGATTTTATTTTAGTTTTTTTAACTAGCTGGCCGCCCAGCGTTGCCCGGTCGTACAATACGCTTACACGTGATATTTTACTTTATGCAGATTGATCCTCTAACACATGCATACGCAGTCTTCTATTGATTATTATATATTATGAGGAATTATTTGCCCAGTCGACTAATTCGCAAAAATAAATAAATAACGTCGTTCATCAAATTCCGTCTGCGTTTGTTTACAATATCACTTCAGCTGATATTTGGGCTTGACGATCCTAAAAATAGTCTTTCTTCTTTTATAGATAAAAAAAGAATTTTTACAGGGGAATATTTTATGTTACACCAGCCAAGGTTACATTGGTGTGACGTAAAATATTTCTCTGTAAAAATTTTTATCTATGAGAGAAGAAAGACTTTTTAGGATCGGATTTTTTTTTTTTTTTTTTTTTCGATACCTATCGGATGAATTTCTGTACAACACATATCTAAGAACACTGCCAGACATAAATTAGCTTTGTATAGAATTTGCAAAAGATGTGTTCACTTGTTTCGGAACCTATGAGGAACACACACACACACACACACACACACACACACACACACACACACACACACACACACAAAGTGACTTTTATATAATAGTAGAGATTGGATTTTTAAAGTTAAATTCAACTACTACGGTATCGATTGAATTCAATTCTTATAAAACAATAACTGATCAAGTTCCGGTAATATATCTATAAAAATTATTGGATGGAACTAGCTTCAAAAAACGTTTTAATATATGGAAATTTACTAAGAATTTTAAAGCGAGATTAAATCGCTTTCTATTTGATAGGATCACGAAATAATCCCTCCCCTTTTTTTAGCAATTTACAAAAAATGAAAACGTCTTACTCAAACGCATTGTGGTGGATTTAATCTCGCATGAAAGTGTTTTATTATTATTTTTTTTTAAATAGGAGTTCAAAATGCTTTCTTCTACTCTATAGTAATTTTTATTCAAAAATATTTGATTAATAGCAAACAATAGAAATAATACGCAAGTAGAGGCGTGAAACACAAATGAAACAGTCTTTTAATTTTATTCCTATAGAGATTAACTTAAAAAGTGAGAAAAGAAAAATGTCTATTGCTTGAATAGAAGAATTAACGTTTCAGTCTCTTTGTGTATCCACGTGTAAACATCAGATTTGATACCTACATACCAGAACCTTTTCTCTAGTTGAAATCTTTTTTTCATAAACGAAGCCTATAATAAAATAAATCTGTTTCAATAAGTATCTGTAGCGAGCCGCTACATCGGGTCAAAATAAATGACAGGCGGGCATGTTTCTACAGCGATCACCACTTTGAAACGCTTACGCATTATTAAAAACGCGTAGGAACACGACGTTGCGATGCGACCACACGCATACATAAAAGCAAAAAAAACAAAAAAACAAACTATGTTTACGCTCTTTCGTGCTTGAATACGGTGATCAGTCCCGAAGCAAGCGGGCATCATAACGGCCAAAATCAAAACAGTTCTCCCTCTAAATTCTCAAGAGCAACACGTTTTCGAGGAGACTCCGTCTTCGTGAGACGTTAAAACAGCCCATCATAGTTTTTACGTGGGCCACAGACTAACTACCCATCGTGGAAATTCATCACATCCAGCGTGAACTCAAACCTCCTTTTCGTATCGCAAACCACTGTCCTTACAATGCGAGCACACACACATTTACTTATATGGATTATGGACCGTTTCCACCAGAAAATAGCTATATTCACCCCAAGCCTTCCTGCGGTACACCCGTCATAAAAATCAGTACTTTCAAACTTTGTGCCATGCACACAAAATCCGCACACCAATAATCATTTAAATGAATTCAACGTTCAAACGCAAGAAAACATATGTTGGAACACTTTATTTTAATACTTCTTTCCCGTAAATGAATGTCATTTATTTTATATAAACTCAGCGATTTTGTATTCTTTATCGAGTGCCGTCTTTTCCCGAATTTATTTTTTATTTAAGGATGTAAATTGGTTACCCTCCCTATAAATTGACGCCCCCTGTTTAATTCATCGTTAAGGGCTCGAAAATGCATCCCTTATATATCTCTTCTTTTTTTTTTTTGTACTTAGATTTGACTTTTTTTTTTATTACTTGGGAGGCACCACTTATCAAGGCCCGAAGGCCACTCAAGGATAAGTATTAATGAATGTAAAGTGGTAGTGTTGTAATCAATCACTGATGGTGTACATTGGGTACAATTTGATTATTTATGGGGACGGCTCAACAAGAACTTGTTTACATTTGATTTGAAGACTAATATGTTGTATTAAACCGGGAAGCAGATCAATGGAACAGTGTCCTAAAGGTGGACAGTTTGGAGAAAGAAACTTTGTTCGTGGAATCTACGTTTAGATGTAGGCACAGATAATGTGAGAAATCGTATATAGTGGTTACAGCAAGTCGAGTGTTTCTTTTTTTTTAAGAAAGTTTGGCAAGAGGGGACCACAGTCGAGCATTTGCCATGACTTTGAAAATCCAATAAGACACACATTATATACATATATATATATATATATATATATATATATACATATATATATATACATATATATATATATATATATATATGAGGTACAACAATAATTTTGCACTATTTATTATCATTGTTCCTAAAATTCAGGCCAATAATGATCTGACGTACGATCGTTTCAGAGGCTATTTTGAATTATCATTATTTTCTTTTTTTGTGTATGTGCATTTCATATTTTCTTCATCAGCGCCTTTCACAGAGGTCACAGACGTTCAGTGAGAGTAGACATAACATTTAAAATGGCCTACAGAAGAGCAATTTGCTTCAGTACTGCTATAACTCATCAAGGCCATAGCCATTAATAGTATTATTAATAGTATTAATAGCTCTGGCCCTGATGAGATACAGCTATACTGAAACATAATTGCTTTTATGTAGGCTATTTTAAATGTTGATGTATATTTATAAAACTCTAGCTTATAGACAATGTTTGTTTTAAGTTTATTTTTTTTCGATATATTTGAACTTCTCTCTCTCTCGCTAATATATATATATATATATATATATATATATATATATATATATATATATATATATCTCATAAAAATATTTTACAAATTTTCAGAAAAGTTAAAAGGTCTGGTGTTCTTATTTAAAAATGGCCCTAAAATCTGTTGATTTGTGGTTGCAAGCTAAATTTAAAACGAGATGCTAATTTACGATTCTATATCTTTTCCGTAGACATTATTTAGTGGAGTTACTGTCTGCCTAGAAACAGACACAAACGTCATTTTCTTCAACCGTTAGATTTTCCCTTCACTCCCTTCCCCGCCCTCGTAAAACCGATTTATTTATTTATTTCATTTTTTTTTTTATATAAAGATGAACTTTTTACCCAGGGGAAAAAGAATAAAGAGAGAGCAGTACATATTTCCATATTATATGGTTTTGAGTACAGAATGAATCTATAGGCAAGTGTTTCATAACTTTTTTATGAGTGTTAAATAGTCTGTATATTTGCAGAATTACCCACAGAACAATATATATTTGGAATTAAATTCATTCAATTAAAAAAAAAAGAAAAAAATTATAATTCAACAATAATAGAAAATTATAATTTTTTTTCTTTAATCCAAAAATGCTATTAAAAAAAAAAAAATGGACGAGGCCTCGCAGCTACCTCCCTTCCGTTAACAAATGGAATATAAGTTCGTATTTCGGACGATTTAAGAATCGAAATCAGTAATTATATCGGAATCAAGGAAAAATATTGGGATCGTCCCATGGTTTAATCCAAGTCTGGCATAAGATCACAGGTGAAAAGCACTGAGTGAGAATCTATCTCTTTCTTTCTCAATCTTCTTTTCGAGTCATTGTACTCAGCTTGCTAACAACCTACTATCTGACCCTGAGGGATCACCCCACAAACAATAATCTTCAAACTCAAAAGGTTTTAAGTGAGATTTTGATAAGCTGTAACCGTAGGGAGTGGGTTAAGAAAGAATCTTCAAAAAGATGCAGAAAAGATAGCGTATCATACTTGAACAGCAAAGACAGGTAACACAGGTCGGTTATTGGGTGGATAAAGCACACACACACACAGCTTTCTATATATTGAATGTAGATAATATTATGGTAGTGGGGGAGGGGGGACATGGATATCAAGAAGGTACTCGAAGCTCTATTCTCATCAAAAAGGGAGGGGGGATTTTAATTTTTGAAAGCTCGATGGGAAATATTTGAGATATAGATATTTAGGTCATCTATTAGTTTTCTGTTATTAAATGTGCATGGAGTGGAGAGTGACGCACATGAAACTTTGCAAAGAAAAAAAACTTAAAATTAAGGATGTCTAATATTAGTGACCTGGCAAGGTCACAGAGCAGAAAACAGAAATAGCAAAACTAAAGCTGGCCTGCTAGAACACTAATATATATATATATATATATATCACACACAAATGCAAATATGGGCACATTTTATCAGTTTGAAAATATAGGTTCTTTTTTACTAATTGTCATAATTTTAACCATAGAATAATATTATAATCTTCAAAAAGCCTGCAAATTTTCATGTAGAACTAAAGATATGAGCATTTCAATATTCAATTTAGCTACGAGTATAGATGTATCCATATATATATATATATATATATATATATATACACACACACACACACACACACACCACTTTTTGGAACAATTTTATAAGTTCGAAATCTCGGTGACTATTGATCAGAATTTAACAAATGAAAGATCCGTTGGAAAGCTAAGTTGTGTAGTGTGTTACGTGACATTTGCCCTCAAGATCGCACATTGTTTAAACAAGTGGGGATCACTTTTCTATATTAATTTAACGTAAAATGAGCACCTACTTTATGGGCACTTTGGCTATAAAGCAGGTGTTTATTTTATGTTGAATTAATCTAGAAAAGTGATCCCCCATGTTCTAAAACTATACTTTATTCGTATCATTAAAATTACTTGTTTCCTGTGATTTTAACTATTGTTTTCATTTTCAGTCCCTCGAAAACCTCTAATAGTGTGAATTTTAAAGGATTTTTTTTGTAGGTGGAAAAATACTGCACCTTTAATAATACTTCAATCATAGTCATTTATTTTCCTAGTTTTGCATATGAATTACAAAATATCTGATATTTCCCCAAAACCTCTGGTCTTGATGAAAGGGAGACTAAAACCTGCTGCTATGCTTTCAAATGATCTGAAATAACAGCAAGGGGAGACTTGGTTCCACACATTTCTCATGTTATATCTCCCCTCTTTGATTTTCATACATAAAGTAAATTTCACAGTGTATAAAGATTTGATAGTGGAGATATTCATAATCGTACCATATTTCCAAAAGTGGGGAGCTATAACATACGAGAAATATTTGGAATTAAGTCTCCCCTTGCTGTTATTTCAGATCATTTGAAACCATAGCAGCAAGTTTTAATCTCCCCTCCGTCAAGGCTAGAGGTTTTGAAAAAATACAAATAATTTATACCTACAGACACTAGTTGCTTCCTTAGTCTCACACCGTCAATATTTGCAACAGAGAGATGAAACTTTCAGGTCATGAATGCATAACTTCAGTCATCATAACAATGCAATTTGCAATCTTCTTCGATTCTATTTGGGCAGAATAAAAAATAGGAGGCATTACTTTCGGAATGCCTGTCACACACGTATATAAACGTGGTTTTCAATAATAAAAAAAAGTTGATAAATTTATTTCACCGTCCCTTTAAAAAAAAAAAAAAAATCATTTTTCTGATCAGTTTGTTCAAGTTGGGGATGGAGCATCCGACCGGATGCCAAACATTCACCTGCTAACTCAGATATTCCAACCGAAAGATCTTTTTAAGTGCAATTGTTTCAATTTCTTGCACTTGGTTCACCAGGTATATTTGCCAGGAAGCTTTTGAAATTCTTTTTCATGAGTCCAGTTGCTCCTATAATAATGCAAGCAGACGCGATTCAAGCATATAACATCAACAGCAGCAATTTAAATCTATTTTCTAGATGACTAGCCTAGGTGCCCGGCATTGCCCGGATGTTTGGAGGTGTGTTTTGAGAGAAAAAAAAGGGGGTAGAGTAGGCAAGCAGGCTTGAATCCATACCGCGAAAGAGGAAAAGAAGGTGGTGTCTTTGCTGTTATGTCCATCGCCAAACCGGAAGTGGCGAAGGTTTAAATTAAGGCTAGTCAATCGAAAAGAGGGGAGGACTTTCGAAAATATCGGTGAGTGAAAAGAGACCCATCCCCGTAAAAAAGTGCCCATTTGATGGTGAAGGAATTAATGTTTTTAGCCAATTTTTCGATATTTGTCGTCCGAAAGGTCGAGCTTCAAACCGATACCTATCTCGTATAAAATCTGTCGCCTCTATCAAAAGTTTTAGGCAGCCATGCAAGCATACATTTAAACAGACAAGTGAGATTTATATTATAGATTGCCTAAACCTAGGTGCAACTGCTGGGGGTTGGTCCATTGCAATTTAAGTTATACTAGCGGGAGAGGGGAACCGCCCGGTTTTGCCCGGTCATAAAATAAGATATTTTAATTTGTTCAGATTTTCGTTAGAGTCGTGATTTGAAAAGTAAAAAAAAAAAAAAAAAAAAAAAAAAGTTGGATGCCATCAGCTAGAATCAAAAATGAAAGCACAATTATTCACAGTTGGTGACGTTACCGCTGTACCAACGTGAACGTATATAAACAGATTAAAAATAAACTAAGATGAATGTACAAAATGTATAACGATTTTCTTCAATTTCGACCCATTTATAACCCCTTAAAAACTATTTTTTAATTTATTTCTAAAGACCCATACAAAAAAATCTAATCATTTGAGGCCCCTAGTGCTGCTCTGCGACTTTTAGTTTCGGAAGAGATAGTTTTAAAATGTGGAGACAGACAAACTGACATATAGCCTTTTATATATTAGACTAACGGGGGGTGGAGGCACTCGGCTTTGCCCGGGCGTAAAATACGCTAAAACATGATATTTTAATTTGTCCAGATTTCGTATATATTATTATAGAGTCGTGATTTCAAATTAAAAAAAAACGTATTTGGATGCAATCAGTTAGAATCGAAACCGAAACTGTAGCATTCAAAGATAGTGACGTTACCACTGTACCAACACGACACGCATATGAACTGATTAAAAATTAAAAATAAACGAAGATGAATGTAGAAAATGTTTGATTTTTTTTCAATTTTGACGCCTTAAAAACTATTTTAACCGGCTAACGACCCACAAAAGAACGGCCCGTAAAAAATCCAATCATTTGAGACCCCCAGAACTGCTCTGTGACTTTTAGTTTCGGAGGAGGTAGTTTGAAAATATGGAGACAGACAGGCATATAGTATATATATATATATATATATATATATATATATATATATATATATAGAGAGAGAGAGAGAGAGAGAGACTATATAGAGATTAATAAATAGATCAAATGCATAAAATTAATATCGTTTTTGTTTCTTTTTCTTGTATATCTATTGGATATCTGAACACCACAAAATGTACATAAATGGATAAGAAAATCCGGGTTTGTATTACTGTACACATAGATTCGAAAAAGTTGTCAAAAAACAAATATATAACAAATAAATATTATTAAAAGCAAGATAAATTACTTTCCTACCAAACTGGATATACTTTTCATGTTTTTATTCAATGTAACATGTTTATTCAGCTCGAAAAGCATACAGTGTTTACCGATATATTGGAAAATTCAAAATGGCGCCCGACTCTCTCTTTAACACGGTAAGTTCGGGAAAAATAATAATAAACTAGACAAAATACTCTTAGAAATTTGCTCAATATATGTTACCGTGACATAAATTGACATATTCGATGGTTTTTTAATAGTATTTTGTCTAGTTTATTATTTATAACACCTTTTCCCAAACTTACCGTGTTAAAGAGAGAGTCGGGCGCCATTTTGAATTTTCCAATACATCGGTAAACACTGCATGTTTTTCGAGTTGAATGAACATGTTACATTGAATATAAACACAAAAAATATATCCAGTTTGGTAGAAAAGTAACTTATCTTGCCTTTGATAACATTTATTTGTTATATATTTGTTTTTTGACAACTTTTTCGAATCTATGTGTACAGTAATACAAACCCGAAAATCCTGTTTAAAGTAATATGCCAAACAGTTACTCTATCGAATTACTGAACAGTTATTTAGTTGGAACAACGCAATAAACCTTTGAGTTTTTTGTTGTTTTTTAAGAGGAATATTTGATTAAGTTAGTTTTCAGGAGAGTTCAATAATTTGCTCGAATTGAAAAAACAATGTATGTACTACAACATGTGGCTCCTAAAATGTAAATTTAAAAGAAAAAGGAAGGGAAAAAGCTTTTTTTTTTTTTCCTATCCTTAACTCTTCCGATACAAAATGTGAGGAGAGCAAGTTCTTACGTACAACATAATCAAAAGGACTAAAATGTACTTTTCGAGTTGGTTTTTTTTTTTTTTTTGATACTCGCATAATATGCATCATCTGAAACTATATCCATTTCATTAACACTTATCAGTGAGTATCTTTTTAGCCTTGATTGTGGTGAATCATTAGCAGAGCTATGACAACAGCATATTCTTTTCATTGTTTTTGACTCTCGAGTATATATCCGACACAGACACAATCAACCGAGAACTACATAAAAACATATAAGATATCAATGGTTATATACCTGAGAATCAAAACAAGGAAAAGAATATGCTGTTGTCATAGCCCTAATCATTAGTAAAAAAAAAAAATGTAGTTGATTCTCTTTCCAATTTTTTTTTAATGTTTTAGTTTCGATGCACCCTTCTGTCTTTAATCTGGACAGTGTTTTTAAATTATTTTGCCTAATGCAGTTTTCTAGTATTTTACTTGCATCGTTCAGATAATCTTCAATGTTTATGCTCGTTGTTTAGTATCGTTTGCAAATTGCTGAGACTGTAATAAGAAAATTACAAAGTAAAAAAAAACAAAACAAAAAAAAAAAACAACCTAACAAAGAAAACCTAAAAATGAAGACAGTGAGTAGAAGTAATAGAAAATAATGAAGTCGAAAAAAGAAGAGGATAAGAAAATCAAAAACCGCAAAAGAAAATGAAACAAGTAAAGAGGTAAAAAAAAAGGAAAAAAAGAAAAAGACTAAAAAAGTAGATAAAAAAGACGAAAACGAGGAAAAGAAAGAAGAAGTGAAGTTAGAAAAAGATTAAATGGAAGGAGTAGAAGAGGAAATGGAAGGAGTAGAAGAGGAAATGGAAGAAACCAATTGAATACACAAAAGTTATGTATGTGAAAAAAAAGGAAGGAAAGAAATAGAAATAAGAGGATAGGAAGCAGAAGGTAAGATATTAACAAAAAAGAAACAAAAAATAACAAGGTAGGAGTAGAGTAAAAAGAAATATTTATCACTCCTCTTCCCTCTTCTTTCCTTTTTACATAGAATCGGTTAGTATCATTCTTCCAGTTATAGTTCAGTCATGGAGAATATCTTGTTACAAAATTTCAAAGAATCAAAATAAAACTGAAATCTGTTCCCATTTCCCAATTGACAGCATTTTGTCTCCATTAGACACGAGACACTTTAGCTAGAAATCAAAGTGTAGAATCTGTTCTGATGTTACAATATTTTCTATTCTCGGTCAGGCAAAAAAAATCTTCCTAGACTGGGGCAATTTTAATTTTTGTAGCAATTCAGTGATTTCTTTTTAGTGGGGAGGGGAGGCTTGATTTTCCCCCACATTAAAAACCGACCTTATATCTAACTCTGTCCCCTATGGTGAAATAAATAAATAGGGGCATTATGCGATCACCTACGCATGTAGCTAAGCAAATGAGTTATTATTTTCGTTATTACTATTACTTCAGGTAGTATTGTCTTCTTGCATATCCTCCCCCTTCTCCTCCCGAGAAGAAGGTGGAAGGTTCAAAGTTGACCTGTGATAATAAGAGAAGATCTTGACTGAACAACTGGTCAAATCTTTAGCCTCAAGCAGTAACTCATTTTCAGTAGCTAAGTGGTTGCTTAGCAACAAATGATTAAGAAATGCTGATAAGACATTTGAACAACAATGGTTGGGGTTCAGTAGAGTTCCCCTATTATTAAAGAAAGGAGGGGGGGGGAAATAGACGGGTGCTATCATCTGAATCAATCTAGGTAATCAGAGTAGGTGGTTCAATACTTTAATGAAATACAAGGTTTATGACCGAGAAGTGGGGTGTGGCCGCCATTTTATTGACTTTGAATTGAATTTGAAGCTGTTCTGCTTTCACAGAAGTTGTCTCATCTGAGGAAACAGTCAATACTACCGTTTAGGAAGCACTCCTTTAACTACAACCACTATCAACAATTTCCACTACTCTCTATCTGTATCTAAAGCTAAACCAGAATTTCCTGAGCAAAGTTTCCTTACTAGAACTGTCCATCTGTGGAGTAAAATACAGCAGAACTGCTTCCTAGCTAACTATATGGTCGCTTTCAAGTTCAATTTAAACAAATTCTTGTTGAGCCGTCCTCTTAAATAGTCAAATTCTATCCGATTTCCACCACTAACGATCATTGTGGTGTTGTCTTACCGACCACCCTTATCCTTGAGTGGCCTTCGGACCTTTATAAGTGGTGACTCTAAAGAGGAAAAAACTATTAATGAAAAAGGCATAAAAGTAAAAAATAATGACAAAGTCTATTCATACATAGTGTCAACTTTATTTATGTCCCGCTAGAAACAACCAATGGTTTGGAGCTAAAAAGAGGTAAAAAAATGTTAAAAAGGTCTAGACGAAGAAAGTATTGTTTTTGTTCATATCTGTGGTCTTGAGTGTGAGCAAGTTCATGAGATCGTGTATAAGCTGTTGCTGTATTTAGTAGTCCATAATTGTGATTTGTGTTGTTTGCCAAGAGGCAAGCAACCAGAGTTCATTTGCCTGCGAGAAGTTCGTGTAGTACAGGTCGTTTGGTAAGTTGAGTTTTTTGATAAGATTGTTTGCCCTTTTATTTATAAATCCAATGCTAGCAGGTGCTGGGCTCACAGGGTGACTCTTTTTGATTAATTAAATTCTTGTATTATTGACTAATCGAGGTTTAGTATTTTGATAAAATTGGTCAATAAGTATTAAATACTTCCACCAATAAACACCGAATGTTGTATAGAGATAGTTTCTCCGGTGCTCACTATAGTTGCTGTTATTGTTGGAACAGGGGTTCTACACTCTTTATCGACAAAAAAAAAAAAAAAAAAAAAAAAAACACGTTCTCAAATCTATTCAAAATATCAGAACTCTCATAAAAAAATAATCAAAGAAATCTACAAGCGACAACAAATAACCACAATTCCAAAACGTCTTCAATTACAATTTCACAGAATGCACTTTTTGTCATGAAATGAACAATAAGATAAAGGCTGTAAAACAAAAACTACAATACAACTCTATCATATTAATATAATGCAATTAATGTTATTTTATTTCCTTTCTCCAAAGTACTCTTCTAATCTTGAATATTATTCTCACAATGATCGGGCTGATATAACCTCTGACTCTAAATGAATCTTGTTAAACTCTGAACGGAATTTTGAATTGAACCTGTTTTGTTTTTGTTTTTTTTTAATATTATTATTATTATTATTATTATTACATTTTGGAGGGCGGGGAAGGTAAAACCTCTGGACAAACACCGGTATGTTAATGATAATTTTAGCAATAATTGATGTTAATTGCCAAGGGAGATAAATCTAAAGAAAAAAAAATCCGAAACATGATCTGTGAATTGTGTACAAAGACCTACTTTCTTCAAACTTGAATAATGCAAACTGGTGTAAGAAAACAAAGTTTATACCCCCCCCCTCCCAAATCCCTTTTTAACAAAAAAGTCCATCTGAAATAACAAGTTTCGGGGTACTCCCCCCACCCCCCCAAAAAAACTAGTTTGGTAATCACGGAAAATGCAAGGTGGAGGAGATGGTAAAGCATATGTTTGCACCGTACGCTTCTGTGGTTAACTTTAGATTCCAGCTATCTTTGGTGACTGGTTTCTATTTTTAATTTTATCTAGCAGAAGAAATTTTTTTTTTTTTTTTTTATCTGTTGGGTGAGAAGAATCATGCAGAACAGCAAGACTTGTTTAAGAATAGACTCAACGGCGTTACAAATTAGTGCTATGTGACGCTAATTAGAAAATCAGTCACATAAACCATAACTAAGGTTTTGTTTTTTGGTCTCCCTAAGTAAACGCTTCAGATATGAAACCTTATACCAGACTTGTACAAGTACCTACCAATTACTTTGCAAACTGGTGTTATCTCAGTTTCTCACACAAAACTATTGAAAAGTTGAATACAAGTTATCATTTTGCATGTGTGTGTGTGTATATATATATATATATATATATATATATATATATATATATATATATTAATTTGTTTGGTTTGTGCGTTCCCTAGAGAAAGAAAGGTTAGAGAAACTACATAAAATCTTAAAGTGTATTCTTATGTAAACTTTACTGGAAAAGACGATGGAAGTGTCCTAAATTTCTAAATTCACCTACAGGCGGCTATGAGGGGATGACCGCATTAAAACTTAAAAAAACATTCCTATTTTTTTTTTAATGTAATTTAAATCATACACAAAGTCTTTTGAAGAAGACGATGGAAGTGATCCCGAATGTCTGTTACCCCCATATGCTGAATATCTATATGCCCCGACTTCTAAGTGAACCACTGTTACAGCAACCCCTTAAAACTTCAAATAAGTAAGTTTCCAGACTTATTTTTTTTTATTATTTTTATTTTTTATTTTTTTTTTTTACAGGTATTCAAAATAGTTCTAGACTCTTGAAAATTCAGTATATTATTGCTATACATCTTATAAGATGACTGGACAATTTTTATGATTTCAGGTCCAAATGAACAGTTACAGCAAGAATTGGAATACACCCTACTAAAGCCTGATTATCACAGCTGGTGAATTTCAAAAGTGCAATCTGGATGCGTGTTCACTTTAGAAGAACGGTACGCAATAAAATTCTGTTTAAAACTTGAAAAAAAAAAAAAATGCCACAGAAACGTATGAAATGCTTCAGACTGCTTTGGAACCATCTTACATGAATCAAGCATCAGTTTTTGAGTGGCATAAGAGATTCAAGGAAGGAAGGGAGTCTGAAGGATGAGAGATGTGGGAGAAGTAAGAAAGTTAGAACACCAGAGTTGATTGGCCAAATAAAGAAGTTCATGGATAAAGACCATCGTGTGTCTATAGAGACCATAAATGCAGTTTGATGTCAGTGTGGGAACTGTGATATTATTTGTGAGGAACTGAAGATGTGGGAGATTTGTGCAATGTTTATCCCAAGGGTGCTCCATCCTTGTCACAGAAGATTTAACCAAGATAGGCTTCAAGACAGTTCCTCATCCTCCCTATAGTCTACACCTTGCTCCCTGTGACTTTTGGTTATTCCCTAAGCTCAAGGAAAACATTAGAAGCTGTCGTCATGAGATAATTGAGAAGATGAAAGAGGCTGTGATGAGGGTCATTGACACGCTCATACAAGAGAACTTCGATGGGGCCTTCCAGAAGTTGTTGGAACGGTACAGCAAGTGTATTGCAGCCAGAGGCAATTTCCTCGAAGGGGGCTAGAGTTTCATGTGTGTACTATCAATAAAAGTGCCCATACAAAAAAGTCTGGAAACTTATTTAAGGCACCTTGTACGTATGAAATTTAAAGCACATGTATAAGACTAATTCAGAGAATTTTCCAACATCTCATCTTCTTTTGACTATATTAGGGGACAACGGGGGGGGGGGGGGGCGAGTGAGAAAAAAAACGAAGAAAATCCTATGCTGTTATGAGCATAGCGAAAAAGTATATACTGTTTTCATTTAATCACGAGCAACGTCGAGTCTTCTTGCTAGTTAACTAAAATTCTTGTGCAAGTTTGTAACAAAAAAATGTCTGTTTCCTAAGGCTTATCATCATATTCAATTTGTTTTTACATACTGGCATGTGTTGGATGGCTTAGAAAATGACTTCCAAACTAGCCTAATTCTGGCCAGGATTTTATTCCTCCTTTTTCTTAAATCCATCTTTATCACTTCCACGTTTTCCCACATATTCACTGTAAACTAACTTTGCGGTCTCAACTGTTCTACACCCACTAATCCAAACCCTACCCCAGTCTACTCTTCCAAATGCACTTCTATACTGTCAAGATTTAATTTTCCTCTAAGGTCATCAGATCTAAGCTTGTCTTTAAAACATGCATTACACAGTATGGAAACTAGACTCGATCCTTGGTAGAGCAACTCAGAATAGAAAAATTCTGAAGCAATACCAGTCCCTCTCTGCTTAATTGTAGCATCGTTTCCAGTAGTCTTGGATTTAGCTTTGTCACTGGGTTTGAGCAATGTCAGTTCATGAAAAGTGTGGTTGGTGAAAAAAAAAAAAAAAGTTGGGAGCAATTTAATACCTAAAATAAAATTACTATCTTTGTTTCTTTGTCATCAATAACTTTCTTCCTAAAATAAATTAACCATTTGATCCATTTCCCCATTTCTTTTGTTGGATCCTTGCAACATTTTCCTTAAAAAGTCAATTTTTCTTGTGGATCTTTGCAACATATTTAGAAGAGTAAAAGATAATTCGATTTAATCCTTCCAGAAAATACTTTGGAGAGGTCAGAATTATTTTCGAATGGCTGTTATTTTAAAAGGGACGTAAATCTGTATTCCTGCATACAATTTAATTCCCTGTGATTGGGGGAAAAATAATATATAGGAGATAAAAAAAGGTGCTTATTTAGATTTGCACTTATAATGAAAATTTTATGTAAAGAAAATGCAGAAGTCTTTATGATGTACGTACCTGTCGTGGAATAAAGATGGCATATTTAAAAAAAAAATAATTTATTCAAGTATTAATTTATGATTTGCTTCGCTCAATATGAGAGAAACGAGTCACCATATTTTATTGAATTCAAAATTCATCCCTGGTTACCTCCCCCTTAACAACCTCTCCAGAATCAAGGGCTCATCAATGGATGTTAAAAATACTTACTGTATATTTCGGCGCATAAGGCGATCGTCAGATAAGATGAGGTACAAAATTGGAGCAAGTTTTAATAAATTTATCATATATCGGTTGCATAAGACGACTGCTAAATCACGAAATCATGTTTGTTTAGCCTAGGCTAGAGATTTTAACACTCGGTAACGGTAATTGCTAAAAATCGTAACATTTGATTTTCTTAAATAAAAATTTAAAAAAAAATACTTCAATAATTTTTGGAATATAGCATTTTCATATAGGTACATCAGGTTTTCTTTATTTTCCTAAACAAGTGCAAGTCTAAATACACACACACACACAAAGTTGAATAAATTGTAAATACACGGTTCTTATTCAGATTGCAATTATGCCAGCAATTAAAAGTAAAGAAAATTTAGAAAAGTCTGTATGATGTATGTACTCATTACAGAACAAAGATGCCATGTTCCAAAAATCACGGTCAAGTAGTTTTATCTAAAAATAAGAAAATCAAAATTTACGATTTGTCGCGATTTCACTAAGCTGCATTGAACAAAGCTTATTTTTCACCTCGACACTCCGATTTCAGTTATATCACTTTTTTTTTATTTTTATTTTTTATTTAATCAGATTTAATCATAACTGACCAAAAAACTCGCTTAGTCGTAAAAACAAAAAAAAAAAAAAACAAAAAAAAACTTCTTAATCAAATTCCGTGACTTTTGAAATCTATATTCCTATAATTTTTTTTTTATGTATTGCTATTCATATTAAAAAGCCTTTTTTCTATTTAGTTAAACAGAAAATGCAACTTTGTTATATATGGAACATGGAATTGCATTCACTAGCAAAATATCTAGCTAACTTGCATATTCTTTTAAACATTAATTTTAATTAATTCCCTGTTAGTTTTTTTCCGATTTTCTTATGGGATTATCATCTTTAGTTAACTATTACGTGTAATTATATTCATGCAGATATTCTACATGATTTATACTTGCAAAATATTTGTGTAAAAACGTTATAGTAAACACAAACCTTTTTCTCTATATATATTTATGTATGCGTGTAGCTATTTGTTTAAAAAAAATGTCTACCAAACTCCTCAGTTTTTAGTCTACAGACATGAAACTTAATATATAGGGTATTCAAACCCATGCGAAACTTTATATTTAGATTTTAGCCGGGGAAAATCAGTGCAAAAGTGTGAACAAAAAAAAAAAAAAATGGAATTTGCCAGGTGACTATTGAACAACGGCATTACGAATATGTATGCGTAACGTAATAGCTATTGGTTCATATTTTAATTGTTAGCCTAGCAGCAAGCATGTCTTTATAGCTCAGACATTAACACCAAAGGAAAAAGTAAACTGTAAGCTAAACGTTTGGGTTTCAATTCTCGGTGGTGGCACAAGAGTCATTTTTTTTAAAACTTTAAATCATTACTATATATTAGGTCCAATATAATAATACAAAATCTGCAATAAACATAAAGCTTATTTTTCACCTCGACACTCCGATTTCAGTTACCTCCCCTTTATTATTTCATCAGATTTTATCTTGACTGACCAAAACACTACAATTCGCTTAGTCGTAAAATTTGATTTGCTTGAATAAAAAAATAATAAATAAAAATAACTACTTGATCAAATTCCGTATGTTAAGCGCATTTTACGATCAGGCAATGCCGGGCGGCTTGCTAGTATTTAATATTCGTTCTGTGATTGGTATGTGCATCTTTAGGTGTATCAGAAGCCGCCATTAAAAATGTCGTATATGAACTTTAATAATTCGACTTACTATCTTTCGAAGCTTATAACTACTTGAAAAATGTAATTCAAACCCTAATTTTTTTTAATTAAAGGAGCAAAGACCAAAATTAAAAAAAAATAAATAACAGGTTTAATAGCAAATTATGCAATATTTATTTTTTTTAAATCGGTTTTCTTTAAAAAAGATTTAAATAAAATCAACGAAATTTCACTTCGATTATAAAAATATATATAAATTCCAAAAAATCACTTACCAATAAAAAATTCCATTCAATGGGTACTTCCATTGTTCATTGTTAAGAATTTATCCATATTTATACTTATATTCCATATCCTTTTTAAATAAACTACTTTTTTAAACAAGGATAAAAAAAAAAAAAAAAAGAAACACGAACTCAGATTTTTTTAAATGTTCAAATAAAGAGAGACAAACGTCTGATTTTATTCGCCTTTATCTTCCGGTGGCTTCAAAGGGACATAATTAATATCTCTTTCTATTGCGTGCTGTAAACCAAAATTAGTATTTTGGTGCCTCCGTAGTTAAAAAAATGAACACATTCACTTATAAGTTTTTGCCTTTATAAAACAAAAACCAGTCGACCGATGTTTTTTTTATTCTCTTAAAGACACACATGAATTTTTGATTGAATATATTTTAATTCTTTATCGAGAGAATTTTTTTTTAATATCTAAAAAAAGAAAACATAGAAAAAATTGTTGTCAGTGTCCAATATGATCTTGACAATCTAGGCATAACATATGCTTTCACTTAAAAAAAAAAAAAAAAAAAAATTCAATGTGATTTAAAAAAAAAAAAAAAAAAGGGTTTTACACTTTGGACTTTACAGGTAAATTTCCTAAAATAATTTTTTTGTTTTGATTAAGAATATTTTATTTATTGATCTTTTATCTTCAATTTGTGATATATAAAACTTTGGTGAGTAAATTAATTATTTGAATTTTAATAGACATTTCAAAAGGGGGGGGGTGAATTAAAAAAAAAAACGGTTGTCCAAAATATTATACTTGGCTTATTGGAAAGAGCATAAAAGTTCACACTGACTCTGAAAATATCGTAAAACCAATAGAAAAATTTTGATAGATTTTTTAAGTTTAAAAATTGAAAAATATTAAACTCGTAAAATTCAATTGATTTCATTACGTAAAAAAAAAAAATGGCTGGATGAAGGCGTGCCGGCACTTCGTAAACACTGTTTTTGTTTTTAATAAAAAAATATATTTCTATTATTTTTTTAAACAATTTTAATAGTTTATTTTGGAAGTATATTGCATAAAGAAAATAAACAACTCACTTTAAAAAGAAAAAAAAATTTCCACAAAATTCTGATACACCTAGTGCAGCAAACTGCAGCATACAGACTTTTCTATATTTTCTTTGTTTTTAATTGCCGCCATAAGTGCGAATCAGAATAAGCACCAGATACACTCCCAAACAATGACAGGGTAGAAAGAGTAGAAAGAGATAAAAATATAGTCTTGTAAACTCAGCATAAGAACGTTTTATGTATTTGGTCTTTTCTTAATTGTGTGCCCTTGTACCAGACAAATCTGAACTTGGTAAATCGCTTAGATACATTTATTACAACAGAACATTTCTTTTCTCTTTAAAATTGATTAGTTAAATGCTCAGTTTGTCAGAAACGGATAAACAAACGCAGCCACAGCGTTATAAAAAAAAGTATTTCTTTAATAGCTGCTCTCGAACTTTTACTTTAATGACTTTATTGTAGGTATTAACCTTCAGACCGACTAAAGAACGCCAGAAGGAAATTAAAACGCATACCAGAAGATAGTGTGATCCGCAATCTAGCCTACACCTTTTTAGTTTAAAAAAAAAAAAAAAAAAAAAAAAAAAAAAACGGTGGTGTAAAAAACGTCGAGTTAAAATGGAAAGTAAAATAGTGGTCGCATTCGAGCTATAGTTGAGCATCAATAATTGCTCAAAAATCGAGATGTAAACAAACTACTAGTGTTGGGACGATAAATTGGAATCCAAAAAATTAGAACTTTTTGGTTAATCAGAATCGGTATCTGAATTGGAAAATTGTGTCCCTATTTTCCAATGCCAAAAACGATTCTTCACTTGTTTTCATGTGATTTTTTTTAAAACAAATTCTCCCACTGCTAATGATAAAATAATAAATATTCATTGAATTTCAACTAATAGTAAAACTAAAATTTATGGATCACCCCCAACAATTTTTACGCTTAAGAAAATATCTGCATATTTAAACGCTTTTATGGTAATCGGGGGGGGGGGGAATAATAAAACTATAGTTAAATATTTAGAGATTTATAAGAATCGGAATTAGTAATTGTATCGGAATCAGGAATTTAATAGGGAATCGGTAATTATATCAGAATCGGAAAAAATATTGGAATCGTTCCATCATTACACACTACCAATAAAAAAATTACATTTTCACGCGACTGGTGACATTTATTGGATGTGTTTCTCTCAGTATTTTGTTTGATTTTCGATTTTTGAGCAATTACCGAGGCTTGAATGAGACCGTTTTGTTTTTCGTTCAAACTAGATAGGTTTTAGACTACTTTTATTTTTAACTAAAAAAAAAAAAAAAAAACCTTTAAAATAAGTAAAAGAGAAATTTAGCTTGCCTTTGGCAACATTTATTCATGGTGCATATATCTTTTTGTATATTTTGCCTCTTTTTTTTTGCCTATTCTGGAAAATCACCCCACTTTTATTTATGGATGTTGGCAAACATCAGTTTCTCATGTACCTACCTGAAATAATCTGGGTAGGGTCTAACAAAGAGTTTCCAATCTAATAGGCCCCGCACTGTCAACAAAGCCACAACCCCTATCTCATTGCTGCACTGTTGCATCTCTGTGCCTGTTCTACAAATATTTGAATGGAATGTGCTCTGATGAACTCATTGCATTTGTGCCCTCTAGACGCGCATATCTCTGGCAAACAGCACAAATCCCACCCCTTCACTGTAGAGGTCCCTAGATGTTGGATTCCCTCAAACTGCTAAACTTTGGAATTCCCTTCCTGTTACTCGCATCCCTGACTGTACTGATATGCAGAAGTTTAAATGTAATGTAAACCGACATCTCATTCATCTTCCCTAAACATAGTTCCAAATAGCAGACCCTTACATTTAAATGGCAATATGCCTTGTTTGGGGTGAACTTGACCAAAAAAAAACAAAAAAAAAAACAAAAAAAACAAATCTGGGAAATTAATGGCAACAAAATCCAGCGGGCCACAAAAGTCGTATTAATGCCGGTGTCCCTCAGGGATCCATCCTGGGCCCAACTCTTTTCCTGATCTACATTAATGATCTTCCAAATCATATCCTTACATCATTTGTAGACATTTATGCTGACGACACTACCATTTATGGTACCACATCTAAGACAGTAAATGACCAAGTTCTCTCCAATTCTCTCTCCTCTGATCTTGAGCACGTAGTACAATGGGGAAAGGAGTGGCTGGTTACTTTTAATGCATCTAAAACCAAGCTTCTCTCTTTACATCATCAACATTCTAATCCACATTTGTCATCAATTGAAATGAATGGCTCTCGTCTTCAGGAGGACTCAAGTTTGACAAGCTTCTGGGCTTGACCATTACTCCTGATCTTAAATGGAACACGTATATCAAATCTGTTGCCAAGGCCGCTGGAAAAATGGTGGGATCTTTCTATCGATCCAGTAGATATCTCACTGCTGATGCTATTCTCTATCTATATAAGAGCCAGGTACGTCCAAGGATGTAATACTGTTGCCACATCTGGGCAGGAGCTGCTAGAAAGGACTTGTCCTGCCTTGATAGAGTTCAAAATAGACTTCGTAGCCTCGTAGGAGATGTCCTTTTCTCCTCCTTGCAACCTCTATCTCACAGAAGAGATGTTGCGAGTTTGTCTCTGATGTATCGTTATTTTCATGGAAAGTGTTCAACTGAGCTTCAATCTATGGTCCCCCCCCTCGCCAAACTTTCACAAGAAACACTCGTCTAGCTGTAAACACTATCAATAATTTCCCCCACTCTTTATCTGTGCCTAAACCTAAACGTAGATTCCATGAACAAAGCTTCTTCCTTAGAACTGCACGCCTGTGGAATTGTCTTCCGTTTTCCTGCTTTCCGGCTGACTACAATATGGTTGTGTTCAAGTCTAATGTAAATAAGTTCTTGATGAGCCATTCCATATAAGTTATCAAATTTACCAAATTTTCATTACTAATGATTACTATATTGTCCAATTTCTACTGTACACTCTTTAACCCTTATCCTTGAGTGGCCTCTGGGCCTTGATAATGTGGTGATGCCTTTGTAAAAAAAAAAAAAAAAAAAAAAAAAAAGAGATGAATTCATATAAACTTACTTTATCTTATTGCCACACAAGGCTAAGAAATTTACAAATTATTCCTGAATAAAATGAAGCATCCGAATGTGGTCATGAATAAATAATTTGTTTTCCAAATGTAACCCCCCCCCCAGGAATGTAGTAACCATTTCCCAGGATTAGATATGTCATAAAACTGCACTAAAACGTTAAATTTATTCGTGACTAGCAAGGTGAGCCCACGTTGCCTGGGATTGAATCATGATCAACAGATGTTTCACACTCCAATATTTTTATTGTCATCAAAATCGGTGTAAACCTACTGTTGATTTTATAAAATTATTTTTTTTTATATATATAATGGCTTAAATTAAAGTTTAAAATGCCAAAACCAAGTATCATAGTGCTCTGAACATAAATATTCATTTGGAATGTGCCCCTGTCATAGCAAAGAACCTACTGTTTATTTCATATGTTGAGTTTTGGGCTTGTGTGGTAATAAAACTTCTCAAATGCATTTGTGATGTTAGGCTGTGTAAGGTGTTAACTTTGGTCAAAGTCACCTGTTCCTTCTTTCATCAGATTATTTTGATTATCGATATTTATCGAAGACATTCCAATACAAATCTCATCTAAGAACACTGCCAGGCACATAAAGTACTTTCATATAAAATTTCATAAAAATCGACCCAAGCCATTTTAGAGTCCATAGGGAATACACGCACACAATTCTTTTTATATAATAGTAGAGATAGAGATTTTATATACTAGCAATAATATGAAAAGTATGATAAAAACCTTTAAACAGTATCATGGTCATAGGACATATATACTACATTACCTCCTACTCCTCAAAAATGAGATTACATTGTCTGAAGATACCGACTTTTTACCTACAATGCAACCAAATATTGAGGTTGTTTTTTTCCTCCTCTTTCCAAAACTCAATCATGTCCTGGAAAAAAAAAAAAAAATTCCTCTCTCTCGCACGCGCTCTTTTCCCTCGCTTCTTGTCCCCCCCCCCCAACCCTTTGCCATGGTTGGGAATTCGTGATGCTTAAGGACAAGATTCTGGTAGCTGGGCAGAGTCCGTAACTCTGGAAAATGGACATGCGCACTGCAACACTCCACTTTGGCATTTACCTGGGATAGATGGGCAGCCGAAAAAGGCTAGATATAATGAATCGGCTGGTCATGTCAAGACCCACCATATAAGACCTCTGCACGCATCTACTCACAACAATTAATATTCCGCCCTCCGCTAATATCTACTAACTCAACTAACTATGGTGGGAAGCGGTGGCTGAGGGTCAATTAGTTTTCTGAAGATATAAAGAACTTGAAGCAGAACACTTTTACCAAAATGATTGGATTCGGCATTGAATAATCTGAAATATGTTATGTTATAAAACAACACAATCAAACTCAAGATGATGGTATAATGCCCCCGGAACAGATACGACACTACCCTCTCCCCTTCAATTGAAAGTACATTAATGATAGCATAGTTTCCAGTTCAAACAGATACCAACTGTCCCTACCCAATATTGCTCGGGTGTTTTTACTGTTATTTTTGCTTCAACTCCTCACATGCAGTTTCTTTGTTTTACAAAATTATTATTAATTATTATTTTTTTAATTAACTTATTACGGTATCGTTTGGTCATTAAATTTATGAATCAAATTATCAAATATAAATAACTCCGAAAAAATTTTTATCGTTCAATGCATGTGGATTTGCTAAGAATTTTAAAGCCACAAATGACTTTCTATTCGACAGTTTAAATACCTAAAATTTCCTTTCAAATTGTGAATGATCACTTTTTTTCAACTATCAACAGAAATTAAAATAGCTGACTTAAATCAAAATGCATTATAGTGAATTTAATTTTGAAATTATTTTTCAATAGGATTTAAAACATTTTTGTTTAATTTTATACTATTATATATATATATATATATATATATATATATATATATATATATATATATATATATATATAAGTAATCGATTAATTAGAACTAAATGTGTAAATCACGTACAGGCGAGAAATATACTCGAGAAGTGTTCATATAATTTTCATTATTAATATAGGATTACTATCGCCCTCTAAAATTTGAAATACTATTATTTTGTGTACAAAGTTTTGATATTTCTTTTTTTTTTTTTAAACAAAACAAAAAAGTTTTTTTTTTTTTAATGAACTTAATTGCCCCGAAATTTGCACGAGGAAAGGGTTTCTTTCATACCCCCATCCGACCGCCCTCCGCCTTTTCTTCTCAAAGTAAAGGTGTTGGGGTTTCGGCCCATTAAAGAAAGAGAGAAAAAGACGCTCATACGATTACACAACCTCCCAGACTGGCCATAGTGATACTACTACACACTTAGGTTTCGAAAATACGTCTCTCCTTCGTTTCTTCCAGTTTGGAACTCTACAACAATCGATCTGCTTTTGTTCCTCTCATTCTCTCAATGGCCCAGCAGGCATAACACGGGTTGCCATGGCAACAGCCAACCCGCAAACAGTTCTTGGCTGGCGACAGCCAATCAGAAGCAAGAATCAGGAACAACCAACCTCTAAGAATTTGAAAGCTTTCTTCTATATATATAAAAGGCAAAAATCGGTGTGTATGTATGTATGTATGTATGTTTGTTTGTAACGCTAAAACTTTTGAAAGACGGAACCAAACTTGACAAATTTGGTATCATATCGAAGCCCCATCACCCGGATGACAAATATCGAAATTTCACGTCAAACGGACTACTAGAAGTTGGTCAACTGATCAGTTATCTTCGAGGGGGCCCCCAAAAAACCTGTCATTAACGCTAAAACTTGAGATGAAAGATTCCTCTCCCCTAAGAATAAAACATATGTTCAATATCTGCTTTTGTTTTTTCATTGTTTATACGGTCCCGAGCAACGCCGGGTAGCCCTGCTAGTTTATTTATAAAGTAGAAAGAAAACTGTTTTATTATTATTCCTAAAGACAAAAAAAAAAAAAAAAAAAAGAAAAAGAAAAAAAAGGCAATCGCTAGTTATTCAGTGTGAATATTTTTTTTTTTTTTACCCTTAACAGAATCTCAAAAAATAAAAATCAATAATCCTATGATCTAATGTTTCCTTTTTTTCTCTTTCGTTTTTAAATTTTATTTTTATTTTTAAATTTTTATGGAAATAAATAAATTTAAACTACCTCTCCGGCTCTTTCCGGTAAATTTACTTCAACAAAGAGAAGAAAAAAATATTCCACCAACCACACAATGAATATGGTTTGTGTTTTTGAAAGAATGTGTAATTCAAGAAACTTAACAAATCCTTATATTCCTTAATTATTTAAACAAAAAGTATTTAAATATAGAACGCACAGCGAAATTGTCGCTGTATTCACAAGAATATCGTTGCAATGTTGCATCTACACCGGGTATTATTTTCCAAAACTCCCAGAAAAATCTTTCAGCTATTAAGCAATAACCCTAAACTAAAGATAACCCTTAAGCCTTACACTGCGTGTACCTTATTCGTAAATAATCGAATACAGAGTTATCTTCTCTTGTTTAGCAGTCAACCTGAGTAACTTAATGATAATAATAGTAGTAGTAGTAGTAGTTAAAACTACTTGTTTGACCAGAGGTCGGATTTTTTTTTTTTTTTGTTACAAGTAGTTTACAGTTTAATGAAAAAAAAATGAAAACATCGAAAAAAAGTTATATTGTACGTATCCGTTATGGAATTAAGTTCTCGAAAAAAAAGTTCACTTAATTTGATCAATTTCGAGACTGGCTCTTGAGGAAAAAGCTATGAGGGACAGCTTAAAGTTGTAAATTTATTCCGTCTTCAAGAAACCATTTAATGATGAAAAACGAATTGGATTTTCAAAACATTGAAACGATATATATCAATAAATGAATAAATAAATAAATAAATAAAAAAGGTGTGTGTAATTGTTGTTTTTCAGAAAAAAATATTTGCTCCTTTTCTAGATTAGCAGTTTCTGAGAAATATCATTTATCTTTGGTTTAGGAATAAAACGGAATCAGAATACTCGACTTTACAGACTAATTTTGGCCAGAAATTACTTTTAAAGTGACAGTTTAAAGGCTTTAAAATCGCATTCAAATAATTCATAACTAGACGCAAACATTTTGCTTGACATTTGTTCATATATATATATATATATATATATATAACTACTTAATTTACTCACATAAAATTAATATACGAAAGTATAGATTTATGCGTAAACTTTAAGTATTTACTTCAAAAGTGCTCAATACTTAGGTAGAGCTAGTTAGTAAGTTATAAAACATATATGGCGATTAAGCTACACTGAATATTCCGCGTTTCGTCCACTCTAGGACTCTTCAGGCTTATGCGCGAATTTTGTGGTTGTTTGTCGTTTTTATATGCGGATCTTCTATTGAGATTTTAGTTAGCCAATCAGCTTTCTAGTATCCACCGCGCCCTTCCTATCAGCCAATGAGCATGCACTTATCGCATAAGCCTGAAGAGTCCTAGTGTGGATGAAACGTGGAATATTCAGTATAGCTTAATCGCCATATATATTTTATAACTTACTAATATATATTACACACATTATATATATATATATGTGTGTGTGTGTGTGTGTGTGTGTGTGTGTGTGTGTGTGTGTATGTATATATATTACTTGCAGGGAGACCCGACGTTGCTCTGGATTGAATAATGATCAACAAATGTTTCACACTTTTTATAGTCATCGAAATCGGTGAAATCGCCCATATTTCAATCAAATCGATTGATTGCCTGCTCTAGTTGGAGACCCATCACGATGCATCGGGAGGAGCTCCGTATGCCTCTCTACAGTGACGGTCAACAATAGACTGTAGTCTACATTGGGTTTCCCGGCTAGTGTATTGACGAATTCTAAATTATTTAATTTTACAAGATTTCAGAACAAAAATCTTTTAGACACGATTCGAGAAGAATTGAAAGAAAACAAAGATAATCCGAATGAGGAATTATTGTTTGGAATAAGCTGAAAAAAAAAAAAAATCTGAAAGTAAGCCAGAAAAGAAGTATGGACGAAATGAGCATATAGGAGGGTAAGGATTAAAAACTCGGGACATAAAAACGTTAATTCCTATTCAAATTGATCTGGACTCTATAATATTTGGTTTTTATGCATCACAAAGTAAGATCGTCAAATAATTTATATATTATCGGAATTTCAATTCACTTCTTAGACATTTTTTTTTTTTTTTGATTGCTAGAAATTGGGCATCTATCGAATGCCAGACAGTCACCCCTTATTTCAGAGACTCCAATAGAAATCTACTGGGGATTATAATCACTTAAAGCAAGGGTTCTCATCTAGCTTTAGACAGGCAAAACAGCTAATTTTTAAAAAGAAGACAACTTCTGACTATAATAGACCACCACAATTAACAATCTGTACTTTGCCTATTTCTTTCTTGTCAACCAATCACATTTTGTATTTGCATACATAAAAAAAAATAATCTCAAAACAACTTTTTATTATATTTATGCATTATAGAAGATCAGAACCATATTGGTACCGACGGTTTCAAAAAGGGAACCTATATTTGTTTGCCTTTGTCAAATTCTCTTCAGCCTCTGTTTATGTCTGTTTTCAGATAGATCATGTTGGTTATTGTGATTTATTTGTGGTTGTTGGAATGTGATGTTGAAGCTTTTACGTTTGTGGCAGAATTAAACTTCATCGGTCAAATACGAAGTTCATTTTTTCTCTCAGACTGAACCTAAACTGTATTTCTCAGAAAGAAGAGGAGCCACTAATCTAATAAAGAACCTTCACAATCTATTTGTTGTGTTTTGTCTTTTAACGGATACATTATTTGCCCTCCTTTAGGTGTAACATACTATCTCCTTTACACCCCATCTCCCTGCACCTGCTTTAAAAGAATCTTTTTCTCTTCTTTCACAAGAAACAAGAAAAGAGTTGCGTGATACATGTGAAAAGGGCTGGAACATACATAAGTAGAAATGTGAAAACAAACATGGCCGCGTGCATTCATCTGAATAACAAGAATTCTTTGAATTAAAATGAAAGGTTTATTAGTTCCAATTTTCGCACAGGTTTCTCCACCTTTGTAATCGCATTTCACATGATTGAGAGAACTAGGATGCTAGAACTAAAACACACAGGTTATCTTTAGGTTCAGTGTTCAATCCAGAGTAAAAAGCGGCAAGACGATTTAAGAATTTAACTAGCAATTGTACAGAAGCTGTATCAAGAGCATCACGCTATATAACAGCAAATCTAGGTTAGACTAGATTGATTTGCAAAGTTGACCAACTCAAACACATTTTTGTTGGAGGATTTGTCGAAAGCACTACATTTGCCCAACATAGAGGTTGTTCTAAAGATGAATTCGTTACTTTATGATCAAGCGAAGAATCCATTCTGCTGGATAAAAAAATTGCAGAAGCATGGTCGACTGAGCTCCAATCTATGCCCCCTCCCTCGCCAAACTTTCACAAGAAACACCCGTCTAGCAGAAGACACTATCAATAATTACCCCCACTCTTTATCTGTGATTAAGCCTAAACGTAGATTCCATGAACAAAAGCTTATTTCTTAGAACTGCACGCCTATGGAATCGTCTTCCGTTTTCCTGCTTTCCAGCTGACTACAATATGGTTGTTTTTGTTTCGTTCCATATAAGTTAACAAATTTACCGAATTTCCATTACTAACTATTACTATATTGTTTAATTACACACTCTTTAACCCTTAGCCTCAAGTGGCCTCTTGGCTTTGATAAGTGGTGATGCCTATGTAAAAAAAAAAAAAGAAATTACGTATGAAACCACTTGGTTTCTAAAGTTAAAAAATTACAAGAAGGTTGAGCGGCTGAGGAAAATCTGGAAGCAACTGATAAGACAAAACCATACAAAGTAAAATTTGGAGAGAGTTGACCTGTTGAACTGAAGACTAGAGAATGAGCTTTTTTTTTTTTTTACATGGAGTTCACCACTTATCAAGGCCCAATGGCCACTCAGGGATAAGGGTTATTGTGTGTACAGTAATCAAAGGGATAGTGTAGCAATAGTATTAGAGAATTGGTAAGGTGTCATTACTTAAGGGGGGGGCGGTTCATCAGGAATTTGTTTGTGTTGGACTTGAAGACATTCAGGTTGAAGTCGGGAGGGAAACATGCAAGCGGAACAGAGTTCCACAGGCGTGCAGTTCTAAGAAAGAAGCTTTGTTCATGGTATCTACGTTTTGATTTAGGCACAGATAGGGAGTGGGGAAAATTATTGACGGTGGTTTCAGCTAGTCGGGTGTTTTTTGAGAAAGATTGGCGAGGGGGGACCAGAGAATGGAGCTCAGACGAGCACCTGCCATGGAAATAACGATAGAACAATGACAGGCTCGCTACGTCTCTTCTGTGGGAAAGAGGTTGCAGGGTAGAGAAAAGGTCATCCCCCACCAAGCCACGGAGTCTATTTTTACTCTGTCAAGGCAGGATAGGCTGTTTTTTGCAGCCCCCGCCCAGATGTGGCAGCAGTACTCCATCTTTGGACGTACTTGGCTCTTATATAGATAGAGAATTGCATCATTAGTGAGATATCTTCTGGAGCGGTAGAAGGATTCCACCATTTTCCCAGCGACCTTGGCCACAGACTTGATGTATGTGTTCCGTTTAAGATCAGGTGTAAATGTCAAACCCAGGAGGTCTAATCTCCTAAACAAAGTAAAAGTGACGTAATATTAAGAGACAAAGAATCTCACAAGATCTTGAGAAGGTATGTGGACATTATATCCATATCATTCCAAAATTCCACGACGATTCTAGAATTTGCGCATGAAGAAGGCTAGTGTGATAATGGACTGAAACATTGTGATAACTAGGGTTATGACAAGAGAATATTCTTTTCATTGTTTTGACTCTCTAGTGTATATCCGACACAGTTAATCAATTGAGAACCACATCACTATCTAAATATTAACTGATATATACTCGAGAGTCCAAATAATGAAAAGAATATTCTCTTGTCACAGCTCTAGTGATAACTTATATTTAGATTTTTAAATCTAAAAAGAGGTAAAAAAAAAAAAAAAAAATTCAAAAGTGACAAGCATGGGAACAAAGATAAGAGCTAGTATGGAAGCAGAAAGATGATGCGGTCAATCAGCATGCTTGGTTTTATTTCATTTGATGGGTTTTATGGCACAAAAACCCATTTAATGCCAAAATCTACTCCTCTATGTAAAGTTATGCATGTGCATATTTATATATCTATAAAAGTGAAAATGTGTGTGAGAGAGAGAGAGAAAACTCAACCTATATACTCAACAAATTTTTGATCTACAGACTTGAAATTTGGTATATAGGGTAGTAAGATATGTGGAAAACTTTAATCGGTTTTCATTCGGAAAAAAAAAAAGGGCTAAGGCATCAAAATTGAAAAAAAATTGTTACTTAGGGGATCATCAGATTTTTATCTGTTTGTCAACTATTTCATGACTGCACATGCGTGAATCGTCCACATGACAGCTTCCTTATGTTAAGAATAAGTAAGTTTGAAAACATTGTCAAAGAACGTGTCAATCTGGCTTAATAGTTACCGTACTTGGCTCATTGTCTTGAGGTTTTGGTTTTGCACAACATGATTGAGTTTTGCAAATGGAAAGGAAAAATATAACATCAATGTTTGGCGCATTGTAGATAAGAAGTCGGTATCTTCAGACAGTCTGATCTGGTAGCACCAGGGTGTAAAGTCTAACCCTTAAAATAATGCGAATAAAATTAAAAAAAAAAAAAAAAAAAAAAAAAATTAAAAGTGAGGTAAGTTTCGCGTGAAAAAAAAAAAAAAAAAAAAAAAAAAAAAAATATATATATATATATATATATATATATATATATAAGAAAATAATATGTTCTTTCTCTCTCCTGGATCAGTAATTCGATAATCTGTGAGCCCTTAGATTAATTCATATTTTCATCACAAAAATATTTTGGTGTCTTCTAAAAGCGAAAGAAATTCTTTACTTTCATTTTTATCATCAATTAAGATTAAGCCTCCCCTTCTATGCTCACAAAAATTAATTTTGCATACATAATTATTTAAGTGAACCAGACTCACATATGCTCACTTGAATTATATAGAAGATTAAATGCAATATACTTACCGATATACTGATTCCAAACATCATTAAGTTCCTTGTCGTATGGCTGACATGCTTGGATTGTCTTGAAACAGTAGTCGGTGCAAGGCTTCTGAGCCCGCTTTCCTTGACACACTGGACAATAGAGCATACTAGCCACACTTCGGATACATTCCTTGCTTGGATTCAGCTGAAAATAGAGAAATGAAAACTACAGTAAAAAAATGAATACTAATAAAAACTGAAAGTCATAAAACTAACATTCTTTTCAACCCAAACATTCAGTTGTGTTTATTCTATTTCAACTCTATTTTCCCCATAGCTGTATTTTGAAGGTTTAAAAAAGGATCTAAATCTAATATATAAAATAAAATCAGCCTCTTCTTTCTTTGTCATCGATAGCTTTCTTCCTACACAATCAATATTTGATTCTTCTGTGCTAGTTATTTTTTTTGTAACATTGAAGCATGTTGTTAAAAATAAAATTTAATTCGATTTAATTCCTCCTAGAAAATACTCGATCTTAAAATTATTTTTAAATGGCCAACATCTTGAAAAGGAAGGGACACAACTGTTTTAATTGGAACAAAATACTTTTGTTAAAAAAAACAAACAAAAAAAGAACAGGCATCTTAGAGAGATATCAGTCACAATTTTTTTAACCTAATAAATACATTTCATAATTTGTCTTATTTCGAAATATCAGAGATCTTAACTTCTTTCAAGAATAAGATTATTGCATCGATAATCTAATATATAAACAGCTATATGTCGGCCTGTCCATCTCTATATTTACAAACTATCTCCTTCGAAACTAAAAGTCGCAAACTTAAAGATCTCAAATGATTGGATTTTTTTACGGGCCATTCTTTTATGGGTCTTTAGTTGGTTAAAATTCTTTTTAAGGGGTCAAAATTGAAAAACATTTTTTACATTCATCTTAGTTTATTTTTTAAATTTTTATTCACTTTATATACATGTCACGTTCATACAGTGGTAACGTCACCAACTTTGAATGCTACAATTTCGGTTTCGATTCTAGCTGATGGTACCTAAATACTTTTTTTTTTTAAACCTTTGAAATCACGACTCTATAATAATATATACGAAATAATAAAATATCATATTAATGTATTTTACGTATTTTATGGCTAGGCAAAGCCCCCACCCCCGCTAGTAAATAAATTCCCAACAAATAAAGTGAATACCATGACTGGAAATCGAAACAGAGACCTTGAAATCTTCAGCCTGAAGTTCTACCAATCGAGCTATTTGGACCGTCTTATACATAGAGCTTAAAATATTACCTTAAAAAATTATAGCTTTGACCTGACCTCAGATTTTATATCAGGTTTCAAAACATAAATTCAAACAAATGATAAAAAGATAAATGAATGGGTAAACATTATGAATAGCACTGGAAATTATTTTAACAAGAAATTGAAATGTAGCATCTGAAGAACAGATACTACACTTTGATCTTAGCCCGAAGGCCAAGGAGAACAAATCATTTTTATTAACTTTGCCTTAAAAGCGACTCCTTTGACGGGGGGGACAAGGTTTATTTGGAATATTCCACTTTCCTTTTTTAGGGGTGCACAGCCGAAGCGAATACGGATAATAAATAATATGTAGATAATTCCAAGCAATCTATTTTGCTTTAACTACATATTGCTGTTAAAAACAATTTAATGTTTCATAAAGACTAGAACTTAGACCTGTAGTGCTCATAAATCCAGCAGTTTAAGAAAAGAAAATCAAAATAAATCACAAGTAAATGCACTACCGGTCAACACCGAACAGAAGCGACAGCAAGTATCGATGATTAATCTTTCGAAGACAAAAAAAAAAAAAAAAAAAGAAAAAAAATGACAATACATTTATCTTTTTTATGAATTTAATAATATGCGAGGCTCAAGGGATCTAGATCGTTTGTTTACAAGAGGAAAATTTAATAAAACGGCTAGACACCGTGTGTGTGTGTGTTGGGGCGGGGAGGGAGCTAGTATATCTCTTCTCTCTATCCTTTCCTTTTGCTTCCCAATGAGCATTATCAAGACAAATATATGTGACTAGCAGGGATACCCATCATTGCTTGGTGCAAAAGTATAACAGCTCTATTAAAATTTTTATTCTCTTCTCCCTCTTCCTCCGGTTTGCCTCTTCCTCTCCTCAGCCTTTCTTTGTTCATCCCATTCCTCTCTTTGAACACACATACACAACTGGTTTTTATACATTCCTTGAGGAACGAGTCGACATGCATGCATGTTGTTTTAACAGCATCGGCGACCACGGCTCTCCGAATAGTAGAGCCATGGTAATCTCGGAAAGACAAGGAAAGACGGTAGTTCCCCGTTGCTTTCCATCTTGATTCGGGGGGGGGGGATCTCCCCTCTTGGGAGTTAAACGTTCCCCCAGATATCAACCTGAAAATTTTTACGACTCTGCGCAGTACATACAGCGCCTAACCTTCCCAAATGGTCAACCATCTGGTACTGGTCAGGCTCATCATTGCTTAACTTCGGTGATATGGCATGAACCGGTGTGTCAACGTGATTGTGCTTTATGAGTTGGCACAAAGGAATTAATTCCTTTGATTAAAAATTCAGAATTACCTCCCTTTAGTTAATCCATAATTCGGCTGGAAAACTGAAAATTCCCAACCTGTTTAGGGTCAAAGAACAAATATATATATTTTTAACTTTAGAAACCAAGTGGTTTTATACGTTGCTTGGGATTTTAAATTGCTATCATTCGTGGTGAGAGAGAGAGAGAGAGAGAGAGAGAGAGACAGAGAGAGACAGAGAGAGAGGGGGGGAATGGTGTGTTCATATTTTAACAGTAGAGAGAATATAAATATCAGTAGATTTGATCACATTTGAACCCAGTATAACAGATTTCATTGACCAAAACGGTATCTATTTGAATAATCATCCATGTAAAAAAAAAAAAAAAAAAAAAAAAACGTTTGAAAGAACCAAATAAAACAGAATTTGTTAATGTTAGCTTTTAAAGTTTCGCCAAAGTGTAGACCAAAGGAAACTAAAAATGAATTTTTAAAGTATATTTTGATAAAAACTTTACTGAAAGTTGGCAGGTATTCTACCAACGGATGAGATTAAAAGAAGATGGGCCGACAGTTTACGTAGAGAAAAAGAAATATTATTATTATTTTTTTTTTTTTGCTTATAAATGATCGTTCAAGGTTTGGACTATCGCCATCATAAAGATGAAGGCATAAAATAATGAGACGTTTAAGATCGCCAAGAAATTTGGGTGGTTTATAAACACGGGTTGGGAAGGAGGGAGAGGCTGCAAAAATTTGAAGGTACATCATTTTTTTTAGTTGATTCCTGTTTTAAATGTGAAGTTCTAAATTCCCAGAAACTGAACCCTAAATTTCAAGAAACCAAGTTTCCGGAAACTGCATGCTAAATTCTAAGAAACTGCATGCTAAATTTCAAAAATCTACACCAACCACCGGCTACATTTCGATGAGTGGATTGAAGAGGTTGGTCATTTTGTCTTGTTCTGTGACATAGCAACTTTTCTTAAATTATTTAATATCAAAGTCCAATTTTCTATTGGGAAATACTTTTGGAGACGATTAATTAAATATTGCGAGCTATTTTTTTTTATAATCATCGTTGAGGGATTGTAATAACATTCCCAATGATATTAGTGCATGATTAAGCCTGAGATTTTCAGTAAGATTGTGTGCTCATCACACAACCCAACATAACAGCAGAGTATTTCTAAACATGTCTGAAGCACAGCACAAGATGAATATATCCGATTATGCCACAACCAAGACATGCGAGGCAAATTTTAGTCTTGTTTAATAGAGAAGTACTACTATGTGTGTGTGTGTGTGTGTGTGTGTTTTCTCTCACGAAAAATGAGGAGGAGGCTATTTACGAATTGTGGCACAACGATGATAAATATTTGTGAAAGTATACTTTCACTGCCTCGAGTAAAGTGTCACGTGTTCTTCCCGACCCACCACGATTTTAAAATGGTCGAGTTCTGACCGAAGAAATCTTCTCGTCCATCATTCCGCCTATATCCAAAACAAAAGTAAAGAAAGATCTGTATAATGTATGTTGACGTGATGAAACGGAAATATCATTTCAAAAAATACATAAATTGAAGTAGTTTTGATTTTCTTAAAATCAAAATTTTAAGTAACAGAAGAGCGGCTGTCTTGTCCGCCATTTTGAAATCAATCTAAAAACAAAGAATGTGAAAAATAAAAAAGTGACATCTTTGCCGTTGCGTCCATCGCCAAACCAGAAGTGGCGAAGGTTTACATTAAGGCTAATCAATCGAAAAGAAAATACTGGCGAAAAAAGCGACCCCTCCTTGTAGAAAAGTGACCATTTGAGGGTGAAGGAATTACTGTTTTAACCAATTTTTCGATATTTGTCGCCCGAAGGGTCGAGCTTCAAAACGATACCGATCTTGTGAAAAAATAAGAGCAAATAGTTAATAAAACGTCTTAAAAACATTTTGAAAAGAGTTAAAAACATATTTAATCTGAAAAGGAAACACTTAAGTGGATAGTCCTTAATCCGCGGAGTTTCGAAGAAATAATTTCCTTCTCATCAGAGGGTATGAATTAGCAAAATGCGGGATCGGATTTTGCATACAAAAGTATTTGATGAAACTGCAAGTAAGTCAAAGATCTTACTTGATAACAAAAAGTGAAGCAGAGGGAACATGGTGAAGAAAAAGGTGATTTCACGTGAATGGAAAGCCAAGTGATATATATATATATATATATATATATATATATATATATATATATATATATATAAAATGAACGTACGTGTGTTGATTTTCTTTAATAATCATGTAAGCAAATTTATTTTTCTGAGCAAAGAAGGGAGGTTTAATCATAATAATTGATAATAAAAAAAACCAATGGAACGAATTTCTTTCACGTTTAATATACACAAACAATATTCTATTGTTTTGAAAATCTTTGACAAAAGAAATTAATCTACGGGCGCACATATTTAACTAATTAATATTTACAAGAAAGACAAAGGAGGGGGATACTTTAAAAAAAGAAATAAAACTTACTCGTGTATTTATTTTTTCTTTTTATAAATTTTAGCCCAATTAGTTGTTTCAGTTTTTACCGCAAAAGTTATCTCCCGTTTGACAACAGTATGGAATCAGTTATTGATAAAAACATTATTTTTGTTCTGGAATTAATATATGACCTCCCGGGTAAACATTAGTATATTCTGCTTCTCTGTAACGAAACCACGGAGACATGTAACAGTAACAGCACAAGCTCATATATGCAAATGACCAAGCCGTGGGGCAAGTTGCCATCACAGTGAAGGGAAGGAAGGAAAGGAAAAAAGGCAAGAGATTTGGCACCGCGTGAGTGACAACAGCGAGACGGAGCACATGGCGACGAGAGAAATTTAAAAAAAACCATGTGGTGGCGATTGGACTTTAGCCGATGTGTCAACGCGGGAGGAAAAAAAAAGCACGTGTTCGATACGGCAGAGTTTTGTTAGCCACATGACAAACGAAGAGACTTCTAAAACGAAGATGTAGGTGTAGTTTGGAAAGTACCATGAATAAACGTCTTATTTCATCTAAAAAAACAACTCAGTAAAATTTCTTTCTTGGGGGGGGAGATCCTTTGCGACTGTTTCTGTAAGCAACGTGTTGAACTCGTTAAAATGTAACGACACCTTTGAATATTAATGACTACGTTACATCTTCCTAGTGTTACCTCTTCTTTCTCTTACTTGCCTGTTCTTTTACGCCACCCCTTACTTATCCCTTGCTATTGTTGCTCTAATCACCTCCGCCCATCTCTTGTCTTATTTGCTTCTCTTCGAACCGTTACAAACATTTACTATGCAAACAACCAATCATGATTATAAGACCTTAAATATTATATAGATGTATTGTTATAGCATTTTAATTTTGAAGACGATAAGAGTTCTACAAGGACGACCCATTTTATTATATGGAGCCCCAATATGATAATAAATATAAAAGTGCTCAATATAACAAGTATAGAATCAATTTAAAATTGAATTGAGAATAGACAATCCTGGAGGTGAAAATCAATTATGTGCGTGTGAATTTGGAAGACAAATATGGATAAAATTATTTTTTTATATTATTAACAAACCAATGATTTTTTTTTTTTTAATAAAAGTTTTTTTTAGGGGTATTCAAAGTACTGTTCTTATCTTGAATATTATTCTGACAACGTTTTGGCCGATATAACCTCCGACCTACTTTAGTTGCATCTTGTCGAACTCGGGCTTTTGTGTAGAATTTCAAATGGATCCTCACCCTTTTTATTTTATTTAGTAGCGTCACCGCTCCCGCTTATTAAGGCCCAAAGGCCACTCGAGAATAAAGGTTAAAGAGTATCGGGTAGCTAGTGAGACAATATCGATATAATCGGTAATGGTGGAAACTGGGGAGAAATTTAATTATTTAAGATTTTGTTTACATTGGACTTGAAAACGATCATGTTATAGTCAGCTGGGTAGCAATCCTGCTGTATTGTGTTGCACGGCCGGGTAGTTCGAAAAAAAAAAAAAAAAAAGAAAAAAAAAAGAAAAAACTTTGCTCGTGTTCTTTTTATTTACTTTTAGTCACAGATAGAGTAAGGGGAATTGTTGAGAGTGGTTGTAGAGGGACGAGTGTTTGTTGTAAATGTTCTATAGGAGAGAGGGACAAAGGATCTGTGAAAATACTGATAGAACAAAGACGCGCCACGTCTCTTCTGTAAGAAAGAGACAAAACACACACACACACACACAACCTTGATTCTATACAGAGTTAGATAAAAGGCGTCTGAAGATCGGCGGTTACATCGGCCGAAACATTATGAGAATAACATCTAAGAAGAGAACTTTAGTCTGAATAAATCTAAGTGCAAACTGAAAATCTTCATCTAAAAAATTCCGAAAACTAATCTTTCCCTTCCTCCAAGTTTTACGAGAAAAAGAAAACAAAGCAAACGGGTTTGCTTTTCTTCCTCTTATAAACAAGAATTCGTATTTTCCCCCTTTTTCTCCATTTTAATGACTTACGAATGAGAAGTGGTTTCAAAACACAGCATTTAAATTTTATCATCTTGCCATCAAGAACGGAGCGAAGTGTACGGAATTAGTTCGTAATACCAAGTAGCGGTACCTGAGGGAATTGCACAGAGTAATCACACTAGATGCTTAGCTCGGTATTGATAACAGTCGACATGTAATTCGTTAAAAGTCTTAAAATACATTTGTAAAATGAAACGGCAGAGGCCATCCGCGTAAGGAGATTACCCGAAGAATATCGAGGGGGTGAGGAAGCAAGATAGTAAACAGGAATAATAATCTAGATGATGAAGACATGTAGATCAGGGGTGTGGGTGGACGCTGCTTTGGGATGCGACTGTGATTGTTTTGATAATTTCAACGTTGAGGTGAGAGTGAAAGTGTACACGTGTCATTATTTTTATTTTTATTTTTTTTGGAGGAAGGTGTTAAAAACAATTTTAAAATTACGTCACTGATCGATGGGGATCAGAACGAGGCTTATAATTGAACTGAGAGGAAGTTCCGCTTTCTGCTTCTGCCAGCTGGAGCTGGGAAGTTACTGTATCAAGAAAATACCGACATTCTATTGCAATCAGTTGTAAGCTATATATGTGGTTATGAAAATATATGGCAATTAAGCTACACAGAATCTTCCGCGTGCGTTTCATGCCAGTAGAAAATCATCAAGCCAAAATGCATGAAATTCGTGTTACTTGGGTTTTATATATATATATATTATATATATATATATATATATATATATATATATATATATATATATATAATTAATGGCCTGAAAAAAAAAATTCATCCCAAAGCAACAAAACTAAAACTGGCTTGCCAAGACACTATATATACAAATGTAGGGAAATTTTGGCACATTTTATCGGTTTAAAAATATAGGTCCTTTTTTACCAATTGCCATAAAATTTAACCATAGAATAGTATTCTAATCTTTAAAAAGCCTGCAAATTTTCATGTAGTTTCGTCCCATAGGACCATAAGAAAACTTGCAGGTTTTTAAAATTTATAATACTATTCTAGGGTTAAAATTTTATGACAATTGATGAAAAAGAACCTTTATGGTTAAACTAATAAAATATGCTAAAATTTGTCTACAGTGTCCTAGCAGGCCAGCTTTAGTTTTGCTGCTTCTGTTGTCTCCCACTAATAGATATACCACCTTTTTTGGCAATTCGATAAGTTCCAAATCTCAGCGACTATTGATCAGAATTTAACGAGTGAAGGCTCGTTGGAAAGGTAATGAACTGAATTGTGTAGTGGGTTATATGACATTTGTCCTTAAGGTCAAACATTAAGGGGAATATCCAGAGCCTATTTTTGGCACTTTTTTACAGCCATAAAATGTTTTAATCATAGTCGTTTGTTTTCCTAGTTTTGCATATGAATTACAAAAGTATCTGATATTCCTCCCCTCCAAACCTCGGGCCGTGATGAAAGGAAGACTAAAACTTCCTGCTATGGTTTCAAATGATCTGAAATAACAGCAAGGGGAGACTTGATTCCAAATATTTCTTATATGATATCTCCCCTCTTTGGGTTTCATACATAAAGTAAATTTCACAGCGTATAAAGATTATTTGATATTGGAGATATTCATAATCATACTCTATTTCCAAAAGAGATATAACATATGAGAAATATTTGGAATCAAGTCTCCGCTTGCTGTTATTTCAAATCATTTGAAAGCATAGCAGCAAGTTTTAGTCTCCCCTCCATCAAGGTCAGAGGTTTGGAGGAAATTATATATATATGTATATAATTTGAGGTTGCTATTTTTCAAAAGTAGGGTAACCAGTGAAATATAACGAGGTTATATAAGTGCTGTATACGGAAGTAGAGCAAGTTACATTTTCAATTTGTCTTTGCATAAGCAGTAATTTGTTGCTACACAGCCATGAGCATGTTTCGGTCTTCTAGAATTTAGTAACTAGGGACCTCTTCAGGAAACAACGCTTATTTTCGAAAGAATTAAGAATTCTGCTTCGAAAATAAGCGTTGTTGCCTGGAGAGGTCTCGGATTACTAAATACTAGAAACATGCTCATGGCTGTGTAGCAACAAATTACTGCTTATGTAAAGACAAATTGAATATACGTGTGTGTGTGTGTGTGTGTGTGTGTGGTAGCTAACCAGTCTACACAAAACAAAATATACATCTCTTCCTCTATATTCAGAATTCTTAACATAGGAGTGTAACAGCGCGGACGCGCGTATGCGGCCGTCAACAACAACAACAACAGCAGCAACGTTGTCAACTACCGAGCCGTGTGTGAGGTGATTTCCCGGCGAGGAAGAAGGAAAGAAAATTATATATAAAAAAGAAAAAATGTGAACCCATGAAGTGAGAAAAGACAGATAAACGTGTTACACACGTGGGCCGATAGCGACAGGAAAAGACGTGTCCTAAACATGGCCGGACAAAGATAGAGTACCACGTGTTAAGCATATTAGAATACTAGAAGACTTTTGAACCAAAGAGCGAGCCGAATTCTTTCCTTGTCTTCTGTTCTTTGCGACTGTGTCGACAGATGAACACGTGTGTAAACGGATACAATATTACATGGGAAACATGGGGGAGAACGCCGCGAGTTTCATTAATCATCTGATAGTCTTTGCTTTGGCATCTTCTGGCTACTTATGAAAACTGTCGGAAAAATGCAGACACGAAGTTGTAGGACATTGGGTCGTAAACTGGATTAGTGCCAAATAGATAAAGCAAAACTGTTTTTGATTGATTTTCCAACGACATGTCATTTAAAATAGTTTATCTCGGTAACAGTCCAGTCATAATTACCTAATAAAGATAGTGTTATTTCATTTTTTGTTTTACCCATCTCGAGCCCTATTTGGCTTTTAATAAACTCAAACAGCTCGTTGAAGTCAATTTTCAGAATTCTTAATGAATGACTGCATCAAAAATAAACTTTATTTATTGGCTCCTTTCTCAGAATTAAATTCATGAAGAAAAACAAAACGTTTAAAAACTTTTTCTTAGCATTATTCATAAAAATTCCAACGGAGAGAGGAGAGTGGAAATAACCCAATGCAACCTCCTAATCCAACTTCGCTTTTTATATGACTAAGAACTTTTGGACGAGAAAAAAAAAAGGTAACCTAGAGATATGGGTTCACCTTCTTCAAGCAAAAATTCAAAGTCCCTCCCCTGTGGCACTTACCCCTTTCGAAATCATTAACCCACCTATACCACTATCACATCTCTTGCCAACCAACCAACCAACCAACCATCCATTTGCTTGGGCCTTCCTTTACGCCTTAGTTTAATATTCCTGACATGTTTATCTCGGCAGCCAAAGAGTTTGGATCTGCATCAACGAAACGAGAATTAAGGGAGCCCAACAGATGGGGACGCAAAAACAAGCAAACAACGAACCAACCAAACAAGCAAAAAAAAAAAACAAAAAAAACTGAATATAAACAGAGTCGACCCTCACCCAATCAAGAAATTTCAGTGTAGCACTAATGACTAATGCTAGAATTTATTATTGTACAAGTCTTCTTCATTGCTAGGGTGGGGATGTATGGGTATATAAAGAAGGGAGGATGAGGTCAAAGAGAGAGAGAGAGAGAGAGAGAGACAGCCAGCAACGTGCAGGTTAAATAAACTAAAAAAATATACTGAGGAAGTAGACACTATCTCCACAAAGTTAATTAATGGACGCACACATAAAATGTGTACATAGCATTAATGGGCGCCATTTTATAGTCGCCACTCAAAATTGCTTTATTCGAAGCAAACATATGGACACATGCAATCACGACCGCATCACTTTCACCCAATTTTCAAGCTTTATCTGTAATGCCCTTCTATCCGCCACCCCCTCTCGGAAAATTCCAAGGTGGTTTATCATTTTGAGATCGTAAACTCAAGTGGTATGTTTGGATTCCTCAAGGAAGTAGAATCGTACCAAACAAGTGAAGCATGCATGGTCCCCCGTCAGAGCACAGTGGACGAGGCATAAAAACTAAGTTCAGCATTTGCCCTTCCCCCACATTTAGCCTCAAAAGTTCCCAGGGGACATCAAATCCTGGAGAAAATAAACAAACAGTGCAGTTTTTGGCCTTAACAGATGTAAATTTGAGTTCTGCACTATGCAAAAAAAAAGAAATGACCAAGTCCATCATTTGCCCTCCCCACCCCATTTAGCCCCAAAAGTCCCCAATGCCTTAACATATTTAAATTTGAGTTCAGCATCATGCAAAACTGCTAAATAGACATACACAGAAAACTTTGGACAAATATGGTAAATCAATCAGTTACAATTTTTCAGAAAGTTTTATAAAAATCCAAGGCATCAATTTTTTTTTGTTTAATAAGCACAAAAGTGTCAATTTTAGCCATTTTAACGCAAAAGGCACTCCTAGGGAGGGCAACCGGAATTTTCCCAGAAAATCCGTTCTGTTACTTTTTTTTTTATTCATATCATGTTTAATGTTTGTGCATAATTAAAAAAAATTCCAAGGCGTAATTATTGAGAAAAGTGAGGACAGACGAACGGACAAACGGACATGGCTGAATTTACAGGTCCACCCTCCTTTTGTTGGGGGACCAAAAATATAAATACTTTATTTTACTTAATTTCTACAAACGAAATCTTTTTAGCAAACCGAAGGATTAAAAGGAACGGTTTATTTTTGTTTAGTTTTGTAACATCAAATGACACACGAATGTTGATACATCGTAAAATAAACAATAACAATCTAAAAACATTCCCCTTTCTACCCTACCCCTCTCTTTTCAACTCTTTCTCTCTCTCTCCCCCTCTCTTTTCAACTCTTTCTCTCTCTCTCCCCCTCTCTTTTCAACTCTTTCTCTCTCTCTCCCCCTCTCTTTTCAACTCTTTCTCTCTCTCTCCCCCTCTCTTTTCAACTCTTTCTCTCTCTCTCCCCCTCTCTTTTCAACTCTTTCTCTCTCTCTCCCCCTCTCTTTTCAACTCTTTCTCTCTCTCTCCCCCTCTCTTTTCAACTCTTTCTCTCTCTCCCCTCTCTTTTCAACTCTTTCTCTCTCTCCCCCTCTCTTTTCAACTCTTTCTCTCTCTCTCCCCCCCTCTCTTTTCAACTCTTTCTCTCTCTCTCCCCCCCTCTCTTTTCAACTCTTTCTCTCTCTCCCCTCTCTTTTCAACTCTTTCTCTCTCTCCCCCTCTCTTTTCAACTCTTTCTCTCTCTCCCCCTCTCTTTTCAACTCTTTCTCTCTCTCCCCCTCTCTTTTCAACTCTTTCTCTCTCTCCCCCTCTCTTTTCAACTCTTTCTCTCTCTCCCCCTCTCTTTTCAACTCTTTCTCTAAGAAACTAACAGACTTTCCCTCTCTCCCTAACAAACAGAATCTCTCCTTTTCTCCACAGCCCTTCTGGGAGAGAGGCAAGATGGGTCAAGAATAGAATGGTTGTTGCTAATAAAGATTTTGTGTCAATTCAATATGGCAGACTTGTACAAAACTCTTTGACATGAAACCAATGATGGAGACAAGACTCCAAGACCATGAAAGGTGGGAGTGACAGGTGGTGGCAATGTTGAAAGATGACATGGAGTATTTCCCAAAATTAATTAATCATCCTTTGAAGTGGCAGAATAGGGAGACATTACGTCTGTGTGCGACAAAAAAGGATTGTCAAAATTACTAGCAAAGAGAGAAAGGGATTATGGCGCGCTACGTGGGTGCAGTAGTGGTCGATTGTAATTAACGGACACCATTACGGTTTCTGGGTTTTCTTTACAATAGATAGACGTCCTTTTGGCCAAGATCAAAGTATCTGTTCCGACAGATACTGCAAGCAAAGATCATATGTGGGGGCAACCCCACAGATAAGACCTTGGTCAATGTAGGGGCAACCCTTCATACCAATTGTCACTATCCAACTCCCTACTCCCCGGGGAGTTGGTTCCCATTTCCCCTTCACTCCTCACTTTAAAAATCGGCCTTGTGCCTAATTTGCTCGGTGGCGGAGCAAATAAATATCAACCCCACATATAAGACCTTGGTCAATGTAGGGGCAACCCTTCATACCAATTGTCACTATCCAGCTCCCCTACTCCCCGGGGAGTTGGTCCCCATTTCCCCTTCACTCCTCACTTTAAAAATTGGCCTTGTGCCTAATTTGCTCAGTGGGGGAGCAAATAAATACCTCAAAGTGTAGTATCTGTTCTTCAGATGCTGCACTTCCATTTCTTGTTCTCTTTCGGTGGAGGAGCAGTCCTTCACGACCGAGACAAGTTTTTATTTTTGTACCTTTTCTCTACGTTAAAAAACGACCCTGGTGTCTAACTCTGTACCGTGGGGAGGCATTGTAAATAGGTACAATAGATAGACGTACGAAAAAGTGGTCTAAAACAAATCTATAACAAAGTTACTTTTCTATCAAGCTAGAAGATCTCTCCCCTTCTCTCTTCAACTATTTCTCTCTCTTTATTCAATTCTTTCTCTAAGAAAAACAGATTTTTTTTTTGTAAAATAATTTTTAGTGTTTTATTTACGTTGACACATCTATTCGGTTGGAAAAATAAGTAATGTAGAGTGTTATGTAGAAATAAGAAAAATAGCGGCGACGTTACTCTTATATCTTAAGTCTCGATAATGACTTGAAGATCAAAAATTAACCACACAAATAAATGCTAACATGATGTGACACGGCAAATGTATGATAATGCACAGCCTCTCCTGCTTATTTTCTATTTATGTGATATTTAGGCACAAGAAATTGCTCCTGCTGTTTGTTTTTCAAACTTAAGGAGAATATTTTTTTTAAAAAAATGTCAAAGTAAAAAAATGTTCCTTAACAAAAAATATTTGTTTACTTTTCTTAAAATTCTAAACTTAATTTTTATTGCTTTACTTATTGCGGATTATTAACCCCATCTTCCAGTTTTTGCTTCAAGACGTTTCAGCAAACTATTCCTTCGGCCTTCGTCAAGTGGTTACTGCATCAGGATAGGAACTACTGGGCACTATTTTATAGTCGCCAACCAAAATTGCTTTATTCCGAGCAAATAAAGGGTAGAAAAGCGGGAAATTTATCAAACAACGATTTATTTTTACAAAGAAAATTTTTTTTACAAAATTTTTCAAAGACAAATGTTATATTATCCTCATAAATACTCAAAATGTCGTCCGTGCACTTCACTGCAGCGTCTTAACCTAGAAATCCAAGCTCGTGTGGCGTTTTGAAGGGTAACTTGTGGGATATCATTCCAAACTCATGATCTAAGCTGACCTTCAAATTTCCCGCTTTTCTAGCGACCACCTTGTATATTTACACATGCAATCACGACCGCATCATTTCGGGGCCCGTGGCGCAGTGGATAGAGACGAATCTCTGCAGTTTTAGGTGAGCATTGTCTGAAGATAGCGGTTTCAATCCTACTCAAAAGCAGACCAGAGGCTTAGTTGGCCCAAACGTGTTGAGATGACAATGGCTGTAGAGGGCAGTAATTGCTGAGGATGCAGTTAAGAGATTCGGAGTTCTTATCCTGTTGCGGAAATCATCTGATGAAGGCCAGAGGAATAGTTAGCCGAAACGTCGTGAAGGAACAACAGGAAGATGAGGATAATAGTCTGCAATTAATAGATCAATAAATACTCATTTTTTCAACAGTAAATGGTTACAAAAAAAAAAAAAAAAAATTATAAAGATTTTTTTATCGAAAAAAAAAAAAAAAAAAAACAGTATACCAATCCATTTAAATTAAAACCAGTTGCTTCTTATCAGGGCTCTATGGACAAATTTATCTTTAGTTGACCTTTGACAACTAAATATTTTCGTTTACTAGCCAAATAGAAAAGTTACTAGCCAAACCTACATGATTTTTAGAATATGACATCTTCGTTCTGTGACGAGTATGCATATCAAAAATTTTTCTGTATTGGTTTAATAAGTGTAATTCTAAATATACAACAAATTGTATGTTGATATTTGAAGGTGTAAACATTTTAATTTCTTCAGATGTTTTTTAAACAGCCTTATTTAGAAAACTAAACAAAGAAATGCAATTGCCAAAAGATAAGCGTTTCATTATTTCTAGTCGCCACTGTAAAAAATAACTCGCAAATACGACTGTTTCACTCGCAATGTAGAGCCCTGCTTATTGTTCTTGACATAAGAATCCTAGGTTGCTCGAATGACGTGCCAAGATATAAGAATATAGAATGAGCAGGAGCAGTTGTTCTATATTTGTCATGCCTTAATTTTTCGTACATAATTAGAAAAGTTTCAAATCTATCCATTAAAGAAAATATATTCTAAAGATATCCATAACTTAGCTGTGCTTGCTGGGTGTGGCCTCCAAGCGGTTACAGAGGCTTTTATGATCAATTTTACATGTTCAATAAGGATCCGACATACGATTGGTTTCAGCTGTCAGCTGATATTCCTGGCATCACTTCATAAAAGTTCGACCCCCCCCTTTTTTTTTACCAATATCTTTCGGTCATTGCGCCATTAGACGTTCTGTTTTCATATAGGTTCAAACCATTACTACCAGGAAACGTGGCGTGCATGAAAGAACCAGGAATGTTCTTTAAGAAGATCTTTGTAAGTCGAAGTTATCAAAACAGTCCAAGTCTGATTCGTGTTCCCTGCGAACCTCCACTCCCCCTCGCGCCTCTACTAGAATCTACCTGCCCATCGCCATAAAAGAAACTACCCCCCAAACACACTCTTTCAACACTCCACCGACAGGATGCATCCATAGTTGCCTCGGCGCACAGCATTTATAACTCCCCAAAAGGAATTGAAATATGAATCTGCTTACCAGGCAGCATGGTACCTTTCGTCTCGATACCAATGCCGATAATGGTATCATTTTCGCTTAATGACTACAAAACCTCAAAAGACGTAAGATACATCCGTAGTGTGTATTGACTAATGGGTTATATTTGGGGTTTAACATTAACAGGCCACTTCACGACGCTGCCGAGGAGCGCACAACTGGAGGCCTATTGACAAATGTTTCATATTCAAAATTTTTTGAAGGAAATTGAATCAATTATTTTTGAAAATACTTAGAATAATATTTTAAACAATACCTGAGGACAAGATGTGTTAAAAGCTAAATAAACGAAAATACGTTTTTGTTTTTGTCTCAACTTTATGTGAATAATATATTTTACGAGAAATTGTAATTATCTTTTTGTTTAATGTTTCTGCAGCAAAAAAAAAAAAAAAAAAAAAATCTGCATTTTCATTTACTTAGCTTTTAATATATATTATTATCCCCAGTAATGCCATTCGAAGTATTTTCAAATATAGCTAACTTATGAGATTAAAACGCGATTCTAAATCGCTCTAATCTTTACTTCCTAAAACAAGTAAGTCTTCACAGGAAGATATTAACTCATAGTATTTCCAACCAATGAAAATCGTTTCAAACCTTAAAAGTAACACATCTATGTGAAAGAAATAAGCCAGCCATAAAGTCTTATAAGACCTGTTCAACAAAATCAGTTTTTCAGATGACGCCAGCCGGCCGCACCTAAAAGCATCCCCAATAACTTTGGCCGGAAGGAGAGCAAGTCGCAAAGAAAATGGCTGACTGACTCGTAATCCTTTTTCATCTTACGCACACCTTCTTACACAATAGGGAGAGTTAGGCGAACAGAGACAAATTGCTTCTTACAGCTATAACGTTCTAATAAGAACAAGGTAAACCAACACACATACACAATGCCACGCTGTCAAATACTCACACACGTATATTACTTACATGTACATATTATTCACAATATGAACATTTTGTACTTCTGACTACTAACCAAACTTACTTTCCCAACACGAGTTTGCATAAATGAATATTTTTATTATTAAAAATCACTTTTATATTCTTATCTCTTGTATAAAAATATTTTGTTATGAAACTTTCGTTTTTCTCAATTTACCAATTGCTAACCTACGACCCTTCTATTCTCTCAATGTTTAAATTTATTTTCATTTTTATATGCATGTCCCATATCTAATTTTCTTCGTTTCATTAAAGCATAGCTCAGTTTATATTAAATGTCTTTTTTGGCAATACTGAAAGACGCTGTCATCGTCCAAAATGGCGTCTACCAAGGCCAGGAAACACACCACAAACTTAATTTCCTTCCAGAATTTCTTAAAATCAAACTTTTGTCAATAGGTTTCCAGTCATGCTTAAATCCTCATGTATGCATTAAAAGACTGAATGCTTAAGGACTATTTACATCCAATGATTTTATGAACAGTGATTAAAACAATATTACCTTAACAAAATTAGTTAATTTTTTACTAGGTGGGGTGGGTGTTGTCACTTATCAAGGCTCAAAGGCCACTCGATGATAAGGGTTAATGAGGGTTAGGTGACTGGTGAGACAATACCGTGATGGTCATGATGGAACATGGGCATTACGATTCAGTTCAATTAATAATTTAACGGTCAGACATTGTGATAATAATTAAATTTAACTTTGAAATCCATAAAAATACCATCCCCTATTCACCGACATATTTAAAAAAAAAAAAAAAAAACGAAAGCAAAAGATTTCCGTTCAAGGTTGATTAAGTACAAATTAGCACGAAATAAAATAAAAATAAAAACTGTAACTAAAAGAAACCCAAAAGATAAATACGTTTAATGTAAACAAGAAAGTAATTGTGTTTTTTTCTCTAGAGAATCAAAGTCACCGTTTTAAGGATTTTTTTTTAATTTAAAAAAAAAAAAAAATCACCTTTGGATGATATTTCATAGTTTTAATAAACACAAATATTGTTGCTAGTCATTTTTTTTCTGTTTATTATATCAGATATCGTTGGTGCCTACTCAATTTCATCGAATAAAGTTACATTCCAGGACGATTGTCTGAGCACAGTCACAGAGTGCTTCTCATCTTTCGTCTGACAAAAATTCCGTGTTTCAGTAACGCTTATCCTCGAATGTCTCTTGGCCTTGACAAAATGATGACCCTCCCCCCAGTAGTTTAAAAATGAAACTAATAATAATAATGTATACGAAATGGACTCATGGAATCGAACAATCTATAGATTAATTTGATCATAATGGATCATATATCGAAGAATATAGATAGTTAATTTTTTTTAACTAGCATTTCAGCCCGGCATTGCCCGGGTGTTTGGAGGTGTATGTTGAGCAAAAAAAAAAAAAAAAAAAGATAAATAAATAAATAAAAATAAATAAATAAATAAGGTCAATTTTTTTAAAACTTTGACCCCTATTATGACCCCTTAACATTGATTGTTTTGGGCTCAAATCAAGTTATTAAGTTAGATCCATGTCCAGGGAACCTATATCTAAAATTTCAAGTGTTTAGACCCAAAATTGGCGGAGGAGTTTGGTAGAGTTCTCAAAAGGTTAAATCACTGAACTTTGACCCCTTAACAGCCAAATTTCTGATTTTCCCAAATCTCCGTACCCTGTATATCAAATTTCGAGTCTGTAGACTGAAAATTGAAAGAGTTATTGCGTAAGAAAATGTACACAGACAGACAGACACTTTCACAAATATATAGATTTATAGAAGTAGTAAGGAAAGGTACATACGTATTTTAAATACAGGGATCTAAAAATAAATGTACTCACACTTCGAATAACAAACCTTTATTTATGAACTTAGAATGAAATGAAATAGCTTCAGAGACAAATACAATTGAAGAATCATGTTCGCAAATGTTCAAATTGATGACCATTATTGTCCTCACAACACTGATAATTGTTAAAGTGCGAGTACATTTTTTGAGACATCCTGTATTGTATGATAGCCATAGTTTTGACAACAAAAGAATCGAGTCGATTTATAAGATTAACATGTCTTTCAATCCTAGCTATTTAAACAAACATTCGTCTTCAAGTCCAATGTGAACAAGTTCTTCATAAGCCGTTCCCCTTAAGTAATCCAAATTTACCAAATTTACACGTCTAACGATTACTAGGATATTGTCCTTTTGGCTACTGTACAATCTTTAACCCTTATCCTCGAGTGGCCCTCGGGCCATGATAAGTGGCGATTCATTTGTAAAAAAAAAACAAAAAAAAAACAAACAAACAAAAAACAGGCTTCTTCAGTCTTTGACAGGCTATGGATATCCATGTAGGGGTGCCTCAGTGGAAAAATTTTGCGGGAGGTGGTACGCAATCTCCAACCACACTTCTCCCGAGTCGACATTATTAAATACCAGTGGCAAAAAACGACTAAAAACAAATGCAGGGCACATACAGCGCTTAGAATTCCCAAATGGTCACCCATCTAGTACTAACCAGGTTCAACGTTGCTTAACTTCGGTGATCTGATTTATTAACAGATTTCGCAAATTATCACATTTCTGTACAAACAGTCTCCAAACAAGCAAAAGGTAAAAATGAAAAAGTATTAAATGGGTGAGACTTGCTTACAAATATGTCCGCAGACAAAAATCAATTTTATATTGAGAATCGATCTCCGCTCCTAAATAAACAATTCAATGACGAATCTCTGCTTTTGACACGTCCATGGCAGATTGCCCTCTTAGAGTCTCATACCATCAATATCTGCAACAGAGAGATGACACTTTTAGGTCATGAATGCATGTTCTGTCAAGTCATAATAAAACCCAATTTGTAATCCCCTCCGATTCATTTGGACGGAAAATAAATAGGAGGCATTACTTTTGGAACATGCCCCCCCCCCATCTCTCTCCATAATGCATTTTTTTATATTTTTACTTCCTAAATCAATTGTACTTTGACTTGTTTCCGTAGCTATCTTGCCCCCAAGAGATGACCCCTCCCCCTTACTTAATAATTTGACGGTTTTCAGATCTCAAAAGAATGCTCAAGGAAATGAGATTTGGCTCTAATGAAGAAATGATTTCGGAAAGTGAAGCTTCACTTTCTGAAATCATTTCTTCATTAGAGCCAAACAAAATGTTTCACAAAATCCGTATTAAATTGTTAAAAAAAATCATCGGAATCCGTGTATCAAACTAGAAGAAAACTAGGTTGATGAGCGAAATCAAATTTTGTTTTAAAAAGTTTTATTAGTTAAGTCTGGCTCTTCTCGAGTGATGGGTTATGTGGACTATTAGCTCAGTGAGTCGGGAGAAAGACTCAGTAAAAGTCAGTTTAATGAAAATAAACTGATATATATATATATATATATATATATATATATATATATATATATATATATATATGTGTGTGTGTGTGTGTGTGTGTGTTTAATAAAATACCTCTTTAAAGTCTACCATCGTTTGTTCAAAGTTGAACAGAAGGAGTGCGTGGAGTTTTATTTCTAGCCGGCGAAAAAAGATCGATTCTAATTGCTTTTTCAAGAAATGCGTACCAAACTTATCGCTTTAGCATCAGATCCGTTCATTATTTCACTTGTGTATTCTGTAATTCCATATTAATATCCCCTTTAAAATGTCGTTCATCTATTGTTTTTCTTTTTCACGGTTGCTTCTCAATGCATCCATTATATAAATGTTATGCCGCTGGCCTTGAAAGTTACTATGCTACAAAGATTTCTAGTGTCGGTGTGCATGTATAATGCGCCCTTCCCCCCACATCCGACGGTGGAGCTTTGTATTCACCTTGCTCTAAAAACCTATTTCCTTCACTGATAATGTTGCCGTTGTCTTTTATTTCACTTTGTGTATACTCGTGTCTACCTTATTAAAACCGTCTGGTGCAACGACTCTTTTGGTGGCAGGGGGAGAATTTACCTTCTTGTTACGAGACAAATGGATCCACTGAGACTTCTTTACCTTTCAGGTGGTGCTGATGTTTGCCTCTGGAATTCTTATGCTGCGGTGTATTAGAGAACTAGCGAGGGGTACCCGGCGTTGCCTAGGTGTTTGGAGGTGTGTGTGGAAACTCCGGGGGGGGGGGGTTAAAAAAAAGTAAGTATGAGGATCGAACCCGAACCCTTGAGGCAAAGTTGTCATTAAAGTGTGAAGAGAAAAAAAAAAAAAAAAAAAAAAAAAAACGTGCGACGTTAACCATCGCCCCACCGCAATATTCTAACGGAAACACGTTTGAATTTATTTAATTACTTGGATTTGGCAGGTGCCCGTTTTAATGAGTTAATGAGGTTAAGTTTGACTGCGGAATTTTTATTTTCCCAAGATGTTATAGGAAAAAGACTAACCCACATGCGGCGAGCGACAAATGTTGAATATTTATCTTCCCGAAATCGAGCAAATTAAATAAACAGGCGAGCTTCGTTGTTAACTGAGATATTACGATTTATATGTGATATAAAAAGTTTTAAAAAGTTGTGAAGCGACCGACCGCTTCTCTGAAAAAAAGCCTTTTGTACACATACAGAAAAAGCGAACACACATACATACATACATACATTTTGGCTTTTATATTTATAGATGTCTATCGTAAAAGAGTCTCCTCCCTTGTTTTTGTCATCTAATATACAAAAGGCTATATATCTGTCTGTCTTCATATTTTGAAAAGTATCTCCCTCGAAACTAAAAGTTGCAGTGCGGCACGAGGGGCTTCAAAGGATTGGATTTATTTTTACGAACCGTTCTTTTATGGGTCTTTAGATTTTTAAGGGGTCAAAAAGGGGGGGGTAAAAATTGAAAAAAAAATCGTTATACATTTTGTACATTCATCTTAGTTTATTTATAATTTTTGATCGGTTCACATACGTGTCACGTTGATACAGTGGTAACGTCACCAGCTTTGAATGTTGCAGTTCTGCTTTCGGTTTCGATTCTAGTTGATGGTACCCAAATACTTTTTTTTTTTTAACTTTTGAAATCACGATTCAGGGAATGAGCTCATGGTAAGGTGAAAGATGGTGTGATGAGATACTTGCCGGAGATTTGAGACAGTAATTTTATCGTAACGTCTGCATTCATCTGATTGAGCAGGCTTGAAATTTATCATTATTAGTTACAGCTTATCAAGACACAAAGGCCACTCAAGAATAATCGTTAATGAGTATCAGCTGATTGGTGAGACAACATAGTGATGGTTGGTAATAGTAAAAATTAAGTAGAATTTTATTATATAAGAGGATGCTCAACAAGAATTTGTTTACATTGAACTTGAAAGCAACCATGTTATAGTCAGCTGGGAAGGAGTCCCGCAGTATTGTGTTCCACAGGCGAGTCTTAAAGACAGGCTTAGATCTGATGAACTCGGAGGAGGAGTAAATCTGGACAGTATAGCGGTATGTGTGCAAAACAGGAGATTTTCTTGATATTGACATGCTCAGTGAATGGGTGAGACTTCTTGCGACAGTAAATATAGAAGAGTTGAGGTAGCAGGGTCAGCTGTCAGGGGAAAAGCCAAAGAAAACATGGGAGGAAGTAATAAGGATGGAGAAAGAGTGATAAATAAAAGGCGTGGCCAGAGATATGTTCATTTGGAAATCCATTTCTAAAAAACTGCCCAACACATGCCACCATGTAAAATGGACGTTAAAACATCACAATGATGACTACAGCAACACGTTTGTACCGTCGCATAAGGGTCTTTGCACTGGTGTCACTTAAGAGATACCTTTAACAATTCCCTCCTCCATATCCTACCACTATGAAATGGTGTAGGTAGTCACTTCACCCATTCGCAGGTTATCCGAGTACATTTTCTACAGGAGGGCAGCAGCGATTACATCGATCAAGTGTGTAAAATGCTATTGAATGTTTTAGGCACTTCACTGAGCAACCTGTCACGCAAAAATAGTCTCATAAAATTTCTCATTCAGCCGTTTTCGTTATCAACTGCACTGGCAAGATTAGTTTGAAAACGAGATTTATACAAACATTTATTTACTAGCAGATGAATCCGACGTTGCCCTGTATAAAACGTATCGTTAAATTCCTCAAGTAAAAAAAAAAAAAAAAAAAAAAAAAAAAAACGAAAAGAAACCAAGACATGTGGATGCCACTTATGTTTTTCCTAAGCAGTTCACTTCTTATAAGTAAAAATATATATACTCGGGCGGAGATCCAAACCAAAACCTAAAAACAGTGAATCAAGTACAATAATCATTAGGCCTATTTGCCACGATCTTTAAAAAGTGTTTTCAAACCTATTTATTCTTAACATAAGTTGTCATATAAAAGATTCGCGCATGCAGTCATGAAACAGTTGGCAAACAGATAAAAATCTGATGATCTTCCTAAAATTTTGACCCCTTAGTGGCCCCTTTTTTTTCACCCCGGATAAAAACCCATTAAAAAGTTTTCCACATATTTGAATACCCTATATACCAAATTTCAAGTCTGTAGATAAAAAATTGTTGAATATATAGGCTGAAAGTTGTCCTCATACACGCAGTCTCATTATTTTTTTCATAGATATATAGATTTATTTATAACTAGTAGTTTTGCAGAACATGCTATTAGGAATGTTGTATGTGCTAATTGAGAAATCAGCATGTGTTTTTCTATTGGAATTGCAGAAGCAAGGGAATAAAAATCAAGGTTACTTTATTATATATAATACAGGGTGGTCCACTTAAAAGTATCCCAATCTCTCTAATCTTTCTCTTACCGACCAACTGACACCACAAGACAAAATGCCATTCTTTTTCCAACAAAATGACGCTACATGCCACACATCTCACAGATCATTAACACGAGTTCATGACATGTTTATGTCAAAGAGAACAATAAACAAAGGGGCATGGCCACCACGTTTCCCGAACTTGTCATGTGATTTGTATCTTTTGGGACTTTAAAACAAAAAGTTCATGCAAATAACCCTCACAATCTAGACCAACTGAAGGAAAACATTACCAACGCTATCAAGAGAATCACCAGAGAAGATCTACAGTCAGTATCTGCAAGCATTGTTAAACGTCCCCAGAAATGCATAGGTGTGAAAGCATCTTTTATAACACTATAGGTAGTTTAAACAATGCTACAGGTTTATTTAAACAATAAAAGAATGTTCCTCCTTCTGCATTTTTTGGGCTACTTTTAAGTGGCTCGCCCTATAGTATATATAACATATGTAATTTATATAATTATAAAACTCAAATGACCTTGTAACGGGTGTTGTAACCCAACATCTGGTTTACGACTTCCGGTTGCGTATGCATATATAAACAAATAACCAACGCGACAATAAAAAGTATTGTTTTATTGTGTACGTTTTCAGCGTCCCAATTGTTTTTTTTTTCACGTTTAAATTATCCAAATAAACAATTTTAATACTTTCTGCATATTTTTTAATCGTTCATTTCCGTATTACGTTTAAGTTACTTTAATACAATTTTCTTACAAATAAATCTACTTTAACCCGTTGACAACCATAAAATCATTTTACAACGGCGATTTACCCACCGCCTTCCTTTTTTTTTTTTTTAAAAATTTTTCTTCATTTTTTAATACACCTTTCTTAAAAAACATTCATACATTTTCTTCTACACTACCAACATAAATAAATAACCCCGAAAATGTGTTTCGCGTTACAAATAAGTAATCAACTTGACAATAAAACGTATTGTTTTGCTGTGTGCGTTTTCAGCGTCCCAATTGTTTTTTTTTTCACGTTTAAATTAAAAACATATCAAAATTTGAATTTAATTTTAAGTATTATGGTATCTGTTCAGTGCACATTTACCAATAAGTATGGCAAACCACTTATAATTTAATGGCTGTAAGTTTTTTATTTTTTCCAAAATAAACAATTATAAACAGAACGACTCATAGAAATCTATCTATTTTTTTTTTATTTTAATATACTTTCATAGAAATATTTCTGTTATGTCACAAAAAACTATTTTCTTTACGTCACAAGTGTCAAGCTCATACATTAATTCTATAGCTAACATACTGACCCAACGGGTCACGGGTAGTCTTGTAATATATATAGTGTGTGGCATACATGTTTGAAAGAGGCTGTTTTGATTGGAATAAATGTAGTGACGGGGGAGGAAAGAAATGTACTATTAATTTCGTGAAACGCTGTGTGGGAAATGTTGTATGTGCTAATTATGAAAGAGTTGCTTAAGAAGTGTTTTTTTTTTCTTGGAACTGTAGAGACAGGTAGAAAAAAAATCAAGATTACTTTATTATATAGAAAATCAGATGTACCTACGATCGCCCATAATTTTGAACATAAATCTGTACTCCTGTTTGTTTGTTCACAGTGACGTCATAACATTGTGTGTGTATATATATATATATATATATATATATATGATGGCAGCAAACTCATTCTCGAGTATTTCCATTACTTAATACATCTCTAGCTCAAATGAGGCAGACATGAGCGCCACCAGCAGCACGTGCCGGACGGTCACTTCTATGAACCTTGCACAGTCCTGCATATCTGCCGATGACCGGGTCCAGGCTGTGATGCCCTGAACACCTGCCGGACCAGACCTTGGATGTTCCAGAGCCTTTATTTCCATTGACGCCCATGTCCGCATCAGACCCTATTGGGTGTCCGTTTGCCGTTTTAGGCTACAGCCAGCCTTTTTGTTATCGAGATACACACTGATGGTAAAATGTATATTCCATTACATATCAAGAATGCCTGTGTTTGAAGCTTTTTATAGTGAGGAAAGACTTTGCACCGAGATAATGAATAGCTCAAACTTATAAATTACTAAAACTTTTTATTTTAAGTAATTGTTTACTTATATTTTGCTACTGTACAAACTGGATGATGTCAGAGAAGGCAAATAATGTACATAGTGAATGGTAAAGAAAAGTTGTAGCGCCATAGTTAGAATCCATTCTGAATGAAAATTCCATGCAACAATGACAAAGTCTTAGTAGTAGTAAAAAGATCTTTGCTGACTAACTACAAATCTTGCCTCAAGTTAAAGCCTCCAAATGTTATAAGTGGTGCTATCAGGTCAGGTTGTCTGAAGATATCGGCTCCTTGACCTAAAATGCACCAAACATTGATGTCATTGTTTTTTCCCCCTTTACAAAACACAATCATGTTCTGCAAAGTTAAAAACAACCAAACTAAACACCATGAATAAAAATTTTATACATAAAGAACGTGAAGCATAAACACTTATCAAAACTGAATTCAGCATTAAATAATCTAGAAAGAGTTGATAAAACAAAACGAAATGCTAGACTTTTCCCTCTGTTACAGGAATGCCAAGGATACACATAATTCTGATAAAACACTTTTAAACGGCGGTTATTATGACATTAGTTGGGACTATGATGCCAGTGATGATCACTATGTTGGCAATGTCAATGGAGGTCATATTGGCTGCATCAAAGTCGAATATAGCACTTAAATGAAAAAATCCATTTTGTTAGTTCTAAATTTTCAGAAATGAATAGAAGAATGGATACTAATATGGACTATGGAATCTGTCAGCCACTCGTAGACTGTTTTGGCATTAAATCAAACAGGTTCATATGCCATAACATCAAACCTATATTTTGATTGGATGATAAACGATTTCACATTAAATTTGTGTGAGTGTGTATATATATATATATATATATATATATATATATATATATGAGAGAAATGAATTGATTAAAAAGGGTTATACAGTAGAACCCCGGTATACGATGGCCCTAGAACACGGTTTTTTCAGGTTACAATGTGGAATACGGTGTTTTTCCGGCCCGTGATTACTGTATTTGCCCCGCCTTACGGTGTTATTTACAATGTTATTTGATTAGATACATGTGTATTATATACTGTACTGTTACTAGTTTTTAATGCCGTATCCCGGGATTCTACTGTAGTTCAGTTTACTAAATGAGTAATTCTATAAACTCAAATGGAATATAAATATTAGTACTAATACTTAAAGGATACTTCTAACCAGATGATAAAGCTCAATGAACCAAATATGGAATAGAGCTTGACCTTTCGTCTGAAGAGAAGGCATCTTTTGAAATTCCGTGGAATAAGGAATTTTCTAAAGGCGCATTATGTTCAATTGTCAAATAATAAATGTTTGTAAATCTCAATTTACCGAGTTATATAGTTATATAGTTATATATATATATATATATATATATATATATTTTAACCTTTATATATCTAATTTTAAATAAATAAGAATGTAAATACACTAAATACTAATCATAGTGGGGGGTGATAAGTAGTTAAATGGATTAATCCTAATCTTATAAATACAAGACTGATAAATTAAAAAATATATCCATTTTAAATGTGGAAATTGATGAATCGCACAGGTAAGAAATTCATTTTTATAGTATGAAAAGGTTAGTAATTGCAATTAAGAATAGGAAATTGGATCAAATGTTTGTGACATGTCTTCTTCCTAAGATTAAGGGTGGTGGTGTTTGATCAACACTGCTTTAAATCCCCGAAACAGTGTTTCATGGTAAACAACTGATGATCCCTTGAAAAATAAATTATTGGTACTATAGTAAATTCGAGAGAGAGTTGATGCAGTGATTGCAGGTGATTAAATGATTACTGACTAGATGGTTTTCTAACGAATGATAAAAAAATATTTTTTTGTATAGTTTTAAAGGTTAAAAACTTCAAAGACTATGTATGTATGTATATATGTATATATTCCTAAATTTAATATGAAATTGTTTATCATTCAATTAGAATATAGATTTGGTTAGTCAGATTTATGGTATATCAACCTGTTTTGAATTATGCCTGAGTGCGTACAGACAGCAAAACCGTCCAGAAAAAAAAGAAAGAAAAAGGAGAAAGTAGATGGAACCGATACAATCCTAGATCACTACCGGCCGAATAGATCATTAAAAATAGCACAATAATACATTAGTAAAAGTAATAGTGAAGTGTCGATTGAGACAGATTTATTATGATAGGTTTATTTACGTTCAAAATTATGGAAATCTCCATTAGTAATAGATTACTATTATTGTTGTTGTTATTACTGTGTCACGATTAAACGCAGTACCCTTCTGTAAAAGAAGCATGTTTTCTGAATTAAACTAAATGTCTGGGCAGAGCATGACTTTTAAACTTTTAATAAAAGGCAGGACATGGGTGGGGTGGGGAAGTCGTGTCTTTGCTAAAAGAAGGTCAAAATTATCAGGTCATGAGAGAATTAATATGCAAGTGCGAACGTGAGGGCATGGTGGAGGGCAGAAGTACCGAGAAAAACAAAATATAATCTCCGCTGAAATTTGAACTTTATTTGATGATTTTATTTCGATAGCATTCGCATAATTTTCGTGACGCCCATAAAACATGGCGTTTACTTTACACCTTCTTGAATATGAGTCCGTCATAAATAAATAATGCTTCGTTCGTCGAGAATATCTGTCAGATTTTAATTCCCGTGCGTGCGCCATCTCGTGTTTGCAGCGTGAGAGAAAGATGCAGTTCAGGTGGAAATGTGTGTGTGTGTGTGTGTGTGTGTGTGTGTGTGTGTGTATGTATGTATATATATATATATATATTATATATATATATATATATATATATATATATATATATAGAGAGAGAGAGATAGAGATAGATAGATAGATGTGCGTGTGTGTGTGTCTTTATTAACAGAAATTTTTACAGCTTTAGGGTTTACTCCAACATGCAATATTGAGTATGCATGGATTTACATGCCTTTCCAGCTGTATCGACTTCCCAAACAAGGAAGAAAAGAATTTCATACAGAAGAAAAGAGCTTGCAACATCAAGCAATAATAATAACAACAACAACGATAACAGAAGATATATGTCTCCATTAGATCTGAACGATCGCCCATAATTTTGAACATAAATAAATCTATCATAATAAATCTGTATTCCTGTTTGTTTGTTTGTTCGTTCACGATGATGTCATAACATTGTGTGTGTGTATATATATATATATATATATATATATATATATATATATATATATATATATATAATGGCAGCAAACTCGTTCTCGAGTATTTCCATTACTTAATACATCTCTGGCTCAAATGAGGCAGACATGAGCGCCACCAGCAGCACGTGCCGGACGGTCACTTCTATGAACCTTCTACAGTCCTGCACATCTGCCGATGACCGGGTCCAGGCTGTGGTGCCCTGAACACCTGCCGGACCAGACCTTGGCTGTTCCAGAGCCTTTATTTCCATTGACGCCCATATCCGCATCAGACCCTATTGGGTGTCCGTTTGCCGTTTTATGCTACAGCCAGCCTTTTTGTTATCGAGATACACACTGATGGTAAAATATGTATTCCATTACATATCAGGTAATGCCTATGTTTGAAGCTTTTTATAGTGAGGAAAGACTTTGCACCGAGACAATCCCACTCTCTAAACAACTGCCACATTGAACCAAAAAGAACAAGTCAACATCATTGGATGCAGCAGTCGCTGCAGGTTTTATATCAGGTTTTGGTGGTCAAGGTCTGGTGTGGACGTGTGTTAAAAGCACACAGATGTCTTAGCGTCATGCTGTGCTTCTCCCAGACAAATCAATCCCACGTGCACGTCGTGACCACTGCCACGCAGACGGGGCTCTGGTGAACGGCGAGTTGCGCCGTATAACTTGATCTCCACTGCTTTGTGGGCCAAGATTTTTTTTTTAACCAAAGGCTAAGGGTGAGGTAACCCGGACATAAACCTCCAGAGGAGCTTAGGCCCTGTAAGCTGCGGCAAACATGACCCACCGGTGTGTGGGATATGCTCTTGTGCCTAGCAAGCCAAGTCCCAGTCATGAATCAAATGGCATGATGGGTGGAGAGGGCTCCATAAGCCTTGGTGAAGGCAACCTCCCTAGGAGGAAGAAAACCCCTGATATATATATATATATATATATATATATATACACACACACACAACGAAATATAAAAGGAACTTTGTGTGAGTTCGTTCCCTAGAAGGGTCTCAGAAGTGCCTCTTATTGGGGAGCTGGATTTTTTCCCCACATAAAAACGTGTGTAGGTACGTAAATAGAGGCCCTCATATACAAGTAATGACTACCATATTGTTTCAGCCATAGGTGGAAGGGCAATTTTTAAGTTGAAAAAAAAAAAACAAAAAAAAAAACGATGATTTTTGCATAGGCTCGTCTACAAGTCGACCTATATTCATACATTTTTTGGTATCGAACTAGGTTGGATCAAGCCAAGGAAATTTCAGAAATTCTACACCATTATTTTCAAAGTGAAAATTTTTTTCAACGTTGATTTTTAAAAGTATTGCATTACTCAACAAGAACATTCGTTAATTATGAAACTGCATATGTTAACCTGACAACATAAGGATGAACCAGTCTTATTTGGGCCTTATTTCTCCATATTGTATGAAGTATTCCTGAAGGTTTGCTGCAGAAACGTTAATTACTCACAAAATTATGTATCCGATTTTTTGACGTGGCTCGGAAAGGTGACTACAGTTCATGTATATTTAAGGAGGATGAAACTACTTGCGTTGAGTTGAAACGGAGTTGGAAATGCAAACTTACAGCGAACACATAGCACTTATTTACCAGTTGTTGTTACCCGACACAGACGTCTATTATTGTACCTATCGAAATAAATCCGTTTTATATTATTATATCTGTGCATTGATACATCTGATCAGACTAAATAAAGCTTTGTATGATGGTTACTGTTATTAATCATCTATACATCAAATTTGGAAAAATCGGAAGTTGAAATTCTGTCAAAATTTCGATCATGACCGAACTTTTTGAAAGTCATAGTCCTGGTCATGGTCATACGATGCGAAACTTCATTGGCTACAACATGAGCCAAATAGGGAATCTCTATATTGAGCAGAACAAAAAAAAAATAATTGCCAACAGTCTGATTTTCGCCTTTTTTCTGACTTAGAACTAATTTAATTTAAGGATATTTAAATCATAGACCCTACACAATATTTTGACCAGGTTTGGTGACAATTGGTCCAGCGATAGAGATGACATAGTAATACACCAACAAACATAACTCACTTTGTGGAGGCAATAACTCTAAGCTAGAAGGCATTGTAGTATTTATTTACTCCCTCTTCAGGAGGTTAGGCACAAGGTCAAATGTGGGGGTTGAAGAAAGTGTTTTTGTGGAAGTAACTGGATTTGAATCTGGCAGACCCAGATTTTCAGTCTGTGTCGTTAACTACTTGGTCTTCTTTAGTTTCATGTTTTCGCGCATTTATCGATATAAACAGAATGACAGTTCACGTAATTCAATCAAAGACGGACAGAATGACAATCCATTGTGATTAATCAATTGAATTGGTGATGATTAGATAATGCCATGTCAGATTGTATCGGACGATAATTGTTTCTGTGCGTGTGGAGTTCACGATAGTTGTAAAGCAAAATGCGCCAATCCAAAATGGCGGCCAAGTTAAGACGTATTATTATTTTTTTTGTGGACATTCAGGAGTCGAGGCAGCTTTTCAAGTGGATTTCTGAGGCTGAAAGAATTAAATATGTACTTAAATCAAGATCACATAATCAGGGACGCGAGTGGCCGATGTCACAAAAAAAAAAAAAAAAAAATTAAATCGAGATGAAGTTCTCAACCTAAAGGGCCACGGACTCCTGCCAATTTCCCAACGTAGGAGACTAATGTGTTCACTAGTCATAATCGTAATAAATAAATGAATAAATAAAAATAAATTTACAAACAGTAGACCCCCCTTTTATTTTTTTTAGAGAGGAAGGCATTGAGTGAACGGTGTTAGTATATGCTACAGTACGTTTTATTTCATACTGGAAGTATCGACTGATACGTTTAACAAAAAAAAAAAAAAAAAAAAAAAAAAAGACCGGAGGATGTTCACTGATGAAACAAAAGTCTTACCTCCCCTGCCCATAAATCGTTTGAAGTATGGCAAATTTAATATTTTCAGAGAGAGAAAGAGAGAGATAGAGAGAAATGAGACGCAGAGCAAGACAAGAGAAAATATGATAAGAGAAAGAGAGAGAAAATAGGAAAAAAAATATAAAGCAAGAAAGAGAAAGAGATAGCGAGAGCGGGGGTGGTGGAACGAAATCCAGCAAACGTAGGAAAATAAGGACTTAAAGCTCTAGTGATTTCTCCTTTTCTTATTCAGAAAAAGCAGAATTAGTAAAGAATTTCTGATGAAAATCAGAACTCATACCCTATCAGGACTCGTTATCTAAAATTAAGAAAAAAAAAAAAAATGATTAGTAAATTTTTATACCACTATGTGCAAAAAGGGATCTTAGAGTGCGATGACGTTGCAACTAGTGTAGGGAACGTTTTGGGGTATCAGAATCGGAAAAGTGTGTGACTATTTTCCGATGCCAAAAACGATTCCTTTAATTATCTTTTTCTTTTTGATTTTGTTTAAAACAAAATCTTCGATTGCTGACAGTAATAATAAAGTAATAAATATTTATCTTAAACTACTAGTAAAACTAAAAGCTATAGATCATCCCCCCCCCCGTGTGGTTTTACGTTTGAGAAAATATCTGCAACATGTTTTTTTATGGTAATTAAGAAAAAAAAATAACATTTTATAGTTAAATATCCAAAGATTTATAAAGAATCGCAATCAAGAATTGTATCGTAATTGGGAATTTAGTATGGAATCGGTAATTGTGTTGGAATTGGGAAAAATATCGGATCGTCCCATCACTAGTTGATATGATTTACTTTTTTAGGTCTAATATAGCACGAAAATAAACATGGCTATACTTATCAGTAAGGCTTCTCAACAAACACTTCAGTTATCATGAAAACAAATAAAAAACTTTTTCCGTCCGTTCAAATTTTCCCAAAATTCTATAAATATTATAAACCATATGTTTGTATAAACAAAGCTTCCGAATTAATCTCGGGTGGATTTGTTTAGTTGAAACCCAGAAAAAAAACAACAAAAAACCAAATGGTATGGCTACTTTACTACTAATAATAGATCTAAGATTAATGAAGACTAGAGTAAGCGGTTTCAATATCTCTATAAGAGATTCTGGCTGTCAGCCTTCTTACAGAGATACGTTTTGGAAATTTGTCAATGTTAGTCGAGTTTTTAATACTGTAAAGATTATAACAGTTTTGTCCCTTGAACTATGTGAAGAGTTGCCTCTCTTGTCTGGGTTTAGGTGACGTGTCATTTAAGCCTTTGAATAGTTTAGAGTTATCTCCTCTTTGTTTATATCATTCAAATACAGTTGTATTTGAATATATGGTTAAGTGGCAGTTTTAGTCATTTAGAACTGCTTTAACGGTTCACTGCTCATTCATTTTACGACCAAATTTCAAACAATTATTACAGTTTATAGATCGCCTTCTCAGCTATATTGTGAAAAAACAATTTTCAATTTTCGTTCAGTAAAACAAAAGTTATGAATTTTCTGGTGTTCAAAATCATTAAAAAAAAACGTAAGGTGGTGAGCGACGCTTTTTATGACTGGTTTCCATAGCAACCATGACACTTCAGTGACTACTGTTGCTACTAATTCGCTTCTGTCATGAAAAGAGAAGTAACAAATGAAACAGAATGAAAGCACGAAAGGGAGATAATTGAGGGATTTTATTGAAAGCAGACGAGTGCCATACATTGTTATTACATATGTGTTTATATGGGGGAGAGGGGAAAAAGACTGAAATTACACAAAGAAAAAGCGAATTTACTTCAAGCCTGGAAAAATCATGGATTACAATAGAAAAATGCGAGCATGAAAAGTAATATGGTTAAGCCTAAACATGGAAAAGTAAAGGACTAGTTGTTAAAACTGGAAAGGACAAGGACAAGATATTCTTGTAAAAAATGATAAATTTATAACTTAAAACATTGCAGCATTAAGAATTTATTCAAAATCTAATTTATAACATTATATAATCAATTTTTAATGCTGCAATATTTTAAGCTATAAATTTATATTTTTTAATAGAATATCTTGTCATTTTCTTTTCCAGTTTTAATAACTAGTTCTTTACTTTTCCATGTTTATGCTTAACCATATTACTTTTCATGCTCGCATTTTTCTATTGTAATAAATGATTGTTTACATGCAATCATTCTTTTCGTATAAGGCAAACGTGTCTTTCTTCGTGTCTGTGTGTGTAAAACTAAAAACATGTTACGTTTTAATTGATTTATCTTTTGTAAACCATCGATATGACTTCCAATACGAATTTTTTTTAAAATATGCAAGGTATGTTTTTATTTAATTTATAATTAACTATCAAAGGTTATTAATTACCAGATTAATTAACCTACAATACGTCCACCTTTTTATTTACTTATTACTTCAATTCACTAAAAACAAGACACTGCCACCGAGACACAAGAGGCTACTGTGAATTAGGGGTCAGGTTTTTAGGAAGAATCCTAAATGGGGAGTTGTATTACAAGATGCTTGTTCACATTTAAATTTCTGCATGCTAACACAGTCACGGAAGCAAGTGATTTGAGTAAAATTTACTTCCTTGCCACCACAGGAACATGTGTAACAAAGTCGGAAGGTGGGAAGAATCAAGCCAGCACCTCTAAAAGATTTGGAATATAGACTTTTTGTCATTTATTTGTATATACTCTGTATTTATATTTAACATACATCGAACTTCATAAATAAAAGGGTGAAATATGATGGAATAGGCTAATTTTCCCCATAAACACACACACACTATACATATATATTTCCCCCAAACCTCTGACCCTGATGGAGAGGAAACTAAAACTTGCTGCTATGGTTTCAAATGATCTGAAATAACAGCAAGGGAAGACTTGATTTTAAATATTTCTCATATGTTATATCTCCTCTCTTTTGGAAACAGGGTATGATTATGAATATCTCCAGTATCAAAAAATCCTTATACACTGTAAAAGTTACTTTATGTATAAAAACCAAAGAGGAGAGATATAACATATGAGAAATATTTGGAATCAAGTCTCCCCTTGCTGTTATTTCAGATCATTTGAATGCATAGCAGCAGGTTTTAGTCTCCCTTTCACCAAGGCCAGAAGTTTTAGGGAAATATCAGATATTTTATAATTCATATGCAAAACTAGGAAAACAAATGACTACGATTGAAACCTTGGTAAAGATGCAGTATCTTTCCACATTCAAAAAACCCTTTAAAATTACCACTATTATAAAGTGTACGAGGGTGCTGAAAATGAAAGTAACATTTCAAATTCCAGGAAACGCGTAGTTTCCAAGATATAAAGAAATTATATAGTTTAAAAATGTGGGGGATCACTTTTGTATATTAATTTAACGTAAATGGCTCTCGTCTTGGGGAGGCTCCATGTTTTGACAAGCTTTTGGCCTTGACCTTTACTCCTGATCTGAAATGGAACACATACATTAAATCCATTGCCAAGGCTGCTGGAAAAATGGTAGGATCCTTCTACCGCTCCAATAGCTATCTCACTCCTGATGCAATTCTCAACCTATATAAAAGCCGTGTACGGCCAATGATGGAGTACTGTTGCCACATCTGGGCAGGAGTTAGTAAAAGCAGCTTATCCTGCCTTGACAGAGTTCAAAATAGTCTTCGTAGTTTAGTGGGGGATGTCCTTTTCTCTTCCCTGCAACCTCTATTGTTGATTCCATGAACAAAGCTTCCTTCTTAGAACTGCATGCCCGGGGAACCCTCTTCCGTTTGCCTGCTTTCGAGCTGACTACAATTTCATTGTCTTCAAGTCCAATGTAAACAAGTTCTTGATGAACCGTCCCCCTAAGTAATGCAATTTACAAAATTTCCACTACTTATGTTCACTATGCTATAATCCCATTGATTCTTATTCTCGAGTGGCCTCCGGGCCTTGATAAGTGGTGAATCCTTTGTAAAAAAAAAAAAAAAAAAAAAAAAAAAAAAAATAATCACCCACTTTATAGCCATCTTTTCTTTGGGGAGGCGTCTGTTATTTTTTTTAGGGGTGGTGTTTATTTGATAATTTTGGCCTGGTAGACTAACACAAAACGTACCTTAAAGAACTTGTTTTTTGTAGGTTTTCGGGTGTGATGAAAACGGATATTGCATTTAAATTTTTTGTAATTAAGTATTTTTCTGGGTATTAAGCAATGTAATTCTTTATGTTATAAGTAGTGGCCATTGTTGTATGCGCAAGCGCACATATTTTTGCTTAATATCCAGAAAAAAATACTTATTTGCGGAAAAATTAAATACGATATTCATTTTACACACACCCGAAAACTTTTAGAAAACAAGTTTTTTTTAAAGGTAGGTTTTGTGTTGATTTACCAGGCCACAATAAACATCACCACTAAAAAAAGTAACAGAACCTCACAAAAAGGTGCCCATAAAGTGCGTTCTCATTTTACCTTATATAGAAAAGTTATCTCCCACTTTTTAAATTATAATTTCTTTATATCTTAGATACTCGTTTCCTAAAATTTTTAAACGTTATTTTCGTTTTCAGCGCCTTCGAAAACCTATTAAAGTGGTAATTTTAAAGGATTTTTTTGAGGGTGTAAAAATACTGCACCTTTACCAAAATATTTTATGGCTGTAAAAAAGTGCCAAAAAATAGGCTGCGGATGATCGATGATCTCCTTAATATGCGACCATAACGGCAAACGTCACATAGCCGACTATACAATTCAGGTCATTACCTTCCTAATGAGCCTTCATTTGTTAAATTCTAATCAATAGTCGCTGAGATTTGGAACTTACAAAATTACCCCCCCCCAAAAAAAAAAGTGATATATCTATACTGGTAACCAAATTGAACGTAGAAATACTCATATCTGCATATACATTTTTTGCCTGAGGAGATCTTAGATTTCAATAACTACAGATCGAAACATCGTCCTGTACAGTGTCGCGGCATTTGCACATATCTGTATAAATTTATTTATGATATGGAGTGAGAGGAGGGGGTGGGTGGAGTCAGAAATCTTATCCCATACCCTCAAATACCGTTTAAATACGTGCTGGTATCTAGAGAGTTTGCGGCACAGACATACGCACACCACGTGCGCCTCTTATCACTCAACGTTTTTGATACACTGAAAACTGAACAGCAGTTGTTTTTAGGTTATCTAATAGCAATAATCAAAAAAGAAAAAAAAGGTAAATAATGATTACAAATGTGAAACGACCCTCCCACCCCAAGCCACCAGGGTACTCGGGATGGATGGATGGATGGGGAGTGGGTTTAGGTCTGATAACAAATCTTTCATCTAAATGACTTGGATTTATCTTGCTATCTTTATAATATTTGCAGACAGACGCACACATCATTCTCTCAGACTACGCGTAAATTTATTTGGTCGGTTGTTTTGGCATATGAACACTTTCCGAGTTACTTAATGTAGAATTCAATCCTTTTGTTAAAAAGTTATCCTTCGATTTCTTTATGTATTTTTTTTTTTTAAACTATTGAGTCACAATTTCTCAAAGCTCAAAGGTCACTCGTGGTTAAGAGACAACGCCGTGATGATTGGTAATGGATGGTGACGATTGGGCAACATTTTATTTAATAGGTCGGCTCAACAAGAATTTATTTTTTTATTTATTTATGACTTGAAAACGACCATGTTGCAGTTAGCTAGAAAGCAGCCTAGCGATATTGTGTTTGGCAGACCAGCAATTCTAGAAAACTTTTGCTCATGGAAGTTTCATTTTAGGTAGGTTGGTAGGTAAGGAGTGAGTGAGAGAGAGAGAGAGAGAGAGAGAGAGAGAGAGAGAGAGAGAGAGAGAGAGAGAGGGACACACACACACACACAAACACACAGACTTTAAGATAAACATAAAAAATACTGATATCAGTAAATTAATAATATCAAAAGATCCACGAACAGTATTACTTAAAAAAAAAAAAATTAATATATCTGGTTATCAGACTCCAGATATGTAAGGAAATCAACATCAAGAGTATTTCATTCAAGAAAGATCCAACTATCTCGAGCGATTAATGTAGAGTATCTAATCATCTTTGTTATGGCCAACACCTTCGCCTTTTCTCAGGAGTCTCCATCTTGAATTTTGATTTTACAACAGTGCTGTCATTCGTATGCATACTTGTCTATCAGTGCAGACGATTTTACGTTCATTTTGTCCGAGATTGGCATAACGTCGCGTCGTAATGGTGGTAAATATCGGCATTACAGACATAATCAAGACTGGGTAGACATGAAATGTAACACCATATGTCTCCATCACTGATCGTCTTTTTCTACCTTTTTTTTTAGGCATATAATAGTTTGTAATCGTCTGAGGTCGCTGGAATGCCGAAAACAGATAATGGAAACAGATACTACCCTTTAATATAAACTAAAAGGCCAAGGCTCGATAAAAACATTGTTTTTATGAATAGCCATTTTTTAAATAATAAAATACGAAAATATTTAATCTATTATTGCAGTATGTGATGCCCCTTTCTCTTCCCCGCAACCTCTATCACTATTTTCATGGCAAATGCTAAGTCCCACCTTCCCAAACTTTCACAAAACACTCGACTAGTTACAACTACACTATATATCATTTTCCCCACTATCTGTGCCTAAATTCCATGATCAAAGCTTCTTTCCCAGAATTGCCCACTCTTGGAACACTGTTCCGCTGGCATGCTTCCCATTTATTTTTAATGGAGGGGGTGGGAGCTGAGGCTAGTGTAATATACTATCCAAGCATTACCTTCTCCTTTTATGAGGCGATCCTCTTAGGTATTACCTCCTTTTTTTGTGGGCAGCACAGTGTACGTTTGTCCCTCATGATACCCTCCTCTCATGATTATGATTTTTGTGGAAATAATGTACTGTAAGATATCATCCTCCCAGGCATTAACTTCTCTTTGTATGAGGGCGGATGTATTTGTTATAATACCACCCTTTCCTTAATTACCTCATTTGGAGAGAGCGAAGTATATGTTTGCTCGTCATGATTTCATCCTCCCAGACTAGCCAAAATATGCAATCGAAGGGAGAATATATTTGCTACTACATAAAATAAAATAAATTGATTTTTCCCCTCATTTCATTGACCAGTACAGCTTTCTATTCAAAAGCTGCATATGCAAATCTGTTTTTTGGTTACTTAATGAGTGTGATAAAAACATTGTGGTTCAGCGTATGGGTGGCAATCAAAATAGACAGAAGATAACCACAGACCCTTCCTACACACTTTTGATCGCCTTATGTATAATTTGAATACGGTAAGAGAGGACACACGAGTTTGTTAATTAAAATAAATTACAAATATAATTTAAAATCCTTCCGGATATAACCAGAAGAGGAGATGGAAAACGAATTCAATTTATTAAAAACGCAACTGTAGCTGAAGAAATAGATTGGTTTTGACCTCTTCCCCTCAGTTAGACAGAAATATTTTTTTTTCAATTAAAGAAATATCTGATACAATAAAACTGTACCAAATCGCACCTTGTTTATAGAAAAATAAGGTTATGCCCTTAAAGCAAACGTCTTTAACTATAACGTCAGATTTTCCTTTCCATTTTTTTTTTTTTTTGAAAATTGTTCACAACCAAAACAGTGCTTCTCTCATTCATTTCTCTGATGAAGTCGACAGAGATACAGTAATAAATTAACTTGTTTACCAATAGGCTCTTCTTAAAGAACGGTAGCAAAGAAAAAAAGAAAGAAAAAAAAAAAAACGAAATAAAATGCCTAGGGATATTGGAAGATTTATTGATTTGAAAACTTTCCTTTTAGTTAAGGCAAAAGAAGTTGGACTGTAAGAATTCTATCAATTTTACGGATTCGTAAACAAAATGTTGCTTTTCTTCCTTTTTTTTTTTTTTTTTTTTAAAAAGTATCTAAAGAATGATGCAAAGAATAAGACTTGCTTTAAAAATTCTTTAAAAGCGTCGTTTCAAGATGGTGCCGGAAAAAAAGAGGCGGGGGAGTGAAATGAGGTTTTGGCTTACAAGTTTTCTTTTGCAAAAATGGAAGGGGGGGGGGCGAGATGGGTGAGAGAAGGGATTACAACATTAGGGGTGGATGTATTGTGGCTTTGCTTCAAAGTGTAAGAAATCGGCTGAAGAAAAATAAAGTAGGTTTACAACAAGTGCAGATTCTGCCACATAGGAATAGAGATTGTGAACCACCTGATATTTCGTTGTAAAGTTCTGCTGGGGGGACGGCCATTATACAATACAGTGTACAAATATCTCCACTTTGACAGAGTACAAAACAGACTTCGTGGCTTAGTGGGGGATGCCCTTTTCTCTACCCTGCAACCTCTCTCCCACAGAAGAGACGTTGCGAGCCTGTCCTTGTTTCATCGTTATTTTCATGGCAGATGCTCGTCTGAACTCCAATCTTTGGTCCCCCCTCGCCAATCTTTTACGAAAAACACCTAGCTGAATCCACTGTGAAAAACACCTAGCTGAATCCACTGTGAAAAATTTCCCCCACTCTATATCTGTGCCTAAATCAAAACGCGGATTCCATGAACAAAGCTTCTTTCTTAGAACTGCACACCTGTGGAACTCTGTTCCGTCTGCCTGCTTCCGTCCGGACTACAACTTGGTTGTCTTCAAGTCCAATGTTAACAAATTCCTAATGAACCGCCCCCTTAAGTAAACATTTCAGCAAATCTCCTCACTAACGTAATGTACTTGCAATAACCCTTATCCCTGAGTGGCTTCCGGGCCTTGATAAGTGGTGATCACTGTGTAAAAAAAAAAAAAAAATGTAAAATGCTGATTATCCAGTGAAGCAGCAAATTATGGGAGCATATATCAGAAAGAACAGTTGGAAATAAGTCATACACCATTCATTATGAAATTCCTACAGATACGTACTTACAAAACAGCTGTTAAGCCTGATATAGTTATATGGGACAAGAAAGAGAAAGTAGCAATCCTAGTTGAAATAAGTGTCCTTAACGATGCTGGCCATAACAAAAGCTGACATGGAGAAGATAACAAAATATGAAGGACATGTATGACATAAAAAGAAACTGGAATCTTAGGAACATCTCTTATCATTCCAGTAATTACAGGAGTAACCGGACTCCTGGAAAAGGATGTCAAAAACTACCTGTCGAATATGCCTGGTGAACCAAGTGCCAGAGAAGTACATACGATTGCGCTCAAGGGAACAGTTAGAATCTTGAAAGGATCTCTCGATTGGAGTGATTGAAATAGGATACCCCACCGCTAAAAAAAAAAAAAAAATTAAAAAAAAAAAAAAAAAAAAAAAAAAAAATTGCATATTTTAGATTCATAACTCCCCATATCAGGACATGTAGGTAAGTATGGAGAGTAGAAAGTTGACCATGGATTTATTTTCAGCAACCTTGTAACTCTTGTTTCTTTTACTTAGTCGAATAGCTGAAAGAGACAACTTTGGTTTGGTTATTTTTGTTTTACGGCATATCAACCCTTTTCAGGTTATTTAATGCCGAATTCAAAGATTTTGAAGAAATTTTTTTTTTCTGTACGATACATGTCATCCATCCAAACAAAGATTTTACTCAATGTAAAGCATCCTTGATGTATGATTACTATTTCCTGTTAATTTCAATGTTATGCGTCGAGTAGTCCAAGAGTTTATCGGTTAAATATTTACACAGCCAGACATGTTTTATTTCTTTATATAGATTTCATGTATCCGCTTAAAATTGAATAAGGATATATTTTATGTTTTGATGTTCAGTATTTACTTCAACAGTGTTCAATACAAGAGTAGAGCTAGGTAGTAAGTTATGAAAAAATATATACATGACAATTAAGCTAGACGGAATGAAACAGGAAAAAATTCTATGTAGCTTAATTGCCATGTATATTTTCATAAGTTTATATATGCACACATAAATTAAGAATTGAAAAGTTATAACATTGTTTTGCATCATACTCGAAAAAACAAAAAAAACGCTTAACAATATTTCTCCATTTATGTACACGTGTTTCAGAAAATCTTTATCACTATTGCTAGATGAAAACTTGAAGAATTTATCCTTCTCGGCATATGTTCTTTATTAATTTAAACTATGACAATTTACGGTGGATATACTGTATTAACAATGAGTTCAGAAACAAACCAAGAACCAGATAGATGTATGTGGTATTAACAATTGAGCAGAACATCAAGTCACAAAACACATTTCAGATCAGGATTTTTTTTTTCAAGCGAGTAACCGCTTATCAAGTACCAGAGGCCACTCAAGAATAAGAGTTAACGAGTGAACACTTTAATAAACGGTAATGGTGGAAGTTGGGCAGAAATTGATTATTTACGAGGACAGCTAAATAAGTATTTGCTTTTGTTGGACTTGAAAACGTTCACGTTATAGTCATCTGAAAAGCAGCCCCGTGGTATTGTGTTCTACAAATGAGCAACCGTAGAAAAAGAATCTTTACTAATAGAATTTTCGTTTACTTTTATGCACAGATAGAGGGTAAGGAAAATTGATGGCATTGGTTGTAGGTAGGCGACTATTTTACGTGAATGCATGGATAGAAAGTCAGACAGACACCTGTCATAAAGATAATGATAGAGCAGAGACGTACTCACTGTGTCTCTTCTGTGAGAAAGAGGTAGTAAGGAGAAGAGGACACCCTACTGAATTCCAAGCCGGGTTTTGTACCCTATCCAAGGAGGAAAGAGTGTTCTTAGTAGCCCCTCCCCAGATGTAGCAATAGTACTCCATCTTTAGGGCGTATTTGGCTCTTACAGGTAGAGGATTAAGTCGGGAGTGAGAGATCTTTTGGAGCGATAGGATGATTTACCCATTTTCCCGGCAACGTTGGCAACGGATTTGAAGGTCAATCCCATAAGCTTTCATTTAAACAGCTACGAGTAGCTTCAAAAAGGTTTGTAATCACTTTCTTTTCCAATAAGAGCTAAAATCTCGCAAGATAACTTTGCACGTTAGAAGATATATTGTTATAATAACAAACTTGTAAACAGGCAACATGAATTAATTTTTGGTTTACTTAATAATTTATGACGTATTTACGTTTAAAAAAATATTTAGTATTTATGCAGAATACGAACAGTGTTATATTTTAGACGGAGTTTTCAAGTTAAATTCAATTTTTACGGTGTTTCTTGTATACTAAAGTCGTTAAGTGAAATTTTGTCCGTCGGAACGATAAAGACCATTTGATCATACTAAGGATGATCGATGACACGCGCTGGAAGTTTGTTCAAAGCGAAGCTAGTCTCATTCTCTCATGCCAACCAACCAGATCCGGCGGCAGGACAGCGTCTAGACAGCTGGTAGCCATGTGGGATGCAAGAACTGCAGAAAGTCCCAACGTCCTCCTAAACAACGTTTTATATCCCAAAATAGTCATCCATCTGATAATGGCTAGCCTAAACGTTGCTTAACTCGGTGATCTAACGAGAACCGGTGTGTCATTGTGATTATGCCGTATATGGGTTTAAGTACAGAATAGCTTAAACAAACAAGCAAAAACGTCCCCTCCTCCCCATATTAAGAATGGGCTTCTAAATAATAACGTTATTAATTCAGCATAGTCCGTATTTTGCATAAGTACCTAATATTTAATAGAAATTATAAGCATTTAAATTACGTAATTATGTAATTATTGGTTCTGAGCAAAATAATGAAAGGAGTCTGGTACCTGACGCTTTATTATTTTACGTGCAATACATCACGTAAATTAAAATGCTTATAATGTTTATTGAATACTAGCAGATATACTCGGCGTTGATTGGTGTTAAACGCAACATTAAATTCCTTAAAAAAAAAATAAAAAAAAAAAAAATAAAAAAAAATCATATATACATCCGAGTATTGTTTTTTCTGAGCAGTTCACTTCTTGTAAGTAAACAACAAAAATACTCGAGTTGAGATCGAAATCAAAACCTACAGACAGTGAGTCAAGTACGATAACCATTAAGCCAGCTTGACAGTCTCTAAAAAGTGTTTTCAAACCTACTTATTCTTAACATAAGAAAGCCGTCATGTGAACGATTTGCTCATGTGCAGTCATGAAACAGTTGACAAACAGACAAAAATCCGATGATCCCCAAGTACATTTTTTCTCCCCGGATGAAAACCGATTAAAATTGTTTCCATGTCTGAATACCTTATATACCAAATTTCAAGTCTGTAGATCAAAACTTCAGTGAGTATATAGGTTGAGAGTAGTTCTCTCTCTCACACACATTCTCACTTTTATAAATATATAGATTCATTTTTCTCAACACAAATGAGAAGCCAAGCAAAAATAAATTGCTTCTGACCAATTTCACAAACTGTATTTTTTATTAGAATAATTTATGTCGTCAATAATAACGTTTTCCAATAGACATCTGGGCTGGTGCATCTAATACTAATCTCTCACTCATAGACAGAGTCCAGAAAAAAATAGAGTCTCAAATCTAATAGGCCTTTCACTATCGGCCAATCTCCAACCTCTGTCCCATCACCACAATGTTGCATCCCTGTACTTATTTTACAGGTACTTTAATGGGATGTGCTCTGACGAACTCATAGCAGTTATGCCTCCTCGACATACATACTTTCGACTAACCTGACAAGTACCAAAATTCCACTCCTTCACTGTTGAGGTCCCTAGATGCCAGAAAGCCATCTACTCTAATAGTTTCTTCTTTAGGACTGCAAGATTTGGACCCCCGTTTCCTATTCCCGCATAAGCTTCCATCCCACCCAGCGCAGCTGAAGCCAAGTTTGAACTCACTACACATTTGTAGTATAATTCAAATCTTGTCGGTAACTGAATACTTGATGCTTCGCCAGGGCTATCAAGGATAATTTTCATCGTGACGCCATCACTAGATGGGGTGCCTATCACGGCTTAAGAGAGTCCCAGCTACCCTTAAGAGAAGAATAGACCGCGCCAGTTTCTCAACCTGGTATTTTACCTTGCGGTACATACAGTGGCTAGCCATCTCAAATGGTCACCCATGTGGTACTGGTCAGGCTCAACGTTGCTTAACTTTGGTGATCTGGCGAGAACAGGTGTGTCAACGTGATTGTGTCATAACTTACATAAGTTTAAATGTAATGTGAACAAAGATTTTGCTGCTCAACTTCCCAATCTCCTGTTAGACACGATCCCAAATAATAGCCCCTTACGCCCAAGTTACAATATGCCTTGTCTGGGGCGACAAAGCGAGTATTAAAAAAAAAAAAATCATGAAACGAAAAGAAAGGAAAATTCTTGAAATGTAATACAGTTTGGCGGACAGAGCCCCTTGTAGAGATACTGGGACGCATTTAAAAGACCGATGTCGCCATTAAAACGCAGTCACATGTAAGGAGATCAGAGACGTCGTTTGGGCAAATAAATATCTTCGTGTTCAATATTATTGTTAGAACTTTTAAAAGTTTTCATCTTTCTGACAAACAAGGCGTGGGGTGATGGAGACGTTATGTGCAGAAAATAACCAACCAGATTATTTAAAATAAGATTTAAAAGAATTTTTTTTTTGTAAATAGAACGTAATAGAATATTTCAGATTTTAAACTTTCGACAATCTTGTAACTTGCACTCCCCTCTAATATTCCATGAACGATGTTTCTAACAAGGAGGCAAGAATTGCTGTTTCCTGGGACGAAATCAACCAACCTTTTATTGTTGGTAATTTCTTTTTAACCTTGAAGTAATATATTTTATCTCCTTATTATGCCTTGTCCGGAGAGATTTCCATTAAAAAAAAAAAAAGAAAGGCAAAAGGAATGCCAGAAAAAGTTAAAAATTATTTTTTAAATTTCTTACCTATACATTTTACCATTTTCCTAATAATATTTTAGTAAATAGAAATTATTTAGAATATCTTAGATTTAGATCTTTCGACAACCTCATAACTCTCGCTTCTTTTTGTCCTTTAGTCTTCACACTTCACGAGGAGCGATGTTTCTGACAAAGGAGGAAAAATTGCTGGTTTAGGAGTCGGACTCTATCCATATAACATATCGTGTGCTTTGTTTTTTTTTTTTTTTGTATCTTGAAGCGGTATTTTTTAGCTCGTTGCCTCAAGTACCTTCATGCCGTGTCCAGAACAATTTCCACAAAAAATAAATCATGCTAATTTGTTTCCTTATAACGAGAGTGGGAGCAAATACTCCATCCAGCGGAGACGTATTTCATTGGTTTTCTCAAATCGCCAACGATATGATAATCTTACCTTAGCTGCTTACCTCGCCTTATAAAGACTGAACGTGTAGCTATTTGATTCCATTTCTTAATTTAATTATCATAATCCTCACCCCATTTATATTTTGCCCTTTAGTTTTCACATCTCACGAGCAATGTTTCTGACAAAGGGGGAAGAATTGCTGTTTTCTGTGTCGAAAACTATACCAAACATTTATCAGTTAGTTTCTGTTCGCGAAGTGAATTTTGAAAAAAAAAAAAAAAAAAGAAAATCTTATTTTTTTAGCTCCTTACATCAGGTGGCTTCATACCTTGTCTAGATTGATTTCCATAAAAAAATGCCAGAAAAACTTTTTCATATATATATATATATATATATATATATATATATATATATATATATATATATATATATACTAACAGGATTACCCGGCATTGCTAGAGGCAAAAGTGTAGCATATTTCTTTAAAAACTTCTATCTTTGCCTCTTTCCCCTCTTCTGTTTCCCACTCCTTCTCCTTAAATGCATCTTTTTCCTCTATCCCATTTCTCTCTAGCTGGACGTACTAACACACAGACAAGTCGCTATTATATAATAGATTCTAAATTGAATTAGTCGACATTTTCTTTCCAAATTCGTACATAACACTGAAAAACCGACTCTCCATGACGAAATCTGGCTCAGTTGATCCTCAGATAATGAATATTTAAACATTTTTTTAAAGATATTATTCATCCACAGGGCAACGCTGATCAAGAATATATTAACTTTGTGTGTATTCGTTTTGTACTTTTTACTTAACTGGACATACACAGACAGATTTGCCCTTTTATAATACTAGCATGGATACTCGGGGTTGCCCGGGTGGATATGAAGTTCAGTTTGGACTCACCTGCTATTCTAAGGATATTGAGTACTTTCATCGATATCCTCACAACAATTTTAAACAAAAAAGAACGGAACTGCTTAAATAAAAGTATGTGACAACCTCACCACAAGATATTTCGGCAGAAGGGATATAAAGAGAAGCTATTCTCCGGATATTGAGCAATTTCGCTGCCCGTGCGCTGGACCCCCCTCCCACCAATAAATAAATGAATCAAAACAACTTTTCTTTCAATCAAAATAGCAGCGAGTGCCCATGCGACAAAAAAATAATAAATAAATAAATAAAATAAATAAAAAATAACACTGAGCCATGGCAGCTGGACTCGAACCTGAAACGTGAAAGAGAACAAGAAAGAAAAAAGTTACGGACAAATGCATATGTCCCCACGACCACAAGTGCTTATGACGCCATGACGTTATAAAATAAGCTTTTTAAAATATAGTTTTAGTTTGATATGTGTGCGTGACTTGTGAAAAACGCGACGCGAAAACAGACTCCCCTTACAAAAAGTGGTCCAGTTAACCACCACAAACTCTTTTTCTTCTAATTTTCACATATTCTGCATCTGAGATCGTTCTCTCAGATGGTACCAGTTTCAACATGTTTTTAGTAGACATACAAACGTATACACACACAAACAAACACAGACAGGACTTCTTTATATAATAGATTATATATTTCACCGTTTTGTAAAACAATGAAATTGTAAGTCCTTTACAATTACAGTTGCGAGTCAAAGAAAATTAATTTACAAAGGATATTACACTTAATGACAGTCTATACAAACATAATTTATCGACTATGTTTTAATAGAACAAACAGAAGTTAAAAACAAGAGTTAAGAAATCAAAAGATCTAGATGAGGAGATTGTTTTGTCTGCATATGTATGGATTTGTGTGCGAGAGAGTTCACGAGACTGTACAAACAATCGCTATATTTAGTAATCCATGACTGTGACTTGTGCTATTTATCAATGTACCTGTAGACAAGCGTCCAAGGGAAAATTTAGTTGCCTGGAAGAAATCAGAGTAGTGTTATGCCAAAAAGCGGTAATTTATAAAGATAGTGGCCATGGAAGGCATTAATAGTAGTTTTATATCAGGCTTTATACAGATTGTCGATGTCAATTTTTAAGGACTTTTCAGACGCTTTTTCAGACAAAATTAAAGTTTCAAAATTTGATATATAAAGAATGATATAATAAACTTTTGTTTATTATATCATTTTATTATAAGCATTTTATTATAAGCATTTTAATTAGTATTTTAAAAATAATTTAATAGTATTCATTTCGATTTTGAATTTCACTTTGATTACATTCGTAAAGTATATGCATAATATCGGGTAGTTTCGTGATAAAGGAACGTTACTCTTGTTTCGACAATACCATAAATAATATGCAATTTAAAAAAAAAATAAAAAGTATTTATTTAGAATTCATTTTTAATATTAAAAAAAATATATATTGAAGTAGTATTTTAATTAATATTATATATTTTTTCAATACTATTTCGATTTTATTTTCAACATTCCGACACAAATGTGTACTGAACATTAGAAATGCCATTTTCAAGATAAAATTTAAGGCCTTTTCCAGCCTGTGCGAACCCTGTATATTGATACTGCCAGTGATATTCACTCTAGGAGGGTTGAACTAGCTTCCCCAAAAGGGAGAAGTGTCATTGAGTATGAGTTCACAAACAGTCGCATGTATGGTTTATGTTCTTTTTTTTTTGTTAAATTATTAATAAATATTATTAGATGAGGAATCATTTAGAGTTAAAATTCGAGTTCCGTTTTTGTATAAACACAACATCGGGTCAAATTCGGTAGCTATTTTGTTTAGATTTGGCTTCTTCACATAAGGTAAACACGTTTAAGCATGTTTTTGTCAATTTTGACTGCATAATACTTAATGGATATGTAATGGCAATGATTCCTCCTTTAGTAATACAGACTGACCAAAAACAAAAAAACAAACAAAAAACAACAAAAAAAACGGGCCCCAACTATAATTAGGCCCCGTTTCTTAGTGTTTTGTCCGAACGAAATGAAACTTTGGTCATAACTAGTTTATTATATTCAAAACATCACATCAAAACACTAGGGTCTTTGGCCTTTTTTTCTCCGTTCTACAGCATATGTTCTAGATGGTTTCCATTTAGCTTTTTTTTTTGGATCACCCTGTATATAAAAAAAACAAAAACAAAAAAAACAGCAATATAAAACTATTTTTAATGCCTAAACAGATTTTTTCATGTTCTTTCATGGCCACAATACTTATAAATTCCTAAGAAAGCAATATAAAATGTTATGACAGTCTATCCAGACGTAATATATCAGCTTTATTTGCGCTTGATGGAAGAACATAAAAGTAAGAGTTAAACAAAGAATTAGAAAGAGTTCATAGTATCTTGACAAAGCAAGTGTTGTTTTGTCTGTGCTTGAGATGGTGTATAAGCTGTTGCTACATGAGTGTGACTTGTGCTGTTTGCCGAGATTACAGCAGCCAAACGGCCACGGTT